>NW_008825302.1:1355726-1429535 GCF_000699105.1 Pygoscelis adeliae | reverse complement strand
CCGGGGGCCCCCCCCCGCCCCCCCCGAGAGCATCGGGCAAGAACAGTGAACCCGTGTGCCGCCGTACTGCCGTAAGGCAACAAGCGGGGTAAATCCCAACCCACCGTATGGTCCACGGCCAGGGCTACCTCATGCCTTGCAACCTGAGAATGCTCCATGGCCTCTGCTTAACCAGGGCCAGATGGTCCCCAGATCTGCCCTCCTCGCCCGCAGGCTCTCGGGGTGTTGCACGGCAGCACGGTTACATCGCGTCCAGGACCTTCGGGTAGAGGGAAGAGTGAAAAGGGGCCCCAGACCACACCAGGATGGGTGGGAGCACCCGGCAGAGAGGTGCCTCCACAACTTCACTATGAAGTCCTCCGGTGGGAATTAACAGACGACTGTTAAATAGGCTACAACTGCAAGGAAAAAGCCCAACAAAACAACGAAAACCAAAGGCCACCCAGGTAAGATGGAATTTTAAAGTTTGACCTCAAAGTTTATACTCCAGATTTCAGCAGATACATCACAGGGCTTTTATGGCTTATTTGGATAACGATATTCAGCAAGACATTCACAACCCCTTTAAATACTTCAGCGAGGCTTCGCTTCTTACAATGCACTTCTAGCAGAAAACATGAGATTTTACTTGCTTTCCTCTGACTGAAGTGCAGCTACAATCTGAGCAGCAGCGAACTTGCTTTGAAAATCACTATCCAGTAAGTGTCAGAGTGGGCCAAGAAGCATAAAAAGCAATCTGCGTGAGAGCGCCATTTTGAAGACTGAATTTGCCAATACTTGGCCAGAACTTTGTTCATATTCTCAGCACAGAGTTTATAGCACCTTTAAAAATGTTTCAGGTTAGCGCTTCCAACGTGCACCTTACCAAAAACAACACTTTGAAGAGAAGATGGCTGGTGAGCCCCGTGGTCGGCACACAAAGTCGGCTCAAGCACTGCAGAGAGGCTGAGGCACGGCCATTTAACGAGAGATTTTCACCCCCCGGCCGCCCTCATACCTGGACTGTGACAAGCCAGCAAGATCCTGGCCAGTCCCCTTCTGCTAACGGCATGCGGGAGCAGCAGGGGATCCGCACAATCAGTCCCTTCTGGTGGGATCGTTCAGCAAGGAACCGGAGCAGCTCATGAACCACGCAGCAGCAACTTCTCAAATTGTTTAACAGCCAACTCAGCTCACAAATAAAGCTACTGCCGGAAGACCAGGGCAAAGATGAGAACTATGAATCGCTTATTCGCACTAGTCACTGCACATCAGCTAAAGAAAACGCAAGAAGTTTTTCTTGAGACAGAGTTGGCGCTGGAAGATCCTTTACCTGCACAGGGCTCAGGGCACGAGCACAGGTCGCTTGAGCAGCCAAGGAAATGGCAGCATTTTAAAAATGCAATCCGCATTCTTGATAAAGTAGGAAAAAGTTCTTCTTGTGATGCTTCTGCTGGCGCGCGACACGGGAGTGCTGCAGCCAAGCGGAGGAGTTCGGTTCCTCTGAGACGGGTGAACTAGCTCAGCTCCGCTTTTCAGCGCGTCCTCCCGAAGCAGGCACTGTAACCAACGGAGGGGGAAAAAACCGTCCCGGAACCGCACGCACCCGTGCCGCAGCATGCGCCTGGGCCACCGCAGACGCCTTTTGGACTACGAAACGCTTTGGCCCGGGAGCCACGTGCCTCACGCCGGGCGCTGCCGAATGACCGGGGAAAGGCACCCACCGGGCTGGTGCCGCCGGCACCGGCGCCCAGCACGGCCCGGAGGGGAACGCTTACCAACACGAGCTCCGAGTGAGCGTAACTGCGCCCCGAGCTTGCATTAACTAACGCGAAATACCGACGTTTGGGTAGGTGACGTTACTTATCCATTTATTTGACAAATTAAGTTCAAACTTTTTTTTTTTATTAAGCACATTCCACAGTACAAAGCTTTAGATCATGAACGATATCTGTACAATTTAACAGTTTCAAGAAGCTGTTCATACACCAACTTTCCAAACAGGTAATTGGCAAACATAATTACAAGTTAGAATTAGACTATCCCAGTGCTTTGAAACATTAATATAGCAGTAATGTACAGTTGCTCAATTATGGTTAGCAAAACAAAGTCCAGAGTGCAGCCAGGATCACTACCATTAAATCCCAGGAGCCAAGTTCCTTGGGTGCCAATCACAAAAGTCCACTGCTATGTTACACAAAGCACAAAGAAGTTTAGACCGCATGTTCAAATACCATTATCTCCCAAGGAAAAACAGGAATTTAAATCTTACACATGCATTTAAAAAAAGGACTCCGTTCTTCGGAAACAAATACCTTTTTCTTCAGGGCTGCAACAGATTTTCCTTTTTAAACAGTTTAATATTAAAGCTATTAGATGAGAAGGGTAAAGTAAGACACTTTCACGAACTACTGCCAAGCTTACCAAAAAGTGATCTTACGGACGCTTAGGAGCGTGTTTTTAATCCTCTGTACTTCATCACATTCGGTCATCTCGATGAAATAAATATTGTTGTAGTAACACGTCAATGGGAGTTTAACTTAAACACGGATCCCAACACCTCTCTCAATGTGAAGGGTGAAGAGGAGAAAGCCTGAAGTCGCGCTTCTGTAACGGTTCGGTAACGCCTTGACGTACGCTTTCCTCTGAATTCGCCTGACACGGGAACGGCGCGGCTAACCGTGGCCGTTCCGCCAGCGACGCGGGCGCGATCCCTCGGCGTCGGACATCCCCTAACCTTTCTGATTGTAAGAGGGAAAAACGCAAACCCAGGGAAGTGCTGCCAGAGGACAAAAATACACGACGTAGAGACGATCAAAGGAATGACAATACATTTCTGTGCCAGCACGCGTCTTCCCCAGGAGAACAGGCGGATTTCACGCTGAGCTCCACCGAAGCATTAAAGAAAAGCCACCGACAGGCGTAGTCACACACAGCTAATGCAGGTAAAATATTCACGTTTGCATTTATCCGTGTCTTATTCTGACGGAAGAAAAATGCAGTAGCGTTTATATGACCACATAAATTAGAGGGGAGACCATGACAACGTAAGAAGGAACTACTGCGACTTCCTAACAAAAGCATGCTGACGAAGAGGAGCCGTGACCGGGACATCGCACCGCGGTCACAGCCGATAGCTACGGAAAAGAAAAACTAGCACGGTAATCGGCACGGTGACCAGAGCGTTGACTTGAAGGGACCTCCACTCCACCGTAAGGAGGTGCTACAAATGGAACATAAATAAATTTAACTTTGGCCCATGGCATCTTCTCCATTGAGCAGCCAAACTAATGCTAAAGGAGGACATCAGCAGGCGTTTGTGAGGACCTACCGGTGCTAAAAGAAAGACATCTGTAAATACTGCGGCACAAAAATATAAGATACAGAACATAAATTAAACATTTTTTAATTTTTAAAAAGTTTAGAAATTACATTTTAAAATATGTAGTTCCCATTAAAAAAATCCTAATGAATACTGAAAATCTCCGTTTGCAGAGAAAACGTCTAGGCAACTCATACCAACCCCTGCAGTGCCAGTAGTTAGAACATCCTGCTGCCAAGTGCTACCACATTTTGCATTAGTGTGTAGTGTCAGGAAGTCCTGACTCCCAGCACCCGGAGGTTACACTGTTATGTACATTATATCTACATGCTTATACAGTATTTGAAATGAGGCGAGCACACATGGAAAGGTTTTACTATACCAAACGTTGGGAAGCGTAGGACAGCTGTAGTACGGAGCACAGTTAAAAGGAAAAAGACGGTGCTGTACAACTAGTTCAGATAGCCTAGCCTGAATTACAGGTAATCTTTAATTTAAAAGAAATTATTGGTGCAGAAACAAGTAAACTGTAATCCAAAAATATTACTGAGCAATTCAGAAATATTTCTAAGAGTCCAACGTACACTCCTATCAAACGAAACAGGCTCTGAATCTGTCATGAGAGTAAAGTCTAAAGGATAATGGTGACTTTGAAAGCAAAGCTCTGTACATTCTGGGTATGTGTTTGGCACCCAAATTTCATTGGAGAATGTTTTTTCTTTGAAGTCAGACAAAAGTGCAAAGCAATATAAATTAGGCCAAGTCCTTTCTTGACTTCTGATTTATTTCTGAAAAACAAGCCATCAGAGTTCAGTTTCTACGGACAATTTACATGTGAAGCTTTGGATTTCTCATTGCAGGGAAGGATAGGCTTCTGAAATTCATCTACTCAAAGTCAGTGAATTTGCAGTAAATTCAAAGATGACCACTGAGAGCAGGAAAGATTAAGAAATTTAGACATAGAATTGTGCTGCTTTGCATCTACACAGCATCTAGAGCCAATTCTGACTTTAGCTGTCAGTCAACATCTTCAGGCATGTAGTAGCCAAAAATCCAGTAGTTCAAGACCGTGAAACCCTGAAAAAGACAAAAGACAAGCTGAACCGACAGAAGATACAAATCCAAAAGCAACATTTGGAGACACCTGGAGGAGGTTAGGCCCACATCATCTTTTGCGCTCCAGGCTGAAACTCAGAGGGCAAAATACCTGCGAGGAGCGCAACGCTCATGCGACACGTTAAGGGGGTGCTCGCCGTTAAATACCTCCCTCTGTGCGGCAAGTCCTTCCTTCGAGGAGAGATGCACCTCCACAGGACGCTGCCTTCGCTGCGGAACACGCTCTGAATTCAGTGGGAGAGCAAGATTCTCAATGGCACTAGTCCTCGGGGGCTCGCCTATAGCTTGGGAGTTTTCTTACGTGTAGTAAGAACCAAAAACCCTCTTGGGGACTAACAGGTGAACCACCAGCTCGTCTCGCCAAATGCTGAACGCTATTTCCTGAGACGGTGACCTACATACAACTGCGAGAAAATATTCCTTTCTTCTCCGTGCTGCAGAGGAGCAAGCTTTGCACAGGACGCAAAGTTCAGTTGCTTTAATACATGGGGTTTTAAGAAAACAGACAAAAAACTCAAGTAATTTTATATTTTGGTTACCTTTTCCAGCCACGTGACTCCATTATTAGCTTGGAGCCAGTACAAATTCTTAGTGTAATTAAATCTGAACTTTGATTTTACCTGCCGCTTCCCAAAATCATTTTTATGGACTACAGAGAACCACCCTCTTCTGATACGAAATTCCCATGGAAGGTTAAAACATCTTTCGGCACTTCCCCTTGACTTCCCTTCCCCCACCCAAGGCCTAGTGCTTAATATAAGAATATCAGACTATCATATGGTAACAATTTTTATCATGTTACAATAAACAACAGGAATTCGACAGAAAGCAATAAAACCTTTGCAGCCAACTGCCAGGACTGTCAAAAGTGATCCGCTTTGAAGAGACGTAACATTGCAAGCCTTGTAAAAAAGCATACAGGGCTGCCTCAAGATTCAGAGAACTATAACGTCTGAAAGCATATAAAGCTATTTCATTAAATGTCGTAACGAAATATTAGCTGTTTGGCCATAATTTTACGTAGATTTACGTTTTTGGGATTCTGAGGTCAGACAAACCTGTCAAAAAGTGACATCACGGCACCTCTTCTACATAGGAAATAGCTGCTAAGGGACTGTCATTACCAACACCAACAACTCCCAGGGTACGGAGGTCTGCGTGGTTTCAGTTGCGCGTCACGGGACAGGTCAGACATAAGCCGTGCAAAACTGTCAAGCGTGCAGCATTTGAACGGAAGAATGCCCTGCCAAAGGCATTTCGTATTTCACCGGCAAATCTCAATGACAGTGGGTCTTGTGGGCCACACGGGGCAGGAGAGGAAAGCAAGACACCAGCATATTGCTGGTCAAGCGAATCGATATAAATTTTATTCAACTGCTGATTTCTGTTGTGCTTAAGACACGCTATGCATAGCTTTTCCATGAATCAAAGCTAATAAAAGAAGCCTGACAAATATACTCCTGTAATTTTTTTTAGAGACAAAACAACAAAAAAAATTTGTCAATCTCAAAGTATCTTATAAGTTAACGGAAGAAAGTACTGGTGTGTGAACTGGAAGACAGATGGAGATTGTTCCTAAAACTACTGTCATCTTCTCACACAGCCTATTCTATATGCCTGAAAAGGCAAGGGGACAAAAAAAATTCTTCAGAAAGGAGAAAAGAAGTTTTCCACGGGTGGAAAACCATCCAACTTCCACAAGGCTTGGAGCTTCCATAGCAGAAGTTCACCTAGGTATGGACCCAGGTGGCACAGAAGCCAATGGCAGTATCTCTGTCTTAAAAGGAGCAGGACAGAGTCCCTAAGGATGTCACCATCAGTGAGAGCACCAAGCTTTCCACAACAAGGGCGTAAGTACGTCAGCCCGGATCAAACAAAATCATTTTGAAGTGGAAGTCACGGGTGGAGGACCTGGCTCTTTGGGTAGTTTCAGGATTTACCTCCCAAAGTCGTGTCTTTCGCCACTTCCCCACCCTGCACAAACATTAAGTTTAGCAGTTTAGCTTTTTCAGATTTCGGTCGTCCTACTGCAGACAGGATTAGGAAGTCCATGCGTTTTACTAAACTACTCTTGCAGCAGTGTTCTTAAAATCTGGTTTTAAGGGAAAGTTCCATTAACTGCTGATCCTGCACACTAGCTCATCATCATACCGTAAGACTTCTTCCTTAATCGTGGGCCTAATTATATTAATTACAGGTTCAGAAAGACAGGCAACTCAGTCTAGCGATGGCCAGCTTTTTGCTTTGACCCTCTGCGAAACGTAACGAGCCAACAGATCCAAGCGTCCTATCCAGAGAGGACGTTATCCTGGCTTTTTTTAAAACGAGTAGGAGTTCCCTTAGTAGGAAAGGCAGCCAACGCTTTCCTAAGGAATGCTTACAGGTGAAGGAAAACTAATTTTTAAGAACCAGCACCTCGAAGAAGCAAAGCGTGCCTTCACAAGGGAAGGTATTTCCCAGCCAGAAGCAGAGGTCCTACAGGAGGAGTGGAAAAACCCGAGGAACTCATTGCCACAGCAGGGATAAACATATACAGAGAATGAAAATCCATGCTTACATGAAGATAGGGAAAGCTTTTCCCACAATGTTTAAGCAAAGTACTAATTATCTACTTCAAATAAAATAAATCCTTCCTGTTGGGGCAATGTTACTCCTCTTGCTGCGGTGTCTCCACTTCCTTGGAAGCGTCCAGTCGCAGCACTGGCAGAGATGGGGCACTGGAGAACGGGGCGACTGCTCTGCTTTGGTAAGGCGATTGCTGCGTTTCCAAGTGCACTTGTTGGCAGCAGCATAGATGACATAAGGAAAAGAATCCACTATTCTAACAAACAGATCTACAGCGGAGCTTGTACCCACCGTGCTTCGAGAACTAAATGAAGCTGACTTGCAGAAAAACAGAAACAAAATAGGCACTGTTCATGCGCAGTTTCTGACAGCTCTGAGTTGTCATGCTGCCTAACACGATGTAATTTTTAGTTCTGAAAGCTTTCCACGCTATTTGTGGTTATCTCAGAACTGCTCAGTTCTGATGAGCGTCTGTCCAAAGATTCTATGTACATTCAGTTTACTAGAGACGATTACAATGCTCGTTTATAAAGATTCACATAGTGAACAGATGCATCAAGAACTCTAACGGGCTCTGATTTCACAGGGTATTTGGAATACTTGTGCGACATACCAAGTCTCCCCCATTTCCAAGAATGTTGGGAATACCTAACAACTTTCCATAAAACACGCGAAGTACCCGATTATAAACAGGAGGGATTATAGAAGGGGATTAGATAACAGGACATGACAAGTTTTATAAGCTGAAGCATGACCATACGAACACTAAACAGGGAAAGAAGTGGCATGAATAGGTTTTATTTTCTTTGGGAAAACATCAGCTTGTTGTTTTAACTAAGGCAACCTGCAGGCAGGGTGATAATTTCAGATATTTCTAATACATCCAACAGAAAGAGGGAGACTTACCTTCTGAGGGTAGTAAAGTGCAGACTGTTATCTGGAGATGTAAGTGTATGTCCTAGATGGAGAGCGGGTCTCATTCTGGGCACTGGGTGGCACATTTAAGAAATCCCAAATCAGAATTGTATCGTCATGGGAACTACTAATGATCTGAAACTCATCAAACTGGAGTCTGAAGACACGTCCTGAATGTTCCTGCGAGCAATACGAAATCAGCTTAGCAAGGCAAGAAGAGGGTAACATTTCTCGACATTTGTACTCACAGGTGTAGCTGGACACAGAACGGTGTACTCAAACTCTGGTGTGCTGGTTAAGAAGCCCGGAGTTATAATTACGCTCAAGTTTAAGAGAAGCTGATTTCGTACGTCAGGTTTTTTCACCAGAACACATGGCTTCCGAATCCGGTGCTTGTAAACCCTGAGCCTCCCCCGGAGGAGCCAGCCGTAGAGGCTGAGATTATTAAAGACAAAAGCAGCCTATCAAGCAAGCAGCAGCAATTTGGAAGATTGGCCGGCACTGACAATCTGCCAGGGCTCCTTCTCTTACAGAACATTTGCATTCAGCGCTGCTGCTAACTCCATTTTTGTACAGCCCTACCACACCACATCACAGCTTCACCTAGGACACGCTGCTGGAAGGATCATTATGGCTCACTTGCTAGTCAAGATGACTGTTCAAAGGGAGGTGGAGGAGTACATGCTCCGTCAGCTCTTTCAAGAAATCTCAAAATGGCACTACGAGGCCCAGAAAAGGTTCTCTTCTTTGTCCAGCTTATCCATTTTTAATAAATTTAAAAGGAGTACGCTACCTTTATCAGAGAACTAACCGAAGCTCAGACTGATCTCCAAACTATAACCTGAGCTTCAGGATACCCACAGAAGGGAAAGAATCAACTTTTTCAGTAAAACTAAATACACTGCATTCATATGGAATAGAAGAACGGTTAAATCTCGTCTCTATGCGAAGACTGCTGAAAAGAAAGAAGAATTAGAAGCATTTCTGGCCCTGTAAGCACTTCTTTAGGTGTTGGAAGGGCCAAGCACATGCTGAATAAGCCAGTTACCATCACATACAGACAACAACTTTGGGTTGCTACTAGCTTGTCAAACTGACTCCTGAAGGAAAATTTCATGCACATTTCAGTGAAAAGAACAAGGAACTGATTTCCCCAATTTATTTTTAATTAAGTTTACTGTCATAAAACAAAACCCTCATTACAAAGAAAAATATAACTTAAGCAACAGCCTTAAATCTGACAGTCCTCTGAAGCGATTAGAGTTCCTGTGGTAATCCTTTCAACCCAACCTCCCTTCCCTCTTCACATCTCTTCCTTCCAAACTGAAGGGTTAGGAGAAAGGTTTGGGAAAGGCTCACGAGATTCCTCCCCCCTTTTTAAATAAGAAGGAATTCAAAGCCAGCACTACAATGGTATTGGGGAAACACACCAATAACTAGAATTATTTGATACAGTGCCATGCTGGTTTTTGGGTTTTTTTAAGAGTATCTGAGAATCTCAAACTAGAAAGAACTTGATCCTTCTTTTAAGCTCAGATCCAAATCATTCAGGATATGATATATAGATTTTTCTTTATTCTTAGAATAAGCAGCAGCCTAGGCTTTATAAAACATCCCGAGTTTTTCACCTATCCCACTACAATGTAATAAAATGCCTCTCACTTACAAATAAAAGATTTCAGATAACCCCAAATGAATTAGTTTTACATACCACTAACGTACGCAAGCATAATGTACTTGCTGGGGCACGAGGGTCAAGAGCAGCTTGCAAGTCCCAAACTTTAATTTTGCTATAAAGTAAAATAAGAAGGTCATTATGAAAGCATTGTTTCCAGTATAAGCACAGAAGAAACATCTAAAGCAGTGGAAAGCACGCCAGATTTTCCCTCGAGCTATTTTATCAGGATCAAGCAAATCGTCAGACTCTATCGTCACTAAAATACTAACCCTAAATCTCGTAAAACACAGATAGTTTTATATTTCTTTTTAGCACCAAATACCGTTGATGTCTTTGTGATGGACCGAGTGGGTCGGTTATATGAAAGACAAATTGACTGTGTGTGCACAAGCCATTCTGGAACTGCAGAAGATCTCGAAAGCTCACAGCACTACTGATGAGGTGCAAAGTTCCAGTGGGAATCAAGCTGGGACTGCCAACCCCAGTGAGACACTAAACCCAAATAAAAGGCTAGAGACAAACACAGTTCAAGAACTGTTTTCAGGAACTCTACTGTTCACCTGAACTATAAATCAGGCAGAGAAAGAAATGGAGAAATTGGACATGGATGTAAGCTGTCCTGAATCCACTACATGCTGAAAATACTGAGCACGTCAGGAGCGCCAACAAGTGGGGCTCCTGCCCTCAACCCAACAGAAGTGGTCACTAAAGACTTCTGAGAGCCCCACAAGGTATATTTAAGCTCGCAATAAACATTTTCAGTGCTGCTGTCTTACAAAAATAGAAAGCCTAAACTACTCTAAGCACACAGGACCTAGCAAGGAGCAATTCCTGAGGAAACAAACAAAGGAATGCCACTTCAGCCAAACAAAAGTTTACTTTCTACAGAAAGGCAAACTTGAATGGTAACACAATTTAGGAGTTTGCTAAAGAGCACCAGAAAAGCAGTTTCTTGGCTACTTAGAACTGCAGCCTGCTGCGTTGAAATGCTCAAGCAGAAGCCACTCAGTTAAATATTGATCCATTAGTCAAATCAGAAGAGAACCCTTATGCAAGGGAACACAAGGCTCAATAGCTTTCAGAAGATGCTTTGCTAAGAAAGGCAAAATTCTTTGAAATTGCTTTCAAAAACATACCCATCGTAGGCTCCACTAACAATCCTCTTATTGTCGAACCTGATGCATCGAACCAGTTCTTCATGGCCTTCTAATACTCTTAAACAGGCACCGCATTCAATGTCCCATAGCCTTAAGAGAACAGAGGAGAAAGTCTTTGAGTACTTCAGGTTCAGCACTGTCCCTTAGCCTCAACACGCAGGGATTTAAGCGTGCTACTGAATGGTTTTCTGTGGGAGGTATCACGTAATTTGCTTAAAAAGGCATGAGAACCCTGAGACGTTCCTTGGATGCGATTCAGAGATAAGTTTGTGTTGCAGCTGCAGCATATCAAAGTGGATTTAGTCATTCAGAATTACATACAAGTAAAGGCTGGATACGTGCGAGGTCATCTTGGGAAACTTTAATACACTTTTTTCTATTCTGCATAATCCAATGATTAGAGGTTCAGAAAGTAATTAAGAAAACCAGTGACCAACGTCTTCCTCATCTCTCCAAGCAGAAGACAAGGTGATAAACTGTAGTGATAGGTAAGAAGCTTTGTCTACCTTTGACATAAACATCAGCGTCCCACTTTTTCACAGGGATGCGATATGTTTACTCTCACACTAAGTAAAGTTTCATTCATACATCATCTGCTCCAACAGCAAGACATACCAAGGATGTTTTGCACATGCAGGAGTGCAGACAGCATCAAAGGTCAGGGGAAATCCTATTTTCACACGTGCAAATGTACACTGTTACATACCGATAGCAGCTCGTGGGCACCCACCTAATGGTATTGTCTGAAGATCCACTGACAACTAGTCGATCCCTGTACTGGAGGCATGCAATGCCACGCTTGTGCCCATTTAGAGTACGAACAAACTCGCACGTACTTGTACTCCAGACCTGTGAAACATGGGATAAACGCTCCTCTGAGAATTACGCCCAAGCAAGGTTTTTGAATTGCAACAGAAGCCGCTATGAATTCATAAACGGAAGAGGTCTGAGGCTGACATTTTCTGGACAGTGGAATGAAAACTCGCATGATGTTTTCACGGGCAAAGAGTGTGCACCTGGCATTAATGGAAGACCGGCACCATGGGGACCTAGCAGTGACAAGAGCCACGGGCACTGCTATTGCACATCGAGTCAATGAGAAAAGTTGGGGGCGTTGTATGTAAAATATTTTCAGGTGGTAGAGACTGCCTCAAATGATTTGAAAAACTTGATTACACTTGAATCCTGTTAAGTTAGTAAACATTTTTCGAAGTGGAAGTTATCACATACACAAAAACCACCACATTTTTTTACCAAAGAAGTTGCTAGCAATCTACTAGTAAGAGAAGGCCAAAACTGTGGCCTATAAAAGTTTGGTGTCTGCTTCTTTCTTAACATTGAATGATTCAATCAACTTTTCCCATTTTTAATGAACTGTAATTGAAGTTGTAACATAGAGTATCCAGTGGCTCATTTTCCAACACAGAGTGCAGCAGGATCTTTGGCAGACATTTGGACATTAAACTGCCAAAAGCTTTTTGGCACAGTCTACGGTAGCTCTAGTTCTAGAAAGGGAAGGGTGGAAACGCCTTTGTTATATTAATACACTCTGGGTAACTCAAATCTTCTGGTATGTAACAGTCTTCAAATACAGCCTCTTAATTCTTCAAATGTGGCAAAGTCTGGTTGAGCTGCTGGGAAGGCGTGGTGAGGAAAGGCAACTGCTGATAAATTTCACGTCTGGAACAGGACTGCCAATTGAAATAAAAAATACCGCTTGGAAAAAGGCACAAAATGTGCCACATTTAGCAAACAAACCCGTCTTGAGACTGGAGTTCAAACAGCAAATGGGCTTTACTTTTTTGCAATTGTACGACAGAAGCCACAAAAATGTTACGAGCCTAGTTATGCACATAAAGACATTAACAGCTAGCAAGAGGAAGCAGCTCGCCAAATGGTAAAGAAAAAGGCACAGAACTGCTTATGAACACCTCGGCTATTTAGAGTTGAGTATCACGCAGAAGCTTTTCTGGCTTGGTAGGCATGCAGACCTAGAGCAGAGCTCCGCCAACTTACTTTAATGGTCCTGTCACCTGATGCTGACACAATATACTTGTCATCGAAGTCCACCACGTTAACGGCAGCACGATGGCCAACTAAGACACGGCGCAGGGTGATGTCAGTAGGTGATGCCATATCCCAAACAGCAATTGATCTGTCCTTTGAGCATGTCACCATTAAGCCGTTACTGAACCTCAAATGAAGCACTGCCTCGTTGTGATGAATCAACGTGTTCAGAACTTCACCTGTATTTACATCCCAAACTCTGCAAAAGAAAAGAATTTCACTCCAAATGAAGGATGGTGGCTATGCATGGTATAAAGCGTAAACGTGCACATGTCTGCTACTGTCTCTAATGGAGAGCTCTCTGGTTGCTTAACACCCTCTTAGGGCTTGGGGAAGGCAGGAAGAGGGCAACTGGGGAAGTACCCTAGTTCACGTCTCAGATTCGCAGGCAACAATTAACAGCAGCGAACAATTAGGCCAAGAAATGCCTAAGCTGGGACCACTGCTAAGAGAAAGGGCTGCTTAACAACGACCACAATTCTGTAACTCTTCCAGGATGACTAAAATCCATATGATGTATAAATAGATGGAACAGACTAAAACAAATACTATCCAATATGATTTTTTCAGTTTTACACCATTCATTCAGATTTAGCACACGCTAGAGGCAACTGGGGTGTAGCACCTTCCAGGGCTACCTACCATCTCACATGAAGTGCAAAATCACTACTTAATTTATACTACCTGAAGGGTGTTATGATCAGTTCTTTATTTTTTAAAATTTTTCCAGAGATTGACATTGGTATACCAATGCAAGACACCAGAAGGAGAGAAGGCCCTTCCACTGAACTGTGTCTGAGCATCTTTGTTGGACATCTACTGACCACTGAATTCATACAAGAATTTAAACTCAGTAACATTAAAATTGCTGTCAGATAAGTGCTCCATATATACCAAGTACCCTTTCATTAATAGTCATAATTAAGAGATGTCAGAAGGCAGCATAAGAAACCCTAAATGAGGAAATTATCGTCTAGTTGGCCATCAGCCATTCTGCAACTTCAGGATATGCCTTGAATCATACAGGTCACATTCCTTCAAAATCCTTAACACTAAAAAAATGAGACTGAGATTTGGAAATATGTTTGTTGAATGTGTAGCTTTGCCAAGTGTGAATATCTTGAATGTGATAATATATCACATTCAAATTAGGGATGTTGCCTGATATTTGCAGATTATTGTAAATACGCCCAGTGCAAAAACTTAACACTCACCTCACTGTAGAGTCTGAAGATCCAGTTACAATGACTCTTTCATCATACTGCAGACAAAGAACTGAGCCAGTATGTCCTGTTAATACTTTCAGACATTCCAAGCTTGTTTTGTCCCAAATCTGTTAAAAATAAGAAGTATAAATGGCTTATCAAGAACACGGACCCAAGACTTGAACATTGCCACAACAGAGAAGGAAGAGAACTGGAGATAGCAGGAAGAATCCATGGGCAGTTAGTCTCTCCTAACAGCGGGCCTGTCCTCCCTTTTGGCTTAAGGAAGTCTCCTTGATGCAGGTTTTTGACAGAACAGCGAAATAATCAATGATCACAAAAAAATAAAAGCCCGTTTTGCGAAAGGAAACGCCATGGATGATTAGCGTGGAAGCAACCTATTAGCATGAAAGCGAACTACTAGCAATGACAAGAGACACAACTAAGGACAGTGGCAAGTGCAGCCTTCATTCATGTTACGCGAACTCTGACTTCACAAGCATTTCTTTGTAGTCAGCAGTATCAATCTCCTGGCTGGCAGTCCCCAAAGTTTCTACAGCAAAGCGCAGGTGATAACTTCGCAGGGCTACAGAAGACATCCCGTCCTCATAAACCCTGCACAGATACATACTGTCCCATGACGAGACAAGAGAAATCACCCAGGAGACACAAGCAGCTACCTTTCCAAGGCAGAATTACCCATTTACCTCTATCGAAAAGACTGGAAAAAGTGTTTACCTTAATGGAGTTATCTCGTAGGCCACTGATAATCTTTTCATCATCATACTGTAAACAGTAGACACCTTTGCTGTTTTCAGAGCGGCACTGAATCCTTTGCAAATTATGTCGCCCACACCGCCAGTTAGATTCTATAGTCTAACAAGAGGGGAAACAATCAGGAGGTCGGCACGAGGCTGCATGCTTGAGCATGGCTACTCCAACACATACAGCACAATCTTTCCACTTTTACATACATCATCCTTAAATTCGAAGTAAATAAAACTTAAATGGATCTTCCCCCCCCCAAAAAAAAACCCCACACAAACCACAATGAATTAGAATTAGGACTTTTATAATTTGTCATGACAAAAGCTGTGTTTAGTGGTAAAAATTATAGTCAACTAACCTTAATGAGAATTTCCAAAGGAGCCATTAGAGATACATTTCATAACAATTCAGTTCCCCCCCCATATTTACACGACCATCTGACATAAGCAGCAAAGATGAAACCAGGAGCTCATACGGTGCCATGTTCAGCCTCACCTGAGTAACTAACATTACAGAACTGCCGAGTCCAACAGGGAGGTTACGGGAGTTCGTGGACCTTTCCTTCCCCTACCCAGTCATTTCACCTATTAACTGTTATGCATCTCAGAAAGGGACTTTGAGATATGAAAACCTCCTCTAAGCACCTTAAAGCCTGATAAAAATAAAACTGAACAGGGACTATAAGATTTCAAATAATCCAAACTTACTTCCCACCCCCCACTCCCATCCCTTAAAACCTGCAAAAGTGTCATTCTCAACATTTTCATTCTGAGAGATATTTTTAAGGAAAGAGACCTGACACACCTTAAAAAGCCGCACACGATTTCAGAGCAGAACCAGGATGATTCCCCTGTTTTAATCAGCTTTATTACTTGTAAGACAACCAACGTTGGTTTCAAAGAAATGTAGGATTTTGGATAGGAAGTTCGTAACAACAATCGTAAGAGAATCCGTGCACAGAACTCCAGGCCAACACCTGCAGTACCTAGACAGGTTGGGATGCTTTGTCTTCCAGTGTAGGCACCGGAACAGGCCATTTATTTAGCTATTTCCCTGGGATCCCTCCCAAATACTGCATGGAAACCTGGGGAGAAGCTGATCAACTGTCAGTTTGTTTGGAAAAGCGTATTTATAACCAAATCCAACTTTCAAAGCAATAGCAGGCACCTCTGCAGCTCCTCCAAGACTGAAAAACAACTGAAACGCTTATTAAAGATGAAAGTGCGGTGCTACCTTGACGTCCCAATTCTAGGAAAACGCGTCTGCTCCAAGGGAAAACTAACCTACCACTTTGTTTTCCACGTATTTGCTCCTTCAATTGTCTCCCATTATGCAATCTGGAGAGAATTATACACGGTCATAATACAAACCTGATGTGCCACAGGAATTTGTCTAAATCATAAGTACTAAGAGATGGTTCTAGAGGAGCATGCTGACAAGTTATTCATCCCCTCTCATTCTCTTCCATGGGGAAGTTAATGAAATTAAGATAGCAAGTCATCTGTCAGTTTGGGATCAGCTTTTCTGGCCAGCTAGTGCGCTGCTGATTGTCAGACTGGGAACTGGGCTTAGAACGCTCAAATCTGACACTGCGCTGGTTCAGCCTTGGACTCCTGCCTTGAAGGTAGCAGTCTGCTCGTTATGCTACTTGCTCAGCATAGGTTGGAGGTTTAGAGGAGGAAGGACAGGCAATTCTCCAGCTTTATCTGAAGATATATCAGCTGTGCTAGGAGGGCAGAACTGCAACTCATTAAGTCCTTTGCTGCTACAGAGGTGACCCTCGGAAACAGGAAAGGATTTTAGACTTTAATAGCATGAACTAATATAATTACAGATCTGAAGGCAAGATATTTAAAAATGCAATACTAACGCTGAAGACACAGGAGATAAAACATGACAGATTAGAGATACCCAATTTAAATAGTTTTAGAAACCATGTATGTTCAGCCATTCAACTCTAAGAAGTCTAAGGGAGAGTTTCCCTAATGCAACGTTCTTGGAAAGGTCTGAAAAAAGCAGCCGCGCATAACGCACGCCGGATTACTCTAGCTGCCGAGTGCTCAAACACCATTCGAGCACTTTCACACTTCAGCTTCCTGCGACAGTGATCACCGATAGCTACAGAATACATTAAGAACACCACAAATCAGAAATTTTGCTTGTAACAGTTTCCTAAACAAAACAGCAGTCAGTAAAAGTATGCTCACCAGACAGTCAGGACACTAGCTGGCTTAAATCTTCGAAGTTCACTATAGGAAGCTACATAATAAGCTCCCTGTAAGAAAATGTTGGCTTCAAATAAAATAAACTGAAATATTATTTATATCTACGTGAAGGCACGATAAAGCAGTAAGTCATATGCAGGTGCACATTTTAATTCTGTGAATAGATGTCATTTCATTTAGACATTATACGATGTGGCTACTGTGGGAAAATACTTCATGTTTTTCGAGAACTTGTAAAATCCCCTTACACTGCGTAAATTTTCAATATGCTGGGAAAGTAGCCACAATACACAGAGAATATACAGCAGCATTTCAATTGGCGACAGAGTGAAAACAGATGTGTACGTATAGAGAAATAACATTATTTTAGATGACTAAATACGGCTGAGTGGGTGGGCAACCTGGAGGACCCTCTGAAAAAGAACATGTTTAATACAATACTGGCAACCACATTAAAAGCTTCTTGCTATAGGAAATTTCTGGTTGTTACCAAATAGTGCAGTTAGTCAAAGTCTTCATCTGCACCTTCCTTCCAGGAGATACCTTAATAAACTGTGTATACGCCGAGTAGGTAGGCATGCACGTACAAGGGGCGAGGGAGAAATTGCTGTGTTCTACGGACTGTTACAAGCATCAGGGAGTCAATGCTGAAGAGACCCATGGTTTATCTGCGTATTTATGGTACCAAACCCAATACTAACATATGCAACACCCACTACTGTATTTTCTACGGATCCCCCTTCAAAGTCTCCAAGATAACTGCCTCTAAACTTGGTTTTCACAATTAAAAGCAAGATGTTGCAGAACACTATCTCCTTTAGATCACACACATAGAAAAAAAAGTTTCTCACACTTTTCTAAAAGCTCACTAGAGCAATAGCAGCACGCAGCTGACAAATGCTGTATAACCAACAAAATCTGGACATACAAGGGATAAAGACCAAGCATGAGGCCAAAGCATCTGCCACAGCAGGAGAGCCATTTGGCAGCTGAAGAAATGCATGAATGGATAAAAAAAGGCATTTAGAGAGGAAAGTACACATAGAAAATAGCCCAAGATGCAGAGGTATAGCCAAGCCTTGACCATGCCAGAATATATTGACTGGTACAAAGATGCACAGTAAAAAAAGATGCAATTCATCTGGATTAACAGTTGGAACATTCACTATGCATTGGAAGTGTTAAGGATAATCCACTAGGAACAGGAGTTTTTTCCCCATTTGATAATGTACACTGTGCTCAGCTCCTTGGCTAAAAATTGCATTTTTATCCTTGTGAATGTTATTGCAGAGTAAGTGGGTTTATCTTAATCCCATAAACCAAGGAGTTTCTGTTCCCTCCAAACACACAATTCTCCTGCAGGACAAATGGGGCAGAAAAAAAGAAAAAGGAACCTACACATTTGTTACGTACATAGGGATTTCTCCTGAAGCATTAGGCATTTACACCAGGGGCAGTTAAAATCCAAACCCTTGTTCTTTGCATGCTTTCTTCCAAAAGAAGAAAGAAAATCCTTCCTGACTGTGGCGGAGGAAACGCAAAAGCAAATGAACTTATGTTATCAGGGTGGAGAGGGCTTAGTATTTAATTCATTATGAAGTTAAGAGGGTTTGATAAGCAAAGACAAAATGACAGCTTGGCCATGGCACCAGGCTCCCTGCACCTTTGAGGTCTTTCCTCTCTCAGACTCTCTGTAGATGCTACAACCATTGTGGGGGGGGGGAAGCATCAAGCTCTTGAAGAAGGATACTGATTCCCTAGATCCTGGCTTGAGTCTGGAATTCACTGTTGGGTCTCCAAGCTGCTGTTAGGGCCAAAGAGCTTTTGTAGTCTCTATATCAGCCTAAAGAAGAAAGGCTACGTGATGGTTATTACCTAGAAGGCTTGAACTGGTCCTCAAGAAGAATCTGCAGAGCGCTAGCTGTCCTGTCATTACCACAACAGCATAAACCACAAGATTTCTGACCACACAGGGATGACTGCCTCACAGCCACAGATGACAAAATGTGCCAGCAGCAAAGCCTCCTTCCAAAGCAGCCCGCAGAGGGATAAAAACCCTGCACGTGAAAAGCATCACCATCTTTCTTGTGAGTGTCATCACTTCTAAAAACCACTGTTAAAGAGCTAAGTGCTGGTGGGAGGCATGTAGCAGCAAAGACAGCTAAAAACTCAAAGACCACAGGAACTTGATCAGCACCGAGGCGGGTGCTGTACACAAACAGCAATGAAGTCCCTGTGCCAAAGCAGTATGGCAGAAAAAGTACTTGCACTGTATCCAACATCCCCTTCATGAAACACCAGACCAGCTGCATAATGGAAGTGATGAACAAGAAAATTACGTGGTCAGTAAGCTCTACAGAGCTTACCTCTCAACGGAGTAGCTGAAGAGTTTTGGCTGGAGGCACGGTATACCTAATTACACAGTCACTGAGACGTGAGCACATTGTCACCTGAGCCAGTACGCATGTCTTTGGAAGAAAGCAGCAGGGTATACAGATGTCCATACCAACATCTTGAACATAAATTGGCACTGCTGTTAGAAGAGAGAACACCAAGTGCTGCAAACCATCCACCACCGCATCTTGCCATTTATTATCCTACTTTTACCATTAAGCGTATTGCCTTTCCCTATTAATTCTCTTACCCTATTCCATGAACAAGGTGAACCAACATGATTCATGCTACGCTACAGGACTCAGAAGAGTGACTAGATTTGGATTTTACTCTCAAAATGCTTTGAAACATAGAAGGCAGCAGATATACAACTGGGAGCTGCATGACACTGTCCCTCATATGAGAGCTGTTTAGTGTTTAAGTTAAAATTTATACACTACTGATCTGAAAACGTAGCCACTACTGCTCATCAAAAGAATCCACACTTTCCACTACCGAGAACTCTTCATATTTTAGATTATTTACAATTAAAGCTAAGTGAAAATCCAGAAGAAAACAAAAAGTTACATGGAAGAAGTTGTTGCCATGTTACATGGGAAGAGGTAGTAAACAGTAACATAGTAAACAAACACAAGGAAGTAAACCTAAGCAAAGATCAGGTTAAAAATAGCGACCAACTGATTTTTGGCATTTACCTCATTTCATGCAAACAGAAGAGTCAAGTAAGAATAAAAACCACCTTCATGAAGAGTCACAGAAGCAAGACTAACAAATAGAGAAAGAGAGATTCACTATAGCCCACTAACATATAACATACACTCATTTTTACACATATGTATGCATATATTTAAAGTTCAGCATGCATTTGTTTAATAAAAGCAGAAAGGCCCACTTTCACACAAAAAAAAAAGCAGGGGGGAGAGGAAACCTTCCAATAACTGAAAAGTGGGCTTCTGGCTTGATTTATAAAAATCACAGGATACTTGGGCTATGTTTTGAAGAACGGTCTGAAATTAAAGCAAGGCCAAAAAGCTTGGAGTCTACTACTGAGAACCACTCCACGTCTGAACACTACGTGGGCTTTCTGATCAGTTTGGGGTAAAACGTCACTTTTAGTATGAACCCCAAGATCAGAAGAAAAGCCGTAAACAGTGCAGCCCAAAAAACTAAACAACTCTAGAGAAAAAGGAATGGGAAGCTTTTCCTAGCAAGTGTTACAATTAAATCATGATTTTTTGGCAGAATTCGAGACCTAAAAATTAAGTTCCTAATGTTTACAGCTGCTTAGATAAGATCCAAATGTGGACAATATAGATTGATGAAGTGTCTCTTTCTGCTTGCGATTGATCCAATATGTATGCAGCTGCTCAAAGGTCCACCAAGTAAAACTATTCCTGAGTCTTGCTGCAGCTTTGCTGAACCCTTTTTAAAGCCGCATTTAAAAAGAACAGATCGACCTTACGATGCTGAGCAAGATAAATCTGGACAGTGGAATATGCTAATGTCTTACAGAGGAAGGGGAGAAGACTTGCAGAAACTGCATTAAAGGCCACTGACGTACAAGGGATACAGGAAACCACTTTGGGAGAAAGCTGACCGTATAATATTGACCATTTCATCAAGCACGAAGAAAAGACAGCATGTTCTCTAAGTGTCAAAACGGTGTTATACACCAGAGAGAGCTTAGGCAAATCAGATAAAAAAGGCAACATAAACTGAAGTTTCAGACCTGAAGAACAGTAATCCAGCATTAGGACTATCTTACTGGTGGTAGTGACTGATGTGTTGAGGGAGACAGAAAATGAGGCAGGAAGTGAGAGACTTTGATTACTCCCACGTAAATGAAGTGTAGCTGCATCACGTCCCCGTGCTCTGCCCCACGCATCTGTTACTGGATGCTGTCAAGAGACAGGATGTCGTGCTAGATCTTTGATCTGACCGGTACAGTTGTTCTGTTTCCCCAGGGAGTAAAGAATCCTCTCAACTCCTGCTCAGGAGAACCTGTAACAGCAGGATGCAGATGAACAAAGCAGTCCCTCTTCTCTGGAAGGTCTGTCTTCTCTATCGAGCGCCTCTGCAAACACAGCCACAAAGCACGAGATCCCAGAAGAGATCCAAGGGCAGCATCTGATGAAGAAAACCTTTTTCATCTCTGCAGCTGCAATGATCACAGTGACTCCCCGGACAGGTCTCAACGGTTGTCTCTTAAAGGATCCCCATTTCCACCAACTTCCACCAACTAGGTCTAACACCCTTAAGAGACAGTAAAATGCCAAGCTTTCAGGTTACAGATGCAACATCAAAATAGACTGACTTTAAAAGGACTCCTGCTTACACCAAAGTGATAGAGAAGTACTGCTATCTTGAGAGGAAATCTTAAAAATACAAGCCAACAGCAACAAAAACAGAGAGAGGTCCTCTGAGGCACTTCAGTGACACATGCATCTGGACTATACACAACACCTGACAAAGAACAATGCTGCTGAAAAACAAAATTACTGCATCTTTTAGGTTCCACTGGAGACAATAACTAAGTTTACACAATACCATAAAAATACAAAGTTATATTTAAACAGGTACTTATCAGGCCCTGTTAGAGCACAAGGGCATTCGAAGTACTCAAACAGGAACAATGAATCCCTCTTTCAAACCTGCAGAAGAAAAACGGCAGCCTTTTATGCCTGTTTGTGAAGAAAGTAGGTGTGATGTGGGTGAAGTGAACAAAAAAAGCCAAATCATGGATCCATCCCATGCTAGGGGCATCTGAAAGGAGTCTTCTGCCCCGTTCAGACGTGACAGCTGAAAGCTGTGCCATGCACCGCAAGAACTTTGTCCCTACTGCTCAAAAGCCTCTCCTTTCCTTGGCCAGTTTCATTTTTTAAGAAATGTCTTTTGGAAAGTGCCTGTGGAGTAGAGATTTCAAAGGCTGGCTGAAAAAATTTCTAGGCGTATAATGCTGACCAGATTCTCCACACACACGCACATAAAATTTCTCCAGCATCATAATTAGAACAGTACTAAACAAACCCATTTCCCTCAGAAATTATACACTGCAACTTCCATAAACAAAGATCTCCCACTGCTGGCAGCGACTTTAGGGCGAGAGCTGACTTTTTCCCCTTTTCAAATTTTCCCAAGGCTTTAAAATTTCGGTTCCATTCCTAAAATCTGAACTTTTTCAAAATTCAGAAGAACACATGGTGTTTATCTCATGGCCTGGCACCACATTTTCCTAAAGTCTTCAGCAAAATCACATTTTAATTCTCATCTTAATTAGGTGGACCTAAGTCTCCATGGAAACAAGAAGAGGGCACTTGCCATGTGCCTGAAGATAAGGGGAACATTTATGAAACAAGTCTTCTCAACTCATCACAAGAAATAGATACTCATGCTAATCCTGAGGGGAAAACAGAATAGTTGGCCAAGCTTCACAAATAATATGGAAGAAATCCAGGGACTTGGGGTTCTGGAATCAGCAGTATTAAACTTCCCATCCTGGCAACGTGCCGATTAACACAGTCTCATTAAAAGAGCTGACCTTCCCCACAACGCTTCGGGACTGCACCCGGGCACAGGATACCCCGCACCAACCAAATCATCTCCATAAACAAGGTCTTGCAAACCCAGGTCCAGTTTTCTAGGTTAAGCCCCAAATCAGGTTTTCCCTTTAAAAAAAAGCTCCTAAAGAAGCTTGGCAATTCAACATCTGACTTGGAGACATTTAAAATTACTGGACCACCTCTTGTGAAATGAAACCTAATTAAATATTTGGCTTCACAGTGGAGGTGGAGAGTAACCACCTCTTTCCAAGAATTTGGTTTCAGATCTCTAAATGTCCTCTTCTTTTCAAATCCAATGATTTCAGAAGTGACATTATGTTCCTAAAATGTGTTTGGCATGAAATAAACAGATATTGGCACTAATAAATTTTCAGAGAGGCAAGAGAACCTCACTTTGCCAAATCATTGCCGGTATTACCTTGCAGCTAACACCACTTTGCGGTTGCATGGACTTTTGACTCAAAATGCAAATAGAGCCCAAGGGAAAGAATTCAAATTTACTATTTATCATTCCTCATTTTTCCTTCCAGTTGTTAATTCAGGTTTTGGATTACTTTTCAAATTCTGTCAATCAATCCGAAGGAGAGCGCGCATTCTCCTTTGAGCTTCTATCTACCCACAAAACAATTCAGTACCAGCTGCAGTTTCTTATCATTAGAAACAGTCTAGCAGAATTTGGTTAATCTTTGTGCTCCACAGATAAAATACTGAATGACAAGATTTTTGTGTTACATCAAATATATTTTACTGTATTAAAAAATCAAGTCCTTTGGACACAAGATAAATGTCTTATAAAAATACTTATATAATTATATAAATGCTAATATGGTAGCCTTTGGCTCACCACCTGCTCCCTAAACTCTGACCCTCTGACAGAAACAGGAACATCTTATTAAAGGTCCAGGCAAATATTTGAAGAAAAAACATTTTGGTATTCAGAGATACAAAATTCTTCATCATAGCTAAGACGAAAGTCTTAAAAAGCTTCTGCAGATTGCTTTGAAAAATGAAGGAATGGGAAAAGTGCGAAACTGAGGGAGAGCATGACTTTAGGCTTAAAAACAGAATAAGGGGAGGAAAAAGTTAAGAAGTGCTCCTAATCTTATAGCTAAGTTTTGTTGTTATTGTTACTCACCATCTACATTTTTGAACAGTGTTAAAAGCTTCTTTTGACAGTCCTTTAGGGAAGCAATTTGTGAAAAGGGCTTTAAAGGGTGATTTATTAGAAAAGTTATAATAGACTTTTGGAAGTGGAAGAATTATTGGACCCTTGACTATTAGCAGAAACACTAACCCCACTCCAGGTTGGAAACCTGGAAAACAGCAGTATTTCAGAAGGCTTGAAGGAAATATGTAAACAGGGAAAAATTTGATGTGGCACAATACCCCCGTCCTTCTGCCTCTTCCCCTCCAGTTCAACAATTTCGAAGAACCAGGAGTGGGAAACGCGCTGCCTGTATAAACTGAGCAGTGATGATTCTGGAAGTAGCCATGAGTTTTCAAAGAGAGACTTCACCACTCCAGAAGACCGGACAAAGACGCATTTGTTTCCTGAATTTGGGCGAAGAGAGGCTTACACTTACTTTTGCTAGAGTGAAGTTCAGAGGCAAGAGCCCACAGCTGACAGGTCCTGGCTCCTTTCAGCTTTACTGCTCTACCACAGTAGCCACGGGCCACGGACAGCGTTGAGGTTAGTTGCCAATACCTTAAATTCTACCCCAAGCGATTGACAACCACTAACGACCAAAGGTTTTCCATAGGTTTATAGACACAAGCATGGAATGGGAAGTACAGAACTACAGGAGATTTTCCCTGAACAGCCCTAATTCTGCTTTTCTATTCTTGCCTCCCTCCATCTGAGTTTGACACACACAGGATTTTCCCGCTTGCCCCAGTAATATTTAACATCGTTAAGGATATAAGCATTAGATAGAAACTACAGAAATCATATGTAAAAGTAGCAGGATTGCCAGGCAGTTTGGAATGGGCAGAACCTATGGCAACAGCTTGCAGTTTACCCTTTGTACACCGCAGAAAAGACAACTCTTTTCCCATGCTCATTACTCAACGTTACTATTTTTAAGTACTAGTGGCATGGCATGTTTTACATGCAGCACACTCTACTGTTCCAGCTCCTTCCCAAAGCTTGACACGAGATAACCCCTTACTCGGCATATTCTACATTTACCACATCATCCACCTGAGCGTTATATAATAAGAAATAAAAATTTGTGAGTGGAAACTCTGAAAGAAAGTTAGGGTTCAAAAGAGTATTATAAAACTGTGTTTCTTGACTTCCAAACACTGATGCAATTTTCTCTCCATATTGAATACATGAGCCCTTACTTTCCAGACAGTGCAGTGCAAATTTTTCTCCCAATTTGAGGGTTTAATATATTTGCTGTTATCTTAATGAAATTTAGTTTTTCAAGAAACTTGTTCACTACTACGATATATTTTTAGCGGCATACTCGTTCCCCACTCCCAGATATTTAGAGACTGAAATTTTTTACATTTAATATACTAGCAACGAGCGAAGCCTGAGGGGTTTGGTTTTTTCCCTGCTTATTCCATACTAGCAAAAACTGTCCAATTCAGGAGCTTCATTTCTGTGGATTGTACTAGCACATCTACAGCAACGAAAGAATGAAAGTATTAAATAGCAGACTGTGATGGTTCAAAGGCTGAATGGCCTCAGAACATCTGAGGAACACTCCCGTCTCTAATAATAAGAATTCCTATACAGATGTTCCACTTACACCTAAACAAATGAGTTTCAGAAAAATAACTTTAAAAATCTGAGTTATAATAATGCTGAGCTCCTTCAGTGTTCCACATCATCTCAAAGGTCATCTTTTCACACTGCTTTTTGCCCATTTTCGTTACTGAACAGTGCCAGAATTTTGCAGAAAGCAAGAAAATATCACATTAAGAGTTCTCCTTAATCCCAAGGGCTTCTTATCATTGCAACATCACTCTGTCATTCCTTACAGAGAATAGACATCTCCCTTCAAATAATAAAATGTGTATCATTCAGCTCACAAGTAAATATCAAGTTTGAGCTTACTTTGCCCAGGCTACATTTCATGCTTAGTTCTTTATCTTTAAATGTTTATAAATTGTGTAGCAAGGGTTATAAAAAATATTTGAAAATTGGATTATGTTTTCCAGCAGATCATTTTACAGATAGGTTAAGAGTCCTGAATAATTTTGTTTACTGAGTGCCAAGCAACACAAACTCACATTTGCCATAGCAGAATGATTCCATTAGTTCACATGTGTCTTAAACATCAAAACACGTGTTTCCCCACTAACGAACTTCAGACCAATAATTTCATATCCATCACGTGGTTGAAATAAATCCATTACGGTCTGTGGTGTAACGTAAAGAGTTTTGTGGTGGGTACCCGGCAAACTGAGCAAGACAGATTTTCTGCTGGAAGGCAGAATACCAAGATGATCCTGATTTATCAGATACATTTTAAAATAAGTGAGCAAGCCCAACTTTGTAACTCAAACAAGATAAGCAAAAGTTTGTATCAAAGAAAAGAATAGTCATTTCTACAGTCTTTTTACCACCAATACCCCTACCGTGTCTATCACTGTAGGACTGATCGTTCTCATCAAACCACTCGAGGGGGAAAACGAATCCCATACCCTGAAGAAAGCTGTATTTGCAACAGTGACTGCTTTAGAAGTAATAAGTTACTAAATGAGCAACGTTTTAAATGATTGGTGTTTAAGGCATTAACCCTCAGATCACTTTCGAAGTGAGCGTCACAATTTAGACATATTAGAACATTCAGCAATACGTGGAATTGTCTTGGAGTAGTAAGTTTCCTAAAACAGCTATTTTATTAAAATCCATAGTCCCAGAAGAATTCCAAAAATCTTTAAAGGCAAAAAAGATGGTGTTAACACTTAAAGTAACACGTTAATGCACGTACTGCAGCAGTAAGTTGCTGAGGGTATTTTTTACATTGTCTGAAGAGCCAGAGCTCACGAAGTCGTAGTGATACAGATACATATGATATGCTTCATTGCTCCAACATGCACCGTCTTTGAAACACTAACAATATGCAACATTATTTCTCCTGCAGATATATAATATCAGAAAACGTACCTCTATATCCTGTATTATCTTTGGGTATAAGGACCTGTAAAATGAATTTGGGGGGCCATCTGTTGGTCTGTTTTTAAACAGGTACTGATCCCTAGAAAGAACCAGAAACACATTTTTCAATTTATCACAAAGAATCCAAACTTTAAAGGAATTCAATATCTGCGCAGAACAAAACCTTATGACATACTTCACAGAACACTTGTAAGAACTTTTAGTGTTGCCGTTACAACCCCTGTGACTTTACAATTTGACAGTTGTATTTAAAATGTCCAAGACTAAAAAGATAACAGGTGTTTTCCTTATAGTTTTCCAAATTAGGGTTCACTGTTTCATAAATAAGGCTTCTAGCCAGCAGGGTGTCGTCCTTTTGCTCTTTACAATATGCCTTGCATTTTCTTAGGCACACCACTAGAGAGCACAGAAAAGCAGGTTTCTGAAGAACACCTCATCTCTTCTGATACTCCGGGTAGAAAAACTCCATTGCCACAAACATAAATGGTTTCTCTTTGCGAGGCGCTCCTACAGCCCAATCGGCTATTTTACATTTTAATGTAAAATTAAATCTGTTTAATTGGGAATACTTCACTCAAGAAAAAGCCCTGCAAAACATGTTGTTCCTAGTTTTGTGAGGTGATTCTACGTTAGTTCTCCCTGCAAAACAGAAATTACAAATTTGCAGACAGACCTCCCGCAAGAAAGCAAGTGTTGAAAGACACTGGTGCACAAAAGGACAGGGGACAAAGCCGAAGTAGAAACGGGAGCTGACAGCTTTCGCCGTAGCTACCCCGACTAGTCCAGGGCAGAGGTAAGGATCTCAGTGATACCGATGTACTATAAACTTACTTTCTGGCAGAGCTCATGATTAGGGAAATTTGTGAAGGAGAACAGTGTAAAAGGTGAATTTAGTTACTGTCAAGGTACTTACCAACCCCTTCTTTCTGACAGTCCCTTCCATAGCGGATCTGTGCGTACCATTCTTTCAATCAATTTTTTCCATAGCATTCCCTCAGAGATGACTCTCTGCCATTCCTTACATACCAGCTCTGCTGCACAGAGTGATCTGGCATCAAGGTAGGAAAGGATGTTTTCTGCTATGTGATCTAAGCCTTGCTCTACAAAGAAATAAAGGCAATCAAAACGTCATTCACTTCACAGTAAACTACTAAACAAGTTTTGCAATACATTCAGAGAAAGCCAACACAGCTTTAAGGCACTGGAGCAACATGATAATTAAATTATCATACATAGAGGCACCAGTTACAAATTAATCCAAACAGGTACACCAAAACATCTCTAACTCTTTATTCCTTTCTTAGTACAGTCTGCCTACTGGACTGTCCCATTTCCACAGAGCAAGAATGAGCGCAAAGCAAAATTCAGCACGGTATGCAAGCAGCAGAAAGCATTTTGCTTCTTCTGGGCACAGAATCCTGGACTTTTTGAGCACATAATGCTCTGGGCTACATGATCCAAAAAGAAGATCATCTTCAAGCAGATGCTTTACTAAACAGCAGTAGCAAAAATAAAATATTGATTCTTTTACTATTCCCTTACATGTAACAATAGCTAATTCAACTCAGCAGAAGACAGGACTCCACAGGAACAAATGCAGACATATCCAGTAGAAGCATGAGCGAAGATTCTGCAAAAACTTTCTTGCATCAAATGCCAGGACATCTTTTCTATTTAAGCCCTTTCTGTAATCTGCAGGTGCCAAGTCCACTCCTGAATTTTGTTCAGGACTCTGGTGGTAGAGCACATGCCAGAGACACCATGCCCTGCAGCCTTGTGTAGGAAGGGGAAATCAATGAGAATGAGTTTGACAGTAATTAGTTAATTGCAAGTGGTGCTTTAACATCTAAGGCAGTTATCCTGATTCATGGTTTACCGTCACTAGACTCCATAGTTAGAGAAATTATTACTGAATGACTTTTACCAAAAGCTGGGGGTTTTGAGGCTTCCCTTCAGCTAGAGAAAAATTCAAGAGGGACAAGTTTTTTGAAGCAACTTCAAGTTGAGTAAATCAGGCTGTAACATTCAATACAGCATTTACTTTGGGGCCAATGGATGCAATTGTTTCTAGTATGAGGATCGGCTAAGAAACCTCAGGATCAGCAGGAGTCAAGTAACTCTCAAATAATGAGAGGCGACAGCTCAGCTTCTGCACCTTAAATTCCAGTGCAAAGTAAATATCGTTTAGCTGCACAAAGATTTCCCAATGTAGTTACGATAGCCATATGAACAGATATTATCTTAACATCTTTCCTGCGTCTGCTGCTCTCCCACCCTCGGGGCACACCACCTTCTACGGCAATGGAGCGATGTGTGAGCTCGCATACTGCTGATTTGACGACACTAGCTTTGCTGGGTCAAAGAACGAGTTCAGCGATGTACCACAAGAAAACTCCCAAGTAAAACAACATTACTGCAAAGGAAAGCCCTTTGGCAGTACTTGGACATCCCAGAAACATCTGCCTGGGCGACTCTCATGCTCCAATGGCACCTGCAGCGTAAGGTATGTTGGTCAACAAGCAATAGTTACTAGTGAAAGTCAGTGTCTCCCCAGTCCATCATGAAGATCCTAGCTACCAGAAGCAGCTTATCAACCCCTGTGATCCTTTTATATCATGGTAGGGTTAGATTTACATACTCAATGCACTCAACTTGCCAGCAGAAGTTCAAATACACCAGAATTGGGCTCCTGCCCACTGATCCAGGTCTGTGTAAGGCAATGTGCTGCGATGCATTATTTCATAAATATCAGTTAAGACTTATCCAAAAGCACTAGGTACTTAAGCTGAAGCTGATAGAAAGAATAAGCACATCAATAAAGATGACTAATACAGTAACTGCCACCACAGATCTATCAAGACATAAAGCAGGTGGAACGCCACATGCATTCGCTTATGGTCTTTGCCTAGATTTTCTCTCCTGCTGAGGGTGTTAGATTGAAAAATGTGATTGTGGTTGAGTAAAGGTTTCATACATAGAAACCATTTAGATAATATACTTGCACTAAATTTAAAATAGCAATCAAACTTTTCTCGTTCACATTCCAACTACAGTGTCATTGGTCCCACAGAAAAATCACTGGTAAGTCTGTTACTTATTTCAAAGGACCTGCAATTTTGCTTTCCCAAAAACTCCACTAAATCAGAGACCTAGAATAACTTCATTTTCGTGAATAACATATGCCAGTTGGCCAAGCATGAAAAAAATCTTTCCAAGTAGGAGATGATGACCTTTATAATTTTCCACTTTATCTCATGACAGCCTACTTTAGGCTTCAAATAGTCCTGAAAAATCAAAGAAACTACTGTTAATTTTTTACAGAATTAAGAAATTGTGTTCATATAGTCCTCCACTGCACGCTAAATTTGGCACGGCCTTCAAAAAAACGAACAGCAATAGAAAGGAGAAACCAATACATGTAGTTGAAGAGCATTTGTTCATTTCTTCCACTTAATTTAGAGAACTATAAAAAGGCTTCAAAGAATGGTAAAAGCTCCCACAATGTAAATTGGGTTTATACAAATTTTTCAATACCAGTCACAATAACAGATTCAAATAACTGAAAAGTAACAAGGTCCAATTAAGTGGTGGATCTCAAATCTAACCGCTTTCAAACCAGCAAATCCTCTCCTAACGATACCACGTCTCAGAGCAGCTTTAAGCTGCACCATCTGCTACTTCAGCAGTTTGAAGAAAACACCAGGGCATTTAAACACATTGTAGAAGTGCCGCATCCCAATCTTTCTAGCAAATAACATCTTTGAGATCCTAAATACTGTTTACTTAGGATATACTTATCTTACTGTGATGTTACATTATTTGAAACAGTTCTCAATGTTTTTCCGGAAAATATAATCATTGCAAGGTCATTTTCAAGAGTTAGTTTAAAATAATGAATCCTTGGGTACCGAGAAGACAAGCTAATTCATTGTGCAAAGTGAAGGACATAGCTAGATAAAAATAAAGAAAACAAATGGGTCTGCTAAGTAAGCATTTCTCTGATTTTGAAGGTTATAGGTGTGATGCACAGGGCACACTGTGTTTTAGTGGAAACAAATCTAACAGTTATTTTAGACTTCAGTACAAAATGTAGCTGTGTTCAACAACATAAGATCAACTTACACAGAGCAAGTGACTGCCTAGTACATCTGTAACACTGCAATCACACAACACGGTCCTCTACATATTTTCCCAGCACACAGCACATTACATTTTGAAGAGGAAGAGGGAGAATTTTCTACATAAAGCACTGCAGTTCCCAAAGCAAACAGTGCAGAGGATATGGCAATTAACCACCATAATTGCAAACTCTGTATTAGTAGAGCAGTACACTGAGGTTCCTGTATAAAAGGCGTTTAAGGCTCCCATTTCACTGCACCATTTTTCTTTCAATGGCCATTATACAACACTTGTGCTCAGAGCACCCTCCTCTCCCTCTCCAGAGTACAAAGTTAGTGTGTTCACTATCCTCCCAGCATGCGTACTGTAGTTCAGGGCTAAAGGTGTATTAATATTCACCTCACGCAGGGATACTTAGTCAAATCATTAGGTAATAAAAGAAACCGTAGTGCTAAGAAATGACAGAATTGATAATTCAGTTCAACCAGTACCAGGCTACTAGGTTTCAAGCTTACCAATTAAATATAAAAATGAATGATTGCCAAATTTGGAAGACGTTAGAAGAAACTAAGAATAAACACAGAAGTAGGTTACAGTCAAACCAGCAGACCCAGAAATTATTAAAAAGAGAGGAAAACACTTCGATGCCAACAGTATTTCTGCAAATTGTGGCAGAATGACAAGAGCACCGACTTTTGGCTTCCAGCTCTCCCAGAGATACAAGGATGCTGTCCTCTCCCTTCTGTGTGAAAGGCTTTTTTAATCAGTGGTGGCATGGCAGAAAAGCAGGGGCACACATCAAACTAACCTTTTCAGATGACCTTAATTCCTCTTTGTTAGAAGAAAAACATGCTCCAGCTATGTCTGGGTTCCAAAAAAGCCAGTAAGACAAGATAGCTGATGACAGGCAAATCTTTCAATGTCTGCACTTTTAAGGTGAAAAATTCTTTACTCATGCACCTGAAAGATCGCAGGTGAATGAGCAAATGAATGAAGCAAAGTTCATCAAATAAACTGGCTGTACAGCCAAAGGAACGGCTGTCCTTAGCAGGCACATTTTGGTCAAAACACTGCTATTTATCTCTAGTAGTCGTACAGATGCTGAACCCACCCATCTACTGGATGCTTTTCTCATTCCAAAGTTGAGAAGTATAATTTTGCCTAATTGGCATAACTTAGTAAAACAACCATCACACACGTATACTAACATTCTTAGAAGGAGGAAACTTAGTACTACTTGACTAAAAACATTTAAGCAAACCATACCTCTGCACTCATTTCAACCGTAAACTTAAAGAAAGGTTATGGGACAAAGTAGCCATGCTGGCACTTCAATATGTTGCTAACACCTTGCTTGCAGCTTTGAGCAATTTTTGAAGTGTAAAGATCATGAACATGCCAGATGCAAAATGAACTCCCAAGGGAGAAAGTGACAGACAAATAGAAGATGTTCAAATGATGTTCACGCACAAAATAATTCTTTAAAAGTTTATCTGTTACTGCCATCTCCTGGCAACAAACTGAATAATTATCCTCCCCCAAAAAGAGATGAGAACTCTGAGGAGCTGTAAAGTTAGGAATAACCAACCTAATAAAAAGGCTACACTGCAAAGCATCCTTGGAACTCAACAAATGCATGGGTCTGTGGTTTTGTGCTGGTGGTGGGTTTGGTACCTTACCCCTACTCTAACATACCTGTATCATCTTTCAGAAGACACTGAACAGGTCAGCTTGAAAGTGGAACCTGAAATGCCTCTCAGGGTTAGGACTTAGTGACTGCATCACTTGGTTTTCGATAGCTGGCAAGTGTTTTTGAATCAAGTACAAACACTTTAGGAGTTTCATATGCAGCATCCAGCATATTCCATTATTAGAACTCCGTGTGTCATATTTGAAATCCTCTGTGCAAGTAAGAATGTACGTGTCATTTAAGTAGTTTCAGAAGAATTTGATTTAGATTACAATTTTGAGACCATAAAAAAAGTATTTGGATCACAGTCAGGATGGTAGACAGCACACACCAGGGCTTGCTTTCCATCCTAACAGCTTTTAGCATGAGGTAAACATAGGATTGTTGAAGTCCATGGTTTTATGATTTCCTATTTAGAAATGAATGTGATGTCTGAGTAATACGATGTGTGTATTCATCAACTTATCACGTTCCATTGCTTTTAGTTTTCTTTTCCTTGTGAAATACTATTTTTCAAAAAGATAGTTCTCCAGTTTAAATGTAGTTGCACAGAACTGATTAAGAAAAATGATACCTGACAAAGCAGGAACATTTTGCAATTGTTCAGTCTTTCACACAACTGCATTTGAAAGAGCAATAACAATCCTCTGAAAAACAGTTGCGAAAATCTGGATCCAAAGCCATCTCTCACGCTTCAAGTCTGCAAATGCAACCTGAACGACCAAGGTACCACCACCAATTCATCCAAAAGCTAAGCCTTTCTTGGAGAGATCAACGTTGCCATTTCTGGCTGTCGACAAGATGACTTGAAGCAGAGGTGAAGAGCTGGCAAAACCGCTGCTGAGGCACCGGGAGTCATTAATGCCACTTCCTCAGACAGAGCGAGGTACAAAACTCGTGGTGCCACCGGAGAGCTGGCCTCAGCATCCCGAATCAAAGCCTCTCCTCTACTTCGGGAAACGGTGCGACAGAGACTACGCTCCAGGGTGCAAACGGGACTGGGTATTACAATGTGTTTGGTGCCCTTCTGTGGCACGCACAGAACTCAGAAGTATCAGGCTAACACCCAGGTCCTTCTCAAAATCCGATTTAAAAAAAAAAATCATTTCACTGTAACATACATACCAAGCATTTAGAGACAGGGCTAGAACACGCTTCCTAAGGAAAGTAAATCTCCAAATAAACTCAAAGTACAAGGAAAATCTTCCTCCCTAAAGTGACTTTTTTTTCCTACAGGTTAGGAATGTTCTCGAGAAGATTTAGACTTGACTGGCTATCTGCAGAAGGATGTTTTATGGAACTATCAGACCAAGTGTTTGGAGAGACAAAACCCAAGTGACAAGCGCTCAGCTTATTTTTATTCCCTTCACTAACCTAAGGCTTTTTCAGACTCTTGCTTGGGGTGTAATCCTAGTACCAAATGCTCATTAATGTTTAAGTGAACTAAACCAAGGTTTTCAATAAAAGCTAACTGCAATCAGCTACCACATTCTCCACAACAGCGATAACATACACACGTATGCATACCAATCTGGGACTGTACACTTTTAACACATACAACCTGTTCATTATGGAGCCAATATTTCATTGGGTTTTAAGGATCAGGTGCGAACGACTAGGCAGAAGCCTTTTATTAAGATGCTTAATTTTCACAATTCTGTATAACACTGGTCACAGTTAAAAATAGATTTTTAAAAGTCAAACGCAAGTGTTTTCCGATGTTAAAATACGGCAATCTCGCCTTCTATGAATACACTGAGCCTTGAAGTTGCATACTGAGCACAAATACACAAATGCTTTGCTTTGCCACCAAGTCTGTTCTTAAGATTTTTACTGCTTGCAAAAGTGCACAGATTTAAATTGTTCAGATTAGAAAAAGACGTCAACTAAAATATTTACCTTAATTCACATAGTAGGAACAGGACCAAAGCACAGATACTTAGACAGGCCCACTATAATTATTTCAGACAACATGCAGGACTAAGTTTAAGGCATATTAAGGCCTGAAATAGCTGCATATACCTATTTTACATGAAAAGACAGCGAACATTTAGTTTTATAAACAGTTTCTGAAATAGGTACTAAAACCTATCAATTTAGTAAAATGCATCTAGCATTTATTGGTACACTTTTCAAAGAAAAACATTACTCCCAACTCTTACGCCTCTACAAGAGCTTTTGCAGTTTTATAGAAAATGGTGAAAAATTACAGCTGTTGTTGATTATAGGTACCAGATGAAGGTTTGGTTGACTTTCAATAATAAATTAAAACAATCATAATCCACAGGGATTTCAAAGCTCCATGTGTAAATATCACTTTGTATGAAAATGAAACCCAAATGTGGGATGTCAACTCTATAAAACTGACTAACATTAGATATGAAGCAGTCACTTAGATCATGCAACTGCACAGGGTTTTATTATTCTAGAAACAAATTTCAAAAGAAGCCTGGCAGGGTTGTACTTGCCTGACACAGCGTACGGTTCCCTTACAGTTTTAACACACAAAACAGATATGGAAGGGACTTTCTTTCCTAATCAAGGGTGACAAGGCAGCGCTCAAGGGCCAAAGTTGCCCTTTCCTTAAATGAACTACACAATTTGGATGAGACCATGCAAGTAATATTAAGATTAACATCTTAAAGATAATAAAGAGAATCAAAAACACAGAGGTGACATAACTTATTCTTGCAATTGTGCTGTCCATTGTAGACTGCTGTCTTTTGAGAGTTGTTTTCTGACATGCTAGAGGGAACACCGTTGGCAGATGTGGAAAAACAATGAGTATAGGCTTCTGAGCCACTTGATCAATGGGACTTGCAGTAGCTGATACAGCTATAGCCGATACAGCTAGTCATACGCCACGATGGTGATTTGTAGTAAAGAGCCTAACCACAGCCCAACTTGTAAGAACAGGCGCTGCAGACTAAACATTCTGCCACCACTTACAGAAAAACACATCAGAATTATCACTTTTTTCCACTGAAGCAAAGGGAAGCCAGATACAACAAACTTTTTCCATTTTTCCTGCATTCTCACAGGTGTAAAATCAGTAGGGACAGTAGCAAGCAAAAACTATTTCCGTATAAAACAAAGGAATTTTACTTCTTTAAGACAAGTGAAGCTATCTTTTAAAAGGTAATACTTTACTGTTATCTTTTAATGTGATGTTAGTCCAACGTGGGATTGATTTCAATCAATTCAGATTAAGTTTGGGTAAATTTATACAGATGTTCTTCAAACACTGCATTACCTTTAAGAAAGGCTGAGTATGGGAACAGTTCCCAGTATTTACATCTTCAAAAGCAACAAAAGTTGTAAACATAAATATGTATTTATATATACAAATGTGGTGTAAATAGGTGTCAGTTTATGCAGCTCCCCAAAATTTTTTAGGACTAAATATATAATATGAAAGAACTGTATATCTCCATGGTATCAGCCCTGAGGTATAAAATAAACAAAATAAAATTATAACTGAAGCTCATACTTGCACATGATGACCACGACTGTCTATTTCACTTTATTTTCTAGTTAATCCCAGATACTCCCTAGAGAAATCAAAATTCAGTATTTTGAAAACAAGCTGGAAGAAAGATCCACACTACCTAAAGGAGACAGCTCTCCAGTCAAAATGAGGAGCACATTTTTATGTGTGCGGCCAGACAAGCTGTCTTCTATAAAATAACTTCCATGAAACTGAGGTGTGGGGGAAAAGGACACTCCCTCCCTTTCATAGCCCTCTTTCACATTTTTAAGCCTGTTTTTTAAGAAAATAGAGCACATATGAGATCCCGTATCACTTCCTGTGTCCTACCCCACGTTCTTCATTCCCCTCCAACTACTAAGTTGTTCATGTCAACCGTGCTTGTCAGATGAGCCAAAATCCCATCCCATCACCTCCAAACGTTGAATTCCTCCAGGTTTTGCGAAAATACAGCAGCACTACAGAGAACAGAAGCCCATAACGTCCAAACAGCATTCTGTCCCAGGTACCAGGAAAGCCCATACACACAAGACCACCTAAAAGCACAAGCTCCGAAGCTTTTGTAGCCATTGGTATAATACAACCAGCCTTTAAAGGAACTTTACTTCAGTGGTCCCTGCGCTCAGAAAATTACCAGTTTCCAATTCCCTTTACAATTTGCATCACCTCCTCAATCGCCCTCAGCACTCACTGTCCTGTCTCGGAATTCTTGGGGTAACATCCACAGACTGCTCACCCACTGCAGGTGTGAATCTGTGCGATTATACTGCCCGTGGCAAACAGAACATTTTGACCATTTATTTCATGCTTATTTCCCCCTCTGGAAACCGTGTCCACACATTTACCTTTCAAAGAATCAAATGAATCATTCTCCCCAGCAGCAAAAATCCAGGGATACAATTCCTTCCAGAAATTAATGGAAAAATATATACAGCTTACCAGGAGATTGATAGCTAAAGATTCTATATACCTAGTTATTACTGCTCTGTATTTTTTTGAAGAAAAGCACATAACAAGTGTAAGAACATATTTCATACTCGAACTATTAATACAGTTTTACACTGATCAGCGGCAGAAGAGGTTCTGAGCAACTGAAGGAAGGAATCATGGCTTGACTATAGAGTAAAAATCCACAACTGCTTTTGCTCTTGAGTCAGCAACAAGACCGGACAAACTAGATTCACTCATCTAAGCAGGCAGCTTTTTATTTAAGATTCGGGAAACTTAGAACAAAACTAAAACGCAATAAAGACTTCACAGATGAAAACACCTCCATAGTATTTTCTACACCTATGGGGTTTGTATGAAAAAGGAGTTTAGACCAGAGCTTGCAGAGATACAACTTTTACGACAACTCAGTTCCAATTTAAACACAAACTCATTCTGCAGGATATGCTACTCACAACTACTTTTACATGGAACAACACTGGCATCCAGTGGCCAATTCAATTAATCACAGAAGCGAATGACTTCAGCTACCCTCCTGCACTTCTTTTGACTAGGAAGCATCACTGTATTTATACGAGACAATCTAAATCTGGAGGATGTTCTGAAAAGTTTGCATACACCCAAAGTATTAAACAAAAAAAAGTATTTATAAATGCACCTCTTGCAAAATAAGTATTAATTTACCTGGTAACGCAGTGATGAAGTCCCGTTGTAACATGGGCTTCAAGTAAGAGTTAATATGTCCATGCTGATAGTGACACATTCGTGAAATAAGGTGTTCCACAAATTCAACCTGATCTGATTCAGACCACTGGTCAAAATATTTAATACACAAGTCTTTTTCCTTTTCGTAGTTTCCTTCCGATGGTCTTTTTCTTGAGACAATCACAGATGAAGTTCCATTACTTATCTGTTTTTAGAAAAGGAATATCAGTATTTAAATATAAACAAGAATAGGAACAGCTTTATAAGAACTCTCGAGGAAGAAAATGTGAGAAGATGCAAAGAAATAATCAACAGAATTAAATTTTAAAATATATTCTTAAAAGCTATGAGTTACGCTATACAAATTTCATCTTTCGTAGATAAAGATGAATGAAAGGACCTTGCTCATAATTATAAGTCACTCCTTACACTGAAAGACTTCAATTCCTTTATACCCCTTACCATTCAAACAGCGAGGAACTTAATGCTTCTTAGAACAAACTTTTCCAGATTAAGCCAGTGGTTTCTGCTGCATGTTGCAGTTTGCCTCTACTGCATGCTGCAGTCTGCCTCCACAAATGATTTACACAGGTTCCAGCAGTTAAACTAATACACACTTAGAGATGTACCAAAGTTCGGTATTAATACTCCAATTAACACAAAAATTCAAGACCCTCATGTCAGTGTTGAACTGCTTGTCCATAAATGAAAACTAAGAATTACACGATCTCAAGGGCTTGTTCTGTTTTTGAAAAACAGCTCATATCAATGTTTGGGACATCCACATAAAAACCATCATTAAAATCCTGGGAGCTTTAGCTACAAATAAGGATGCTACAAGAACACCAGCCCAGGACTTACTGCTAAGCAGTAAATAGAACGAAAGATTGATGCCAGGCTCGTCTGAGCCCTTCAGGAGACCAAGAGGGCTGCTGGGGAACAACTGTCAGCTCTGAAATATTCGCAAACTTCTTCAAAGCAAATTGGTCGCAACTCCTTGCCATGTGAAGGTGTTGAATTTTTCCTTTTAAATGATAGTCACGTGCTCAGAAAAGTTGAACTGTATTCCCAAGTATCCTTTGACGCAGAATTGTCCTTTCAAGGTCAGCACAAAGTACAAAATCTGAGAAGATCTAGTAATTTCTCAAGTATTATTCATCGGCGTCATCCTTCACTTGAAGGCTGAGCTAATTTTAGGATGGTACAGTCAACTAACTACATACAAGGATGACTATGCAGATGCAAGATTTGGAAGTTTCTCAAAAGCAGGAACATATAAAAACATGCCAACTCTCTTTCTAAGCGAATGTTAGTCCTACCTGCCATAGGGTATTTTTCTTTGGAGACTCATCTTCATTCTGATCCTCCATTACTGATGTGTTCTAGGAACAAAAAGAATTATGACTTCAATTTTTTTTTCTATGGCAATTCCTTGCTCTACAAGCATTATGAAAAAGCAAAGCAATTGAACAGATAAAAATTCATTTTCCCAGTGAATGGAATTATCAAATATTTCTGGCCACAAAACCTGGGTATTATAAATAAATTTCCCTTTTAACTGACATGTTTATCAATTCCATTTACTGTAAAGATAACTCCCCAACCCCTCTTCAATTTCCTTTGACAGGTTTTCATGCAGCCTTTCAACACTTTTCTCACTGGGAAATAAATTCACTTTCATCCTACTCAAGCCAAAGTAATTAAACCTGTCAAAGTAATCAACTAGCACTTTCTGCCAAAGTTAAATTGCATACGTCTAGTCAAAAAAAAAAAAAAAATCACTATATGCTACTTAGACGCAACAGAATGATTTTTTTTCCAGCTCCAGCTTACCACAAGGAGGAGGGACCGTTCTCTGCAGAATGTCTCTGTAATTCACTGCCACAGTCTGTGTCCTATAACCCTTGGCAGTTACCATCTTTCTTCACCCTGACTTAATTGCAGTGCTCTTCCCACATCATAACTGCTCCTCCCTACTGTTTTCTTCCCTTTTGTTCGAGAACAACATGTTAAGAATTTCTATAAACATTCAGCTGCAAATGTTTCTTTTAGAGCTTCCCTCAGTTTTTCAATATCTTTCACTCATTTCTTCCCTTTTTGTTTTTTAATTATCTGCTCCCCTTTGCTGTCCATACCACAATTACCATCTATTTCTAGCTACTTGTTGGTACCCCACACCTAGGCAATTACTGCTCATTTAGCTTCCCACCAACCCTGACCTCCCCGTTATTCATGCCCAGGAGACACTGGCTAACTGGCAGAGGGCTACCACGACAAACTGAACGTCTTAAAACATTGTCTGTATTTATTTCAGCCTTCTTCCCCTCTATCAGCTGTCTCAGCAGAAAGAGGAACAGCTCATTCAAGTAAAACACATGATGGAATAAGTCACACAATTCCTTTACTCTTGCCATCACAGATTATGGATTAACCCCTTAACAACTACATCCAATCCCCACTCAAAACACAATTCCACCTCAAAAGCATTCACTGCTTCATCTCCTCCTCTTTCTTGCATAAGGGATCTACCACACCAAAACCAGAAAACTGGAAAAATTAACAGTATTACCCCCATCGGCAAGCCTTCCTCCACTGCCTGACTACAGTGCTTTGTCTGAAGTTTACCTTGAACCCTTTTCTACATTGCAGTTAGGTATGAAAAAATATGCAACACACAGACAAAAGATTACATTATGAAAACTATGTCCACTGGGTGATGGGAAAACTCAAGTCTATCTGGTTATGACACACGTAACAATGACAAATACAAGCTCAGGAGATGCAAGGAATCAAAAAATGGACAAAGGCAGTAAAGGTTTTGTGTTACTCCACAGATACTTGTATTTTAGCGTTTCTGGACATACACAGAATAGTAACATTGGGAAAGTAAATCACCCTTTCCACATTTCCAAAATTATAGTCTCTTGAGGGCCATTCCAGTTATTCATAACTACACGCTGTTCATAAGCAGCACTATCACTGATGTGCAAACGATGTGCAAATGATGCTCTCCCACCGCATGGTGCCACAAGAGGGAGCACAAATCAGCCATAGACTTACTGGTACCCAACTGGCCCACACCAGCAAACATCACTCCAGGGAATTTATCATTTTATCATAAATTTGAATATGTAGAAATACTTATTACAGTGATTATATGTTGTTAACAGTGTTTTCAATTGCTATGCGCTTAAATGAGTGAGGAACATCTCATCCCCTTTTGTAGCTGAAGGATAAATACACGCATTGATCCCGTGAGCTAAGAGCAAGGAACAGGAACTCTCATTGAGAGTATCAAACACGGATGGCTTGGGTCAGCATATTCAGCAGAAATCCCACATTACATCAGTTTAGCCCCAACCTAACTTTCCTTCGGTAAGTCACAGCGAGACTCTGCCATTGCTTTCTTCTGCTCCTTTATTGGGAAACGTCTCAGAGATCATTGCTAACTCCCTGGGACGTAGGCTAAGAACAGTCTCCTAAATGTTATGTCTTTCCTTTCTAGGAACACATAATAAAACTACAGCAGAACAGCACTGTAACGCAAAGTGCGCAAGAACACAAACTTCACCAAAATGATCAGACTTCCACACTAGGCTATTGACTGCAGAGCAAGTTTTTGTCTTCGGTGTGCACCTACTCAATTCTACTGTGCCTCTGCTGCTGCCTCGCTAAAGAAAACTGGGTAGCAGACTTTAAGGAGATGCTACACCTTTGGCATGTCCGCTGATACAAGGGAGAAGTAGGACGACTGCATTTCTCCTGCCCCTCTCCACTTGTCCGTCTTCCTTCAGAGCACAGTCTTGGCTAAGAGGACAGTGTCTTAGATCCACAAATGGGCAACTTGGCACAGGCAGTACTGCTGCTGAGAGGTATCTCCATGACGTCTCAACATCTGGGCCATGAATGTGAAGGCAGATGACATGGATTGATTTTTAGGCCAGAAATTTAATATTATATTTATGTATTTAATTGGGAAGTAGTTAGCTGCGTTAATTTAATGGTATCTACTACAGTGTTTATTGCTTTTTCTCTCTTTTCCCATCCTAAACTCACTCCACATTTTCTTACTACATTTTAGAGCCTGAGGGTTCTTTCTACTCCCAAATATATAGCTTGTTTTCCCTATTATATCTTCTCTTCCCAATAAATTCTCTCTACTTCTGTCTTAAACACTTAATTTTGGGGGTTATTCCCCAGATCACATACACACTCAATGGATTTTACACATTGTACACAGACTCTAATGTGTGTCTAAAGCACTTAAGCCTACTAACTGAAGACTAAAAGGTGACTGGGTGGATCCTCTCCTGTCATCTGGAAGAAGCAATTAGACAACTCTAATCTGTCCGGTACATCCACAGCACTTGGCACAAGAAGAATTTCAAAATTCCTAACAGCTGGTGTCACTAGTCCTTGCTCAGAAAGGCATCCAGCTCTTGTGCAAGAAGGAAGATAGGTATCTACAAGTTCAACTCTTCCCTTCATCATGCCGTTCCCTTCTCTCAACCCTGTACCTTTTCGTTTACCCCACCCACCCTCCACATAAAGCCACCCTGCTGGCCGCCTCTGCAGTTTTCCCAAGCAACTTTAAAGTGGATTTAACATGGACTCCACTCCATTTCCCTGCAGCTCTGCTGCTGAACAGCATCAAGACCTGGTGCAAATGATGACCTCTCAGTTCAGTTACTCTGGCAAGGCCATGAGCCCCTGCAATACGACTGACCTGCACTTACAGACTCCGAAAGAACAGGCTTGATTTTTTTACCCCCACAACCACAAGAGCCTAGCAGCTTCTCACAGTGGAAGCGTAGCTTCTAAATATTGTCAATTAATCCTGCTTATAAGTTCATTTTTTCCAGAAATTCTTGTTAAATTGCTCACAGCTCTTGCAAAAGTAGAATGATATTTCCAACCAGCTGTCATTCCTTAATTAGTCAGCCTGGAATAAGCACTCTCCATCCCCTACTGGGAATGGCAGCAACAGCGAAGTGATAACAATGGGTCTAAGCATAGATGTTTTCCGTTGCCTTATAGTTGTTACGGCCCAACTGAATAAAGTTATACTGAAGAAAGCCTCTGTCTTTATTTTCACTAATGGTAAAACCAGCAATGGCAGTAAAATTTACAAATTGCTCTACAAGCTGTAGAATTTTAAAAGCTCGTTTCCTGAAGATATGCATCCCATATTCCTCACCTAGTTCTGCAGTAACTTCAAGCTTTCTTTAGTCTTTCTGCTCCGCAATACCTCAAGCCTTTGGGATTTCTGAGATGTAGATGAACGTGGCAAACAGGTTCAAAAGTTACTTGGGGAGAAAGAGGTACTGACAAGCAGCATAATTACATAAAGCTCATTTCCTCTGGAGGTTATGAAAAGCTTCCAAAATAATAAAAAAAAAAAAAACAATGAATGATCCCCAAAGGCAAAAAATTTTGAAGGTATTATAAAACTTCATAAATCACAGTTTCAATTAAGATCCTTAGATACCTGGTAGCAACTAAAACTGGCGTCTCAAGCATGATAGTTCCACATACATGTATGATTGTATGACATTAGGTACAAAAGCACCTAAGTTTTTCTGTAGATGAATGGCACTCAGCCTGCAAGGCTCATCTCACTCCTGAGATACCTGAGAAAAAGCTGCACCTTTTCTAGCAGAAATCTATCAAACCTGTACAGGCTAACCAGATTTCTACCAGATTTGTGTTAGCTACGGGCAGGTAACGCTTAGGTTTGCACCATGCTTCAAGACTTGGGAGTGCCTTTAGTCACTTAATTGACTCTGAGGAGAAACAGCATGGTGCAGCTTTGTTCTTTAACCCAGTTTTAGTTCCAGTATCGAGAGAGCAATTATAGAAGTGATAGCAGCAATCCTGGGAACTGGGACAAGACACACAAGTAGCACCAGCAGTACCTAGCAAAGCAGACAACATTGCTATGTTTCTTCAGTGAGAAACTTTTCCCTACCAAAGAATGGATTCACAGGATACAAAGGATGGATGGACAAAACTAGACAATAGCTGTGTTACCTAGAAAAAAAGAATAGCAGTCTTCAATTATTATATTTTCAGCTATAATGAAAGGGAAAGTGACAGAGAACAAGAACTTCTATTTCCCACTACCCTTGAGACTATATCAGTAATTCTGATCTGAGTTAAAGATCAAGCCAAGTCTTTAAAAAACTTAATTTTTGAGAAAATTCCCCCTCACTGGAAAAGATACCAGGAAATTTCAGTTAAAATTACAAAATAAGCAAAACTAATCAAAACAGTTCAGCTAACCAGGCTCTGATCTCCTTTAGCAAATCACATCTACATCTGACTTTAGAGAAGTGAAGAAACGATAAAAAATAACTAATACATACTTGGATATCTTGAAGTCAAACACAGCAGATAAAGCTCGAGCTCTGTATACTCAAATCGCCTTCTGAAACCAGCTCTGCCAGCACAAGGATTGCTGAAGGTATTAATTACACATTCACCCAGAGGAGGAGAGGAATCCGCCATCCTATGTGACAACTGGACCACATCGGTAAGGAAGAAAGCTGGGTAACCATCTTCACCATCTAAAAGCAACGAGCATGTGTCCCTCACGGCTTCCTGCTTTTAATATAGCCAGAAAACCCTGAATGGTTTAAAGCATTTAAAAATGAATGCAAGCCTCTCCTTAGGATGTAATGCTCACCATTTTCTAATCCAGGAACCTGTTAAACAGTGTTTATTAACAACATCTTGATACTTGATCAGGGATAGGAGGAGATTTTCTTCTTTTAACTACTGAGAGACTCTTAATAAAAATATACTGTAGCACAAACACTAAATGAAGTTGGAGAACCACTAACTTAAACTGCACAAGATGTGAATCAACTCTTCTCACAGCAAGGACCAAACCCCTTACTAATCACATCCCTCAAAATCTGTATATACCAGTCTGCAAAGAAATGCAAAAACACTACAGTGCTTCCAAATGCCAGGTCAGAAATAGGTGGTCACTAACAAAGTGTGCTTATTCTAACCGCTGCGAAGATTCATCACTTCAGAGAATTTCTTCAGAAGCATAGCCATAGGCTATCTACAGAGGAATGACATAAAAGATTCCTGTATCAAAGGAGTAAGCATAAAAAGGTATGGACAGTTATTCAAATCTGGGCAATAAAGATGTTTGGCTTCACAAAGACAACAGCACCAGCAACAACATACCTCCAGCTACAGGTTTAACCTCACTCACGTTGCCTATAGAAAACTGCTCCTTGCAATATTTCTCCATTAATTATGTAACAAGATAAAATATGCCTTTTTTTATATATATTTAGTGAGATAATCATACCCTTAGGGGGAACGTGGAAATCCCTTGAGAAAAGTAGAAAATAGAGCCCTCGGCCAAATGATTTTCCAAATAAAGAGTTTCTGAAAATATTTGATGGCAGATAAACTCAATCCACTGTCCACAGTCACTATAAAGCACTTTGAAAACAAAGCTCTAAGGTTCATCGGGTTAAACTTGATTTAGTTTTAGGTAGTCCTGGTAGGGATCCTTATGGATCCCTTCCAGCTTGAGATATTCTATGATTCTAACTGGAAAGTTAACTCTGCTGACCATGGCCATGTCTATATTTGACATCTGTATCAGTAACTGCTTGTTTCAGCTTAAATTAAACTATTTATGTAAGCACTAGGCATCTGCACAAATTAAGCTTAATACGCTTCATTTCTTACCTTGCTAGCTATTCTCCCCGTTGCCAGGTTTTATTTTAGTGTAGTTATTGCTGGAAGTTCAAACAAAAATATACTTGAAATACTAAAAGAGTCTACCAAGATCCAAAGCTGAAGGCAAAATTAGAAAAAAAAAAAACCATGCTGAAAATAAGGCATCATTTTTATTCGGCCTCTGACTAACCACCAAGAAGTTTACAGGAAGATAGGGTAAATTCAGTACCAGCAGAGAGTTATCCAGTTTGCGTTTAAAGTCTCTAAAAACAAACACTGTAGTTTGACCACAAGTTGTAGATGTGATGTTTTTAAAAGATACCTAATGCTTCTACCTACCCAGTTTGACACCTTTCAAGGGCCTACTTTTAAGGAAGTTTTGTCCAGGTCAGTAAATCCCCAAAAACCAACAGTTGCCTGCTCCTGTCTCTCTGCTCAGAGAAAGAAAATCTCAAGTCATTCTTCACCTAAATGTTCCAGAACAGTTACTTTTGCAGGTTCAAAAGAATACAAGCAGGTACTAAACAGGTTATCTTGTTTAATCATGAATGCCTTGATGACTGGCAATTAGTACCACTATTTTAACTTTGTTTCTAAAGTATCAGTCTTCACCTTAACCTCATTACAAAATTAATTTCTTGATCTTCTGTAAATACGTAACTGCGTATCTCTTACTAGTCAGTATATGTCTGACTTAACATGAAGTTAATCTTAGAAGTCAGATCAGTGTGGGCTGCGTCCACAGAGGACTAAACTACATAACTTGTTTTTGAAATGAAATTTTACACGAAAATCATCAGCAGTTCAGAATTACTATTCTGATCCAATTCCAATTCCAAACACTAAGCAAGGGCTCCGACTCCACCGCAGAGCTTTTGGTGATGGCACATCCTTTTAACAGGCAGTAAACTGCAGTCTGAAACTACCCAGCAGAGCAGTTAATTTGGCAATTCATACCCCAACCTGCAAAGCACAACTGCCAACGAAGTGCGTACCGTAACAGCAAAATCACCCTGCTGGCTTTTAGAACTTCAGAAATAGTGCAATACAGACTCTCACAAGATCAGTATATAAAAAAAAAATTATTCACTGATTAAACTAGCAGTCGATTTAGGATGTAATAAGAAACAAAAATGTGCTACTTTTGTCGAAGTTACCAGCTATTTTCAACATGCCTGTATTTCCACTCAGCAAACAGACATCACTAGAAAAAAAAAATACAATTATTGCAATCCCAAGAGACACCCAGTGTTTTCAGCAGCAGGCATAGTTTCTAAAATTAGATGGGGATGATGCTTTTGATCCATCAGCCAATTCAAGTCGTCTGTGTTTTATTATTTTTTGGTAAATATGTAATAGCTTATTACTTCTTAGGTGCGGGCTTACCTCAACAGGTACTGCGGTATCACATCTAACGTATTTCTTGCGTAACTGTTTCAAACACACCCTAACTCTCATTTCATTTTCTGAGTGTCTGGAGTAGAGAGTCAGTAATCAAAAACTGCCTGTATCCATCCTATATTAATATGTTGTATTTACAAGGACAATGAGTACCAAATTGTGTAATTGTAGCAATTTGATGACTCATCCCTGCACCATTCCGAGTACCGAACCGTGAAGGCTTGCAAAACTTGCACCTCATGCAAACTATTTTCCTGAATATAAATACGTTGAGGCCCAAATATATACATATATATATTTTAATCACTTTCTCTACACCTGCCCCTCACTTAAAGTACCAGTTTTATGCAGAATCAGCTTACTAAAAACATGACAAATGCATTTTTAAATTCATCTAGACAAGGTTTGGGGGGCTACACTAAGCCTTGCTGTAACATTTTCCACAGTGCCTACTTGCTCAGCTCAAGCTGGTAGTTGAAAAAATTTGAAATAAATAAATAAAATAATAATAATAATAATAATAATATCATCATCATCATCATCTTAGGTTGTGAAAGAGCATCCAGCAGTAAGGGGCAGCCAGCAAGTCCTACTGCAATGCTCCACCTGAGGCTTACTGATCATGTTTTACTTCAGATGAAAACTGGCTTTATTTTCTAACCAGCTGGACTCTGCAGCCCTTTCCCAGCCTAATAGGAGGTTTAATTATACCTTCAGCTTACAGGTGTTGCTTGTTTTTCAACTGTCTCAGTTCATGCCTTTAACTATACAGTCACTCAGCCTTTCTTGGCAAATACTGTATGTGTGCAGTATATTAGCAATCCACATTCTTGCCCAGAGCAGAAAAATCTCAGTACTTAAATAGTATATTAAAGCAGCCATCAGGCTTGTCATTGGTATTGCTGCAAATGGTTGCAATCACTTTCCTAAAACATTTCTAAATTAACTTTCACAACTCTAGAGTATGAACACCCCAAAAGATAAATCCTTTCTACCTGCAAACAATAATTTTAGCAGTAAAACGTTTACATCAGAAATATGCCTACGACAAACTGGCTGTAGGAAAGGTACACAGACACTAGGAGCCGGGTACTGGTTTTCTGTTTTGTTTTGGTTTTTTTCTAATTAAGAGAAGCTACCTCAAGTTCTCAGCTACAATTACTATTATTGTTTTTGCACTAACAATATTGCTAATGGCTCCTCCAATTAATTTTCCAAATAAACCTATTTAGGTAGAAGCTATTTGCACTTCTAATCTTAATCCATCACGAAGTAAACCAGTTTTTCCTCCGTACATTTAAGACTCAAGGGAAACTTCAAATCGTGTTACCTATGCGGTGAACTCGTTGAAACTACTGACGTAAATGCAACAAGTTTTCAGAGCTTCCACTGCATCACGGACACTTGTCCCATGCTACATTATTTGTTTGGACCATTTGCATCTACAACTATACCAAAAGCTACCCTAAATAACTGCATTTTGTTAGGCAGTTAGGAGGATTAGATATGTCAGCTTTTTTTTAATATATATAATGGTAACATTGAGTAGTATTTACTACCTTAGAAACTGTCTCAATACCTAGTAAAGAGCCCCTTTAGCTTTTATTTCCCATATAAAAAAAAAAAAAACATCACAAATGAAAACCTGAGGGGAAAATACTGGCTCAAGATTATAGTAACTTTTCTTCCTTCCAGAGCAGATGCAAAGAAACCTCTTCACATTCACTCATCTATTCATTTATAGGGCTTGTAAAAGGAAAACAAACTATTTGGAAAGTTGCATTTCACTGCCGACTGCTCAAATTAGTACATCCATCAGAACCACTTTAACCGAGGAATTTAAGCACACAAACAGCAGCTGACTTCAAGGACTCCATAAGCAGCCAAGACATTTTAGAGCCAAGCGATGCGTCCCTACAACACGCTATTTCTACGTTAGCACTGGGTCTCAGAGCCCTGAACCAGCTTGCTTGCACCTCCTGTAAGTAGTTCAAATGTAGTATCGTTACCAAAAGTGTTTGCACGGTGTGGACACCCCGAGTCAGGTGCAAGGCAAAATTCAAATTACACTTCACGCTGTACGCCGTAAACAAAAGCTGTTAAGTTGTACATTTTTCCCTGCATTATGTTCATGGGAAAACAAGGCAGAAAACACACCACTCTCCCCTACATGATTAATAAGCCCGTTAACAGTATTTCAGATTAAAGGTAGGACAAGTAACATCTCAGAAGCAAATTTCAGGCTAAGCTAGTAATGTGATTACTTCAGATTCATCAAAAATAAATTAGCCTATGTTAAGATTAACTACATTTGCAACTTGGCTGCCTGGTGCAAAGTTAAAATACTTCAAGGGTTATTCCTAGATTCCCAGAGGGAATCTCGGATCAGATCTCTGCTGCTGGTTCCATGTGAAACCAGCTCTGTCCAAATTTAGTTACCTCAACGTGCTGGCCAGAAGACTGGCACAACCCTCAACACGAAGGTGTCTAAGAAGCTGTATGAAGGATGGGACATTAATGGGCATCAGAAATACAGACGCTGCAGCCAGTTAAAGATCTAGATCATTAAGCCTTTTTTTTTCAAAACCTCATCAATTTTTTTCTCATATCCACTACCGCTTAACACACGCACTGGTGCTTATCACCTTTTTCTTCCCTTAAGATCTACAAAAGACCTGCAGCCCTCTAACCCTTCAGCAAAACAATAAAATGGAACAGAAGGAAGAGAAGCAGCGGACATGTACTTCCAGCTTGAGAAAAGTGGCTGAGCAACAAACACAAATACCACATACCGAAGCACACATAACTGAAGAGTAATTTAAAAATAAGCAACTCCAAACAACTACAAGCCCATAGCCACAAACTCACTGGCATTAAATACTAATACACTAGGATTGGAGATTCAAAAGAAGCTATAAGTTACAATTAAACATTCAGTACTTTTCTCCAAGCATGCCTATGTATTTTCTCTAATTTTTCTAAGACCAGATGCTGGCACTTCTTCCTCTACATCCTGCCTTGCTTTCCCTGGCCGACAGAACTACCTCAGAATTTATTCTCATTCTTTGGTTTTTGCTCTTCCCCAAGGATAAGCAAAACTTTAACCAGATTTTGAAGAGGTTTCTATACAATCTTTTTCTGTAAAAGTTATAAAAAGGTTACTCAAAAACACTGAGGAGCCTGAAATAAAATTGCAGTAACCCTCCATTATTTGTTTTTTGCAAAATAGAAGTATTTGCACACAGAAGAAATACAGAAAAAGTAGTATTTGCACACAATGAAATATTCAATAAAGCTAAAGCCTAAAACAAATCAGCTCCTCCAAGAAAGAATCCCATGCTATATTTTAAGTTCAGTTTTTTCCTCCAAAGATGTATGGCAACCTGTTCCAGATCTGGCAACTCATGAAACTGTATCAATTCATCATAACTATTCAGGAAATCCTACTCACTCATTAATTGTCTGAAACATGATCTTTTTGCTTATATACAATTTCAGTGTGGTTTTGTAATTGCTGATATCCAAGCAACCGAAAGCCTGGAGAAAACCTTATCTCAAAAGAGACTGTGGACTAACTTCAGCTAAAGAAAGAAGCCTTCAGTAATACAAGATGTAAAAAACTACCCAAATCATTTTTTCAAATATCCACTCAGCCTTGCCTAGGGTTAGCCAGACACTCTGCATTCGAGTGCTGATTTTATCTAGGTATTAAAAGGAATGTGCAATTGCATAATTTAGATTTCACATGATTTATATAATGGATGTCTAAATGCTCCTGACCTGTAAGGCCAGTACCACTTCTCCCTACAATTTCAAGTTACAGTTGATTAATACAAAAAGCACATCATTATAAGACTCTTCAGAAAAGAATTTGAGAACGGGAGGAACAGTTGCCCAGTGTCTCAGGTTCCTCTTTTTGGAAGAGTGTTTTTACATCTGTATCACATCAGTGACTTACTTTACATTACGGCACACCATCCTGTACTGGCGTAAATGAAAGGTGGCAAGCTGTTGCACAGGGTAGCAGATCGAAAAGGCAGGGGACAGCTGAAACCAACACATTGTGCAACGAAGCCTTGAAACCAAAGCTGTGACCACTGCAGCGTGCCAGCAGTCATCGCCTTACTTCCTGAAGACAGTTGGGCTTGATGTCACTTCAACAGGAAAACTGCTGTGTGTTTCTCGTACCTCTGTATAACGCTCTCCTTTGGTTCAAAGCGCCAGCTATGGTTTCTGTGGCCTGATCCGGAATCTGAAAGGGCTTTTGCCTACAGCAAGCTGCACTGAAGGCTAACTTTGAAGTTAGCAGGGCTCAAAAATAATTTAATAGATACTGCAGGACAATATAAAACTCTCTAGAGTAGAGCGATGGACAATCGCTTAGCACCAGGCATCCTGCTTTTTTACTATTCAGGTACTGAATTCAAAGGCATTTGGCCTAACTCTTACCATTTTTCCCTAAACACATATTATACATAAGCTTGAGACTTTCAGATTACATCTGCTCTAGCAACCTGAGCTTACATGTACAGAACTGTATGTGGATTCCTGTAACGTTATGGTAAATATTTTTTCAGTATTATATGCCTTGAATAAATTCTCTAGTTCAAGTATCTTCAAAAGCAGACAAAAGTACCCTGATTTTCAAAGTAAGGTCAAGCGTGCATTCAAGCCCTGCAATCATATATACAACTTTAAAGGTATCTTCACTTGATCCTTGTTTAAGTGATTTTTCAAGTAGGGCATTTAACTATTAGCTACTGAGTATTTCATATGGAAAGAACTTCAAAGTCCACTGTCATTCATTAATAATTTTTTTAAAAATTCTTTTTTTTTTTAATTTTTATTATTGTCTGTCAAATTCAAACTTCTCTTTGAATGCAGGGCCCTAATCCATTTGGTACAATGACATTTATCAGCTATAACATGCAAATTCCTTGACAGGAATTTTTCAATTCCAAGCCCCTATCCAAGAAAAACAGCTGAAGTGTCCACAGGCATGTCAAAAGGTGTTTGCATTCATACACTTTATAATAAATATTTAGCAGTTTCTTTATTCAAAAATAAAATAAAAGGTGGAATAGATGCAAAAAAAAACAAGTTTAGAAGTGCAGTTCGGATCATCCCTAAAGTCCGGCTTAATAATAGTATCAAAAATTGTGTGTGAACTTGAGGAATGAGAAAAACATGTAAAATTAAAAAGCAAAGAGTTCAGCTGAGAGTCTCTAAAAAAACCTGTGCAATGCCACTGAACAGAATTCAACACTTACTTTATAAATGAAAAGGTTGGGATGAAGGTGACCTATATTATTTCTCTAGGGCAACAAAGTCAACTCAAACTTCTCAAGTATCCGTAAACTCCACTTGTCTGAAGCACTGGGAGACCATCCGGCGCCACAAGTAATGCCTTTCCGTAGTGGGGCCTTGCAAACATGACTATTTTGCCCTAGAAATATTATATGAAGTAGTAAAAGGCTTCGGTTATACTTCCTTCTTTCTCTGCTGTACTACTTCTTCCATACTTGACAGATGGGTATTGGTAAAATTTGCTCAGTCCCGCTGCTGGGTTTGTAGGCAGCTGTCCTACCCTTGACTCCGATGCCTCCTTTGATTTATTTGGATTCTATCACCATTTCAAAGGATCACAAAAACCAAACCACCTACGTGAAGACTCTCATATGCCACAGCCTTGAAGGCCTACAGAACAACTCGTTGGATGAAAATAAAGGAGGCCCAGGGAAACCTAGGAATGGGCTGCCTGCTAAGCACCCCAGGAACTTTTCATACTGAAATAATGAATGTCCTTATCATAAGGACGACTCTTAGAGTGGAACTATTACTATTGGCAAAATCATTACTAACGCTGGTATCAAGACTGCTGCTTAATTCCCCACAAGCAAGGGATCTGATCCTCCTGCCTGTGACGTTTCTGATAAGAAGTCTGCCAGTGCTGTGTGAAGATACTGCACAAATGTAATTTAAACCTTAGTGAGAAATATTTGATTGCATTTTTCTCTTTCCTTGAAAATTCTTCTGTGGGAAATAGTCCAAACACCTGCAAGGAAAAGGACTATATCAAATATACCTGGAACAGACTGCCTTGCATTTCCTTCTCCTCTCCTAAGAAAGATTTCACTCCCTCCCAGCACAAGCATGGCACTACTAGAAGGCAGGCAGAGCAAGGTGCATTACCTGGCAAATTTCTTTGCACCATAACAGGATCAGACAGCAAAAAAAAAATCCTCTTTTCCAAAGGAGGTTGAGAAAGCATAAGCACGAAGGTGTGGCTAACAACATCACTCTACTCAAAGACGTAGTCTTCTGCAGATGCATTGTAAGAGGTATCAGGAATACCAGCTCCTGTCCGCTACTTGTGAAATATATTCAGGGTAGTGTGATTGTGTTAGCTTTTCTGAGGAACATAAATTTATATTTGAAGCGATGCTTATCTGTTGCAGCTATAAGCAACTGCTCTGGATTTACTGAGGCAAGGTCTAGTATCTTGTGTTGATACACGAATCCATCACGAAGAAGTGTACTTGCCTCCTTAGGGACATACCCTTCCCAGCGTGAGAGACGATAGATTGTGATCTCTAAATGGTACAAGAGAGAAACACTAGCAAAAGGCAGGCTGGCAAGCGACCCAAAGGAATAAGGACTGGATCTCTAAGCTCACATTACTTTTTCTACATTCGGAAGTCCCTTCTGCAGCAGACAGCAGCTTACCGAAATATCTCAAGAGTGAGTCATATCACCACTTCCTCTATGTCTATCATAAAGATTATTGATTTAGTAAATTACTAACTTTGGAAACTGGCAACTTCTGAAGAAAAGACAAAGGTGAGAGAACTGCCCACCAACAAACAGCCACGGGTGAAATAGCTTGAAAAGCTGTTTAGAAAGAGAACCAGGCTCCTGAAAGGATTCACTCTTTGTCCAAGCAAACTTGCAGCTTGGGGATGAAACGTATGATCCTTAGGGCGCCCTAAAAACTGCCGAAAATAACAAAGTCCAAAAAAAGCACTCGAATGTATGAAGTCGTTTATACCAGCAAAACCCTTTTCACACAAGCAGAAGGGTTAGTGGTTGGCAGCACTCGAACAGCCCCACCCTGGAGAAGCCACTGCAGATGACCCCAACCTGCAAAGCGGTTCCGCAGGCTGCCTTTTCGCCTCCCAGCCCACAGTCGCCATTTGCTGCGCGCTCACCACAGACCAGAACGAACACAGCTGGAGCCCTTCGGCAGAAGCCATAGTCAGCTACAAGTCACTGATGTACGTCGTGTCTGGGGAAAATCGGGAACCAAAACTTACAGATATTTAGTCCATTTTCTAGTCTTCTGACATCAGGGAATACACTTCTGCTCCTCAGCTAAGGAAACTAAAGAGGAAGAGCTCTGGTTTGTAGCTCAATACGAGCTCACTGGCTGAAGTTTAAAGTAATCTAGTAAGTAACCACCCTCTTCTACTTAAAAATAAACAATAAGAATTGACCCAATAAAGAGAAGGTCTCTCTTCTTGTCCCTATGAAAGAACAGGCTTAGTTAATAATTAAAGTCATAAAACTGAAAGCACTCAGATACGCAAAGGATGTCTGAAAAAAGTGCTTATCATAACACTTTCCTTCAGATAGTAAATCACGCTTAAAAACAAAAGCAAAACCAAAAACAATCTCTGCATTTTACATTTACTTATCCCATTGATGTCTAAGCCTAGCAACAAACCATGGCCACGCCATCAGGAAGCACCGCAACAAGCTGCTGTCACTGCAGCCAGAGCCGTACTTGGCTCTCCTGAGACCGCGGCCGGAGTACCGGCCTCAGTTTTGGGCACGCCACTACAAGAAATACACTGGGATGCTGGAGTGGGGTCTGGCGGAGACCACCAGGATGGCTGAGCACTGCAGCACAAGGAAAAAAAAGAGAAAAAAGAAAAAAAAAAGGGGGGGAGGTAAAATGCAATGCTACCCTTTGCAAGATACTTGCAATATATGCAACTAACACCAAATTGAGCTGTCACATCAGTCCTCAGAGTCTGCAACACACACATACTAAAGAAAAAATAAAAAAAACCATTGTGAGAAACTGCTGAAAGTCAAATCCAGACCGCTATTGATTTTGAGAGGAGACTCCAGCTTCAGCCAGAAGAAACAACAATACTGGGAAGCACTGCTGCTGATTAACAGAGGGAAAACTGGACATTTTTACATCAGATCTACAAATGGGATAATTCAGGCCATCTCACTGCACAAAATGGCAACAGGCCTACTGCATGGATATCTTTAATTGCTTCTACAATACTATGCTCAGTTTTAAAGCTTTCTGTCTCAGAAAGAAGTCTGTTTAAAATAGAGGGACAAGCACAAATATTTCAGATATTGGAGAGAACATTATGTTCCTTTAAAGAAAAGGAATCAAATACGCGTTTCTTTTTAATGGAGCTGTTGGACTGTTTCCAAAAAGAAAAGGTAACAGTCCCACTGTTTTGAGGCAAAATACCAGAAAACATGTCAAAGAAGTATTTGTAAATTACTTCAAACCTAACAGAAGAAGCAAAGCAGTTGTCTGGCTATGACAACTCATTTTAACAGCCGCATAGAAGAATAACATTTTCAAAAGGAAGCAGACTACACAGTGACAGGCTATTCATCATTTTCCGATTTGTGATTTCATGCACTGTAGGAAAAGGTTTTAGCAGAATGCATCTCCTGCACTCATTGTCATTTTAAGAATACTGCTTCATGTCTGTGTCTGAATTTGTACGGCAAAAATTACAGTACTGCTATAAAAAAGGATGCTGAAGTTTTCATGTCAATAAATCAGAATTTCATTTTCAAATACGATTATTTCCACTATAGTTTCTGTTGTTGTACTTCCTTCTGGTATCTGAATAGAAACATCAACCAACAGAAGCTCAAAATTAGTAAAGAATAACAAATAGAAGCTTAAGCAAGTTAATGCTAGATTGTATCTTATCAATAAATAGAAAGATAAACTTCCTTCTTTGAGCCCCAGCTCAGCTGTGATAGCACTGAGATTCCTTATCGCTAAGAAATAATTTCCTTTGCAGGGAATGCTATTGTAGGGAATAAATATTAAAACCCTAATGCTCCAGAACTCCACTTGCCACTGGCAAAGAGTAAGTTCTTTGGAAGAGTAATAAATTATGAATTGGCCAATTCAAAAGGCTTTTAAGACCACGTTTTTGTGAAGACAGCTTCCAGTTATGAAGAGGAAATCAATACACTCCTGTCTTAATCTATAAGCAGGAACGACACTGGCAAAAACTAAGTCAATGTCACCTTCCTACTGCTTGTCCATCACCAGGACACACGGTGTAAGAATGAAAATGCAGATGAAGGAAAACCTACAGAGCTGGACGTCCCATTGTGCAGAAATCAAGGATAAAGGACAGGTAAAGCGAAGCGCTCTATCGCAAGCCTACTGACCACTGGACGAACGGGCTGGGAGGAGTCAGGGTAGCTTCAAGACTGAGAAAGCCACCCCGTGAATTCTAAGGCCTGGCCTCTGGAGGAACAAGTTGACTTCTCACACTGGAAGCGAGAAGCTGATTGTTCTTGTAGTGAATCAGTGCTCTGTTAAAGCTTCCAAGCTACATATACCACGTGTGAACATAAAAGGAAGAGCAGCACACTACATACAATTAACCTGAAAATTTTAAGGACAATAAATGGGAAGATATAGGAAAAAACCCAACGTGTTGGGGAGGTGGATCTAAATAAGCAAGAAAAAACTAAGCAGAGTTTTAGAAGAGAGATACGATGAACTCTTAAAAAAAGTCAAGGAAGTGTGACTGAATACAAGGAAGAAAGAGTTGGTTGAGCAGTATGTGGTTACTAGGTTAATTTCATTACATCTATCTAGTAATTTATTCCCCAAGCATTATTTCATCACACCCTACATTATGCAATAATTCAAAGTGACGTTTGAGTACTTATCTTCTGTTGCTTAGTGATTAGTCATCAATTCACACTGGAGATGTTTACTTACAGAACTAAGAACACTGGGCCTTTCACTTTGCGTGACAGCGCTGTTGGAGCTATTTCCCAAATCAGCCTGACAAAATACGTTCAAAACCACTGCAATGCTTCACGAGGATGAACCTATGGAAGGTGATGTATCCATACGGTTGCATTACACAACTGGTAATAGAACCAGTTTCTCTAAACACCTAAATAAGAGACCAGTATGCTTTTAATCTTGCAGTCAAATCCATATCAAAGGGGATGAAAACAGTAGCTATTTGAATGCAAGTGTGTTCGTAATGGTAAGCTCCTGGGTACAAAAACATTATTAAAGATAATTAAGTAGTTAAAAAATAAGGCCTCAGAATCTATAATAGTTTCAAGTATTATGAACTGGCATTTAATATATGCTTTCCAATACAACAAGTGCTAATAAGCATCAAGGACTTTATTTCCAAATAATATTAATTACGCTGAAAATCAGAATAGATGAGAGCAAACTTCAAGTACCACAAACGGGAATAAATATTTTTTAATAAATTATCTCTATCTCTCTCTCTCCCCCTCTCTCCTTCATTCACTAACAGCTCACAGAATGCAGAGAGTAAATATTTCTCCAGTAAACTACCGGAACTATGAAGGTATTTTACTGCGTGAGAAAAAGCACAGAATACACAACCAGACTAATTGTGGGGAATTCTCTCTCCCTCTCTCTCTCCCCCCCCCCCTCTCTCCTCCATTCACTAACAGCTCACAGAATGCAGAAAGTAAATATTTCTCCAGTAAACTACCAGAACTATGAAGGTATTTTACTGTGTGAGAAAAAGCACAGAATATACAACCAGACTAATTGTGGGGAACTGGAACACTGCCTCCGATCCACTGGCACCAGAGGATATTTGCTTAAATCTTACAGCTTGGTTTTAGAAGAGCCTAGTGAGGTTTTATGACTGCTAACAACGTTATGGAAAGGCAAGAGTAAACCTGATCTCTGCTTTCTTCTTTTAGACTGACGGTGGATTACTCTTGAAGCCTAAATGTTTGAAAAAGCACTAAGACTGAATAAGAGCTTCCTGAAGAAATTCTACAGGGCTCCAGATTTAAGACTAGGGTTTTTTTCCCCTCTTTCTGGTCCATTCACTAATTACTCTACACATACAACACACGCAGATAATGGATACAACTCCCAGATATGTTCTGTGAATCACTGAAGGGCTTCTATATTTCCCTTCTTAAACTTCTTATTAATCATCATTATGCTAACTGAACGTGTGCTACAGCACAAAGATCTCCTGGCATATATGCCCTACCTGTTTTTACATGTGGGCTTATAGCTCAGGAAACAATGAAGGGCAAGTCATGGTACCAAAAATAAAAAATGGGGGAAAGCAGCTGGTGCCACTTTCACTTCCAAGTTCCCCTTTGGGCATCACTGAGTCACACACCTGAAAGAACAACTTTTTTTTCTTTTTTTTTTTTTTAAATATCTCCCACAGATGGTTCTAAAAGATTCAAAACCTCTTACTCCTGGTTGCAGCTCTACAAAAATCAGACTTGGGGGGGGGGAAGCGCCTTTGTTTTGGAACAAAATTTAAATCAACAAAGCTCTCTCTACACCTTACCAAGTAGCGTGCCCCACAGGTATCTGCTTAGGACAGTTTTCCCTCTTATTCTCTAAACAACCCATCAGGAGGGTGCAGCCAGCAGAAAAGCACAAGCCCTGGAACACGCAGAGGAGCCAAACACCCTGGTGAAATCCCTCCTCAGTAACTCCTGAAGTGCAACAGGCTGGATACACAAAATTGTTTCTTTCCACACACTGAGCTCCCCACAGCTTCAAAGCAATCCCACCAGCCTGAACCATGCGGTTGTCCTTGCAGTGATGTACTTCATTACTAACATTTGTTAACGCTGTTAGCTGTTACTATTATGTAGTTAAAAATGTTCTGGGATTGTTAAACTCCTACAGGCACATGGAGCAAAAAGCCTACACAAATTAACTGGTTCTTCAAATGTGGTTTTCATGAAAGCTGACAGATCTGTAACAATTCCTGAAAACAATATAGGTTTGAGAAATTTTTCGAAGTGACACGTCCTGACATAACAGCTGCATTAGCTATGGTTTTTAATTATATGACACCACATCTGTGTGATAACAGGTTTCTAAAAATCTTGTGTATAAAGCAATACGTTCGTGAACAAACTGTTTTGTATTTTATCCTGTAATCAATATTATCAACAGAAGTTTGTAATACAATGTATTCTGCATGAATTAATCTACCGCCCAGCCTGGTCTGAGCTTTCACCTGTTCAATTTACAGTTAACTACTATGTACCTACTGATAGATACTGTAGCAGAAAGAAAAAAAGTGTTCATAATAAATAGCTTTACTATTATTTCAACTGAATATATAGATTATTCTGTTTGTAATATCGTTTTAATAAAAAGTTCGGTTGGGGAAAAAAACAGTTCATTTGCCATGATGTGCTAACTGATGAGAATTTTCCAAAAAGCTGATTTGTAAGAAACTTGGGGCAGTCATAAAGTTCTCAGATTCATCATTAAGGAGTCCTTGCAATTCCCAAACCAGGTATTTGCAGACGTGCATGCCTTGCCTGCAGTAGGGAACCTGGGCCTGTTAAGGACCCCCCTTAGCCTGACGAGTCTTCTTGAAATTCACTGTCTGTGGGCCCAGCAGCTAGCCTTCCCCAAGGCTTGTAGTCCGTGAAACCAAGACCTACACCTACCATTTAAAAGTCAGTTACTAACAGCAAAACTGCTCCTACCCTAAAATAGTTCTCAAACTGTTACATACAGTTAGGCATAAGTCACAAATTCAAAAGTCAGGTAGAGAGGAGGTAAAAAAATTAAGTGTGAAAGCGTAGGATTGCAACCCTACCTAGGTCTGCACCAAAGAACAGCCTCATGACAGCAAAGCAGCAGTTGTTTCAAGCTCTCTGCTCACATCCCTCACCAGGGTTCATTAACAAGCCTTGAAACGATTCCCAGCCGATGTCCCACCAGACTCCATCCAACCTACTCCCAACATCACTATTTGTGTTAAAAACAGCTATGATCGCTTGCTGAAAAATTCTGAGATGCTCTTGGGCCACTGACAAGTTAGGTCCCAAGAGAAAAAATTTTCAGAATTCTCACTGAAAAAAGTTTTATTTTACTTTTCCAGTGAGGGGGGTGAATGCTGAGGATCAGGGAAAGGTAGCAGGAAGATCTTGTATTAGAACTAGCTCAGAAATATTCCCAAGACAGACACCCAACCTCTGTGATTTTGCCCTCTCATGACTTTAAGCATCTACTATAACCATTATTTAGCCATGAGGTAGTGCCAATTTCTATAAAACTGTATTATCCATCTATATGTTTATCTTGGTCATGTTTTTTTTTTCCCCCCTTTGAATAGTCTTTCAAAATTGGAAAGATAAAGCATTCAAACAGAAAAACACATTTGTATTTGAACAGGAATTTTGAAGACATTTTTGATTCTGAAACTCAAATTTGCTGACACTCAAGTGGCCACATTTTGCAGGCAAGAGGAGCGGTTTTGAAATAAATGGTTACTCTCTCACGCAAGACATTCACGTTACCCAGTGTCTGAACTCAAATGGACTGACTGCAAACAAAACTCAATTTGTGTAAGTTTTCAATCACAAAAGCAATTTAAGTATTCATTTTGTACACATGAAAGACTGAACCACTGAATAACGCTATTATGTTATAAAAGATACTAATATTAAATAATAGTTATGTTCTGCTAAAAATGTTACATCCAGAAACACTTTAGGAAGCGCCACACAGTTCTACACATGTTCTGCGTTTTCTTTCCAAGGTAAATATCCTGGGAGTTCAAAATTGTTAACTGGTATCAAAATCTCCCTTTTTATCGTTTTCAATCCCTCCCAAATCAGTCAAGAAACAGCAGCAATTCCCCCATCTATAAATCACACAGGCTCAGCTTCAACAGCTTACTAGAAGAAAAACAACAGAGAACTTGAGATTTAATGGTCTTCTATGCAGAGTAAGCCCCCCATCCCTCGTTCTTCACTTTTTAAAAGTTAAGAAGCTAAGTAAACAGAGCAACCCAAAGAGCTCCAGGACTCCATGCTAACTATTCTGCATTCAAACATGCGCAACGACTGTAACGTAAGGCTATAACCAGGATCACGCTTAGCAGAAAATAAAAAGCTTAGCCTTTCTAAATTAAATCACACAAATATTACAGGCTAGTCAGTTCATTGCAATTTAAGAGAAATGGCAAAGCTCATTATGTTTGTTGGTTTGTTTTGTTTTTTTTTAAATTAAACGAGAAAGCAAAACGTAGCAGGCAACATGCACAACTATGCTACTTATATCACAACTTCAGTAAACAGGCAATAAAACACAAAAGCTCACCACCCCCCGCAAGAGCCTACTGTACAGAAAGCCCTCTTAAGATTCACTCCTACAATGCAGTTAAGTAGAAGATTTCAGAAAAGGATGCACAAAAAACATTTAGCAGACTTAACAATTTGATTAAACAGAGTCCTGAGAGTTTAACAAATGTTCAACAGCATACGCATAACATTTACAACAAGAAAGAAGAAAGGCACCTGGAGACATCTGACACTGGGCATGCTCTGCAGGCATCTCAGTGCGCACATGCTCTCTACCAGGTTGGAGCAGCCTAGCCACAAAGACCTTGGCACAGAACACTGCAGGGTGACAAAAAGGAAGGAAGAGAAGAAGCAGTTAGATGCCACAACAAATCACTCAAGGCAGGCAACTCATTAGTATGTTAACGTGGGTACTTATCTATGTTATTTCTACATTAAGCACAAGGTTAGCGCCAAGGGTAAAATAACGACTGAAGATCCTTTTCAGACAATAAGCCATCCCTCCGGCCTACCAAGGATAACGAGCTGATTTTCCTCATTTGCAGCCGCTTGGCTTTAGTGCCCAGCTGAACATTTTAACTTACTACCAGTCGTATCAGAGTTGTTACAGTTTGGGTCCGTCAGTTCAGCAACGCATCCACACATTGCTACCGAGAAATGAAGTTCTGCTGCAGCGGGGGAAGATGCCTTACTCAGCAAACGGGCCTGGCCGTTAATTGCTTGCGAGGTTTTTACCTTTGCAGTCACCCTTGGGGAACAGAAGTGCAGGAGCTTGTCATTAGGGTGGCAAGTCTTTAGAATACAACCTGGAGGAGCTTCGGTAATTAAGGCTTGGCACCCCGCACTGTCTCAACTTTCTCAAACAATTTGTGCTTATTTATTCCGACAGCAAAGCCGAGGTTAACTTCTGAGGTTACAGTCTATGTACTGGAACACTGACAACCAAAAAATGTAAGTATTTTTTAGAGAGGAACACCACCTAGCTAAGTTCAAATTGCAAGACCAAGCTCTGCTTAGTCAAGGCGCATGGTATCCCGACTGAAGGGGTTATTGGGGAACAAAGTTTGTATTAATCAGTTGAAGGTATCCTTAAGCCAAATTATACCCTAACTACATTTATTACTCGTACCACCCCCCAAGCCAGAACGAACCAAGCTTAACTCCCAGACTCCACATTGCTGACACCAGAAGTTTGGAAAAGTTTGGAAACCCTTTTTGTTGCTTTTCTGAAGCTGAAGAAATTTGATGCAGACAGACTCCCCAAACCTTTTATAGCTGCATGATATTATTTCACAGTTCCTTTTAAGGACAGAATAGTACATACACTACATAATCATCAGATAAAGTTAGGGAAAAGGATTCAACTCCTCACTATCAAGCAGTGCACAAACCCAGCTCTCCAATTTGGCACAGACTTAGCTTTCAATATTTTTCACACAGGCTTCCAATTTAGTTATAACAGACACTGAATCTTTAGAAGAAAAATCCCACACAGATCGAAGTTGAAAGTGGAATAACCGGAGGTGAAGACTCGGGGAAAGCGGTTATTGTGCCAGTAATGAGGGGAAGGAGGGAGCCCAGAGCAACTGAAGAGGTTGAAAACCTTTTTTTTATTTATTTCGTATCTTATGAATAAAACAAAAGAAAGCCTAATATTTTCACCTCTGTGCTAAGGAGAAAAATTAAAGCCAAAACAGGAGAGGAACGACCCCAGCAGCACCAAAACACACTGGAATTCTCTCTCCTCTCATCCAGCAGGAAGGTTGCCATTCCATATGGATGTTCTGCACTACGCACTTGTCATGTGATAAGTGCGTGCATAGACCTTACGTACAGAGGTAAAACCAAACATATTTATGCTATATTGTATTATTCTTCCTTCAATATCAAAATAAATCAGTTTTCTATTATTAAAAGTTTCTTATTAACGTTTAGAGAAATGTGATTTTTCATTTACCTATCAAGTGTATCTATAATTACAGTGCAATAATTTACTTTGACATGTCCTCACACAAACACTTGAAATTTACTTCCCAGATTGCCCTAAGATAGTCAACCAGTGACTATTTCAACGAGACAGCAAAAAAAAGATTTTTATGTTTTTAAAGGAAGATAGCACGTACTGTTCAAACCCAGCGATCATGATATTGAAGATGCAGGATCTTATATAGACCGTTTACAGCTCTGCTCCAAAACAAGCGTATATAATTCAAGAAACTTCCTCTCTAATCTGTTTCATTATTTAATCCTATTTGGCACAATACCCGAATGGTGTTTTCACAACACTGAACCATCAAAATTCAGTGCCTCGCTGCAGGTGTTTATTAAAGCCCAAATAAATTTTTGCATTTTTAAACATACAGGCCCGGTAAAAATTTTAATTCTGCTCACATCGCTTAGTAAAAGCCATTGATCGAGAAACACAACAAACTTCTCTCCTAAGATTTTCAGATCGGATCTACAAAACTGTGCGTATAATGTGTATAATGACTCTACACCTACAGGAGTCCACAAATTATAAGCTAAAAAGCACTGGTTTAGGTTATTATTAGACTGTGTTTTCTTTTAGGAACTACTCTAGCTAAATAAGCTGAACATTAAGAATTTAAGAGAAATATGGGTAACTTGAGAGCAATTCTTTAATTTATTTCAAAATACATTTAGACACAGAGGCCATTTCCACGCCAAGTTTAAGCCACACAAAAACCTTTCCACAGTATTACAAAACCCTGAATAAAAGGATTTATTAAAGTCACTGGACACTTCGCTGTAGCAATGATATTGCACAATACTACAAATTAAATATTGCATTCTACTTCACACTAAAACAGGAATGTGCAAATACTTGTGTGCTTCACTGACATGTTATTTCTTGACCCTGCTTGCATAGGAACTGTCATAAATAAAAGCATAATAGTGTACTAAAGATTTAATTTTTGCATAACAAGAACCTGAACTTACGCCTTCACTTTCCACTCGCGGATCCCAGGGAGCTGTAGCACTATTTAATAAAGTTTGGGAATGGGAAAATGACACTGGCCAATGGGCATAATATTAAATGCATATACAAACCAGCGTCAATCCCACTGGCAGACAACAGAAGCATACAGGTTAAAATAAGGCCAATCAAAACTGGAATTTTAAGGAACAAACTAATTTGCAATGCGACTCTCGTTAAGATAGCTGTGTGTTCATCTGAATGCACTACTTGCAGGGGAGGAGTAAGCACACGAAAGAGGGGCTTTACAGCTTCAGGGCAAGGAGTGAATGACGCTGAAAGAATAAAGACAAATTGAGAAACCCTCGTTGGATCTTTTAGATGCCCTATGTTTGAAAAGATGAATACATTAACTTTATTATTATATGTTTTGTTTTATTTCTATACGCAAAGAACTGCTTTGGTGGTCCAGCCTCAGGAATTACATTTCAAGATTGAGGTTTCAATCTTAAATCTCAAATAAGAGATTTGAGACTTAAGAGACCTACACAAATGCCTGCATTTGCATTCGAAACTATAAATTCTCAGTAGTATCAGTAAAAAAGGAATATGCTTCAACATCTTTAAAGGTCAGATGCTAAGAACTTCTTATATTAATAGTAAAGCATCCGGCAGTGTTCTTCCAATAAATCAACCTTCAGGATAGAGGCACCAAAAAAACCCCCACCAACCTATAAGCCCCTGAACGATCCAAAGTTTTCCTTCACTTCGGACTTCTCATAGGTGTACAGCGTTGATATTTTGTTAAAGCACTATAAAGCGTCCAGAAACCTTCCATTTCAGTGCATTTGAAATTGAGTTATGTCCAAACAGAAATCCTCACACTTTCTTACCCCTTTAACAAAAAAAAAAAAAAATCACCCATTTATCCTATAAAGCCCACTAAATTGCTCAAGAAATTAATATGGACTTAGCCTATGTTCCTGACGGAACTAATACACCTTTGATATCCAGTGATGGAAATATTGCAATGTCATAGTTAAGAATGACAGCATTTACATAACCAAGCCTTATTGCTGGAGGTTTTATAAAGTATTAAAATGATGACCTCAGAATTTTTCACTGCATTAATTTTATTTATACAAGTTAATTTAAGGAAGCGAAATTTATTGGTATGTGTACAGTTTGGGAAATTCTGTTCTTAAGGCAAAAATATCCTTGGTTTTGAAAATCAGTTTCTAGACAGAGTCCAAAAAAGATCAGCGAGGGGAGGTATCTTGGAATTTCAAAGAAAAATAGAGTGAAACAAATGAGGGAGCCAATTTACTCCACTTTTTTCAAGGAGTATGACTAATTATATTAATTTACTCCTGCAACAACTTCTTTCTTATGCAATTTATTACAAAATGAAGTTCAACATAAGAACCTAACAAATCATTCAAGTTCACAAATCCTGAAGTCCAAAACGCTTTTCCCCAACTTCCTTGTGACAACAAACCAGCTCCCCCGTAAGGTTAGTTCACGTTCCGGATGTCCACAGGGCTACGAACAGAGATCCGGACTGGCAAAAAAGGTACAACCAAAAAGCTTCAACCTTCATTCTGAATTCTCTTCAGGTTTTTAGCTATAAGAAGCTCGCATGCTATTCAACGTTGGTAATTTACTGTTTAGTTTACTTTGATTTAGGCCTGGACCAACAGAACTGATACTTCTTTATTTCCATTGACACTTAATATTGATGAATTCATGGGGTAACTGCTGTTACTTAAATCCCTCTCTATGGCTGGGAAGGACAGACACATCCCCTGGTAGCTCAGATCTCATGCTGCAAAAAGGGGTACTCTGAAAAGCAAACTTAGACTTAAGGACAGTACGACTGTTTATGAAAGCTATATGCTCCTAAGTCAAATTTCATATTAAGCTCAGATCTTAGTTTCTCAAAAATGAGCATTAACCACAATAAGACATAAAAAAAATATAATGCAGTAACACTGTTCAAAGGCCTTCAGTATTATTTTACACTCGGCAGAGAATAGTTGCCAACTACTCAAACTCCATCCCCTTTTGCTAGCTGGGATATCATCCAGATCTTACCTGGTGTTTTTACCTTAAGTGATTTATTGAAAATAGTGACAAGCAGAACAGTGTTGAACCAACTACATATCGGAACAAGTAGTCTGAATATTTGCAAGAGGTGTAAAAGTAAAAATGTCAAAGTGTACTCTTAAGTGTGAATACTTAATTGGAAATAAAGTGTGGGAGCATGCACGTAACACAAATACACGTGTTCCACAAGTGACAGTCTGGCTTGGCATGTTAACACATTTGCTACGCTGCACATTTGGCACCACATTGAATATCTTTGCTGAGGTACTCGAAAACAAAGGAACAATTTACGTCAGACCAATAGTAGTCTTTGTACTCTTCCTAGTCTCATTTCAAAACCAAGTTGTCCCTTGAGAGATGCAGTGTATTCACATGCTCCATATAGGTTTGTTGGAATCGGTGCCATCACACCACAACCTTTTCCATGTCCAAAATGCAATCCCACGTCCAGTCTTGAGTGCCTGATTTGGAAGGCTGTTTGAGTACCATTTGTACAATATATTTCCAAAATCCATGAGTTTTACATCTGCATTCAAGCGTTCCGCTTCGATTTAAGAACGGCTACGCTCTCAGGTCAAGAAAGTTGTCTTACATATAATTTACTCTTGCATTTCTGTCCTTCGATGAACTACAAATGCAAAAGTGAATTTCTCAAAAATAAGTATCCACAGAGTAGCAAACTCATTTTAACTTGTGAAATGCTTTTGATTATTCCTTTATTGTTATCAGACCATTCTAAAAAAACAGGTAACCAACAGCTGAGTCACACTTCCATTAGAAAAATCTGTTTAGCTGAATGATTGCCATTCAAAATAAAAACCAGGCAATGTTACAACCTTCCAATAGCCATTCAAGATCTGCAGGTAAGCTTCTTGCATTTGGGGAAAAATACTAAGTGAGGAATCAAGGAAATGTAAAGCAAGACAAAGTGAAAATAATTTATCAGATAAATTCTCCTCATTACCACACCGTTCTTCTAGATAGGACAATGAATTCACAGAAGGGTGATCGATAACGCAGTTCCACTCTGCTCCTGAAGATCAAAGTACGTGTTTGCTACAACAAAATGAATGCTACAAAAGGAATATGGGTTCAGTGGAGAAAAGATTAAATGCTTTCTTTGAATATAACAACAATCTTACTCCATTATAATTTATTCATCAGGATAAGACACGTGAGATGCAGTATCTCATTTTCAGGAAGATACAAAAGACTAGGAGGAAAATCTTAATACATTTACGTAAGTTACTCCGAATGTTAACCGAAATAATCTGAATTTTCCAAAATACGCAGTATTTAGATTAACCCTTCCTTCCTTCATGTACATACATCCCAATTCCCACAGTTTCAAAACTCCAAGAGTGTGACATTCCTTTCTGCGTTAACATATCCTATGCTACATTAAAAAGGCCATTTCAAAAGAAAAACGGCTTTCCTATGCTCTTATGCAGCAGGAACAGAGGTGTTACAGACATCTACAGACAGCAGCACACCTGCTTATAGTAAATCATAACTGGGGGAAAAAAAAGAGAAATGCTGAAAAGAGAGCTAGCACTGCCAACGGAAATAGAAACTTTGAGTAAGTTAAACACTTAGAAAAACGTGGCTGAAACTTGTCTTAAGATGTTAAAAGTTAGATGTTAGACTCTTTTCTGAATTAAGTTTTTAAGGATGAGGCCTAACACAATCTAAAAATAATACTAACCCCGTCTAAAAATCTATTATAGGCAAGGCAGCGTGCACTTTAACTTGACGAGTTTAAATGCATATGAAGCCTGGCCTCAGTACATACTAAAATGCTAGCTTCACATTCAGGGTTTGTACATCAAATGCTGCAGAGAGTATTTACATAGCCTTTGATAGCTGACTTACATTTTACTTTTTGAAATGTCAGATTCAAAACCTGGGCAAGAACTAAGCCTCCAACCTGCTTATACTTGCACTCAAATTCAACTTAGCTTTACTACTGCCTTTGATAGGACTGTTTCATGTTGCAAAAAAGTTAAGCAATATTAAATATCATATCATCAGGGATCTTAATCAGCAGGAGTACACATTTATGCTTCCTCTTTCCCCCCCCCTTGTGTATTTTAAATTATTTCCTCTTTTCAGTTTTCATCATTAAAGATGCCAAGTTGGCTTCTGCCCCACCCCCCCTCCTCCTCTCATTTTAGAAAAAGGCACTCCCTGAACAGCAAATATTCCACGGGAAGATGTTATTTTGCAGTGTTAACTCCAAGGTGAGTCTGATTGGTGTGTGGGGCAAATTCCGTTTGATATTAGACAAGACTGCAAGAAATGTGTCAGACTAAGGTTAATATTTCCCTTAGATTTTCCCTCAGATTTTTTTTAAAGAATTATACTAAAGAAGCATGCCCAAGACTTCTCCACCCTAACCAAGTAAAATTCAAGTACTCAAAAAAATCAAACCAGGAAACAACAGTACCCTGTGCACAAATAATTCATTTTATATGTATTCATCAATTAAATTCAAGTATAATTTTTGCACAAAATACCACGCCAGCAAAACAAACGCAGAGCTAAAACAATACACGAGATCAACAGCACCTACAAGAGTTTCTTCTACAGTAGATTAAATATTGAGGCCTTAACATTCGCTTTAATAGCTGTCTACAAAAGAGAACACTCAAGCGGCTTAGTGTTATTGCTATTAATATCAAAAGGAATGGAGGCATACTGCTTCGTACTAACTTTAGAAATAAGTTGCCGAGTTCATTAAAGCACTAACTTACGACAAAGCTGGGCATTAGGAGAGGTGCAGGTCTCCCGTTCACACCAGATGTTTAACGCAACATAACTTTATCTTCCTATCAGCCAGGGACCCGGCTTTACTTCCTAACGCAGACAGATACCTTCCAAACCTGTCTCTAAGATAGCACGTTGTAGCCTTTTACAGTCGTTTCAAAATCTCAGATGAACGTGACTCAAAATCCAACCATACTCCCCTACTCTGAAATAGGCGTTCTATAACTTTAAAGCTCCTCTCGGAAAACCGTGCCTTACAACTGGCTCAGCTATGCTTTGAAAACAACTAGGAACAGAACTTTAGTTGAAATCTCATGAAGGATTTAAAAGGCTGACTCCAAGTGCTGCCCACAACAGAATTGCAAATGCCCTTTCACTACTGGAATTTGTACTACAAACAACTAGACAAGTTCTCTAAATTTCTGATGAACTCATCAGAGAACATGGCTACAAATGAGAGCAGATAGCTGTTACTTCCCTGAACTCGACCGGGAAGTTCAACGAAGTCATCGGTAAGGCTGCTTTCTCCTGTCAGAAGCAGGATTTGTAAACCCTTTGCTTAGTGCCCCTGTACCTCTAGATACTGCTTTCCAGCTCCACAGAAGGCAAGTTTACTGTACGTTCCTAGGTTTGTTTTTCAGAGTAGATCTGCGATTTCCTAATAAAGTGCATGTGTATTTACAGGGTATGCCCTTTCTTACTCTAAGCTCAGCAGCTAACTTGGTGTGTTCTAAGACTTTAGGGACATTAAGCAGTTAAAGCAAGATACTGAATCGGCAGACAAACTCATCTAAGCAGAAGCAGCAAGATATAGTACAGGGTGACTTCTTACCTGAAACTTTGTTTCTGGGCTTCAGATCCACCAATCCAGAATGAAAGGGGATTCGAATGGGTTTTCCTTCTCAGACTTGTCTGTTAAAAGAGAGCAGCCAATCATCTTCAGCTTGGTGTATCTACTTCTTTCTTGAACGAAATCCCAATTACGTATTCCTAATGCTGTTAGAGAGACAAGGCAGCCTAGGCACCTTACCAGTCCGGTAACAACTACGTTAGTGGGGTCATCGGATTGGTGGATCTAAGACAAAGAAACGGATTTACAGACAAGAAATTGCTCTTTCCCCTGCCCTGAATCACCCAATGCACGACGAGTGTTTTCGGGCTACAGCTCGCTTTGCAAAGATGAAGGAAGATGAGAAGAAACTACAATGCAAATTACGAAGCAAATGCTAAAGCTTCAACCACCAGCTTACACTTCACAAGCCTGATCCATGAACTGCCAGAACAGTAATACAGTTTTCAAAACAGCCCAATACAGTTCTCCTGATTTGCCATATACATGCTCTAAAGCATTTTATTACAATGATTATTTCCCTGTTTCCAGACTCAAAATGATCTGACTTGCCTTATGAATCTGCAGCACAAAGATGGAGTCGTCAAGACACTTATGATCTGAATGACAGCACTGAATTCAGTAAATTTGCAGTATCGTTGTGTCTCTGGAAAACAATCTAGAACTAGAAGAGAGTAAGCCAAGGCATGCTACTCCTGAGACAAGAAAAAGTCACCTCGTACTGAGCAAGATGATAAAAGGCCTTCATCCAGTACTTTCAGCAGTACACTTAGAGTATAAGTGACTAATTTAAAGCAGATTTAACAATAACACTGAAGAGAAGATGGAGTCTGCAGAAAGCCCATGCTATGTGTGTAACAGAAAGCATATCCTAGAGAGACCAGACTGCGTGCCTTCCAGTCACATCTTCAAAAAGTTTGAGATACGGCCTACAGAATTTCCCCTAACAGCAGCCAGAAGCAACAGCAACGTTTTCTAGAACCTAATGCTGCAATGCCCAGAGAAGAATATGCCACCGCTCTCTCTCACCCTTTCCTCTGCTCCCCAACCCCTCCGGGGAGCTGAACCAAGCATTCTTCAGCCTCCACAACTGTGCCCCACGTCCCAAAGCACCAGCGGCTTGGAAAAGGGTGGGAGAAACCGCCGTTCTTCACAGCGGTGCCAAGAAACTGTCTCAGTGAGGACAGTCATGTCCCTGACTGCCCAGAGCTACCCGAAGGAAGGAGCATCTTCATCGTGGGGCGACTTTCTGCTTTTCTACCACTGGTAAGGCAATAGTTGATTATAGGGCGACATTTCAAGGACAAAGCAGCACTGTAAGCCTGATACCGTGTCCAATCTAGGATTTTTAAGGCTGCCAAGTAAAGTGATAAGATGTCAAGGCATATGACTCAGAATTTTAACAGTACAATATAGCTCAGTAAGAAGCCAGCTAGCAAAATTACGTAAATGTACTGATTTGCTAAGTCACAGCAGAGCCAGCAGGGTGTTGGAAGGAGAGGCACTTCACCATGAAGGCATTCCTTAAAAGTATTTGCAAATGTTACAGCACAGGTCTGATTTTTGTCTCGAAAAGCACTGGTGTGATGGAGACAGCCTGAATGTCAAGTTTCCCTGGCTAGTCCTTCGCTGCTCAAATAGAATTGCCTAAAAGATTCTCTAGCAAAGCCAAGCTGTAACTGTAACTTAAGTTTTGCAAACAGATTCTGAGTATAGATTTGCAAAGAGCTGTATGTATTTTGGTCTGAAATCTTTAATTTGGCGTGACTGAAAAGGATAGAAGATTTGAACATGGGATCATCGTGCGAGGCGTCCTGAAAACAAACATACGCCTCTCAAAAAGGCAAGGAACGCAAGTTGTCACAACTTCTTTTGTGACAAAACTCCGTATTCAAGAACTCCTCAACAGCACGAAGCTCAGACCGCAGCCCTGCAACTCCTAACGCTGAATATATGGTTGTGTTTCTCCTCTAAGACAATGAGCAAACCAAAATCTCGTAGCGTTGCCACAGCTAAAAGTTGACCCGAAAAGCTTTTTTTACCAGTTTACCCAGAAAGCACATCAGTCCCTATTCCTAGCAAGTAGGTACCTACCTACATCTTACAAATTTCTGCCTGTATTCGTACAAAAAAATGGGCCTGGGAAGCTGAACTACTCTTTGATCCCCAATAAAAACGTTAATTTCCTGGGGTAGAGGTACAGGGACGCAAGTCCTGAGGGGACCTGGATTAACACAGCAATGAAGAAACAACATGCCTTCAAACGCTCCCATTGTTAATTTAGCCTGCGTGAGAAGCAAATTAAGTTTCCAAAAAGAGTCAGCGCTTTTTTGTTGTTAAAACACAAATGGCTTTGTGTTATTTTTGCATTATCTGGTCTCGGTCGTGCACTGCTCATATTGGGAAATGTGTGGAAGTAATACAGGAAAACAGAGTAGGCTGTCAGATGTCGCACCACTGAGCTCAAACACACCAATAAAGCGGGGAAGGAAGGGATTTTCCAGAGAAAGTGGATTTTCTGCGAATAATGAAATAGTATCAGTGCTATGAAAAATCAAACCGAGAAATCAGATTATATAACAACATAAACAGTGGCATTAGTATAAAGAAGACATCGCCAGAGAAAAAAAACTGGAACGTAAGTATTGTTATTAATCAGCATTAGTTTAAACAACTCAGTAAATATTCTCGTTTCCCTTCAATTTATTTTCTCCCTTGCAACAAAAAAGTTACTTGTCACAGAGCAGCCCTCTTACAGCCATGGTCTCTTATTCTCTCCCACACATCATTCTTCTCGCATTGGCACGTTTGCTGCAACATCCATTTCATTTTAAACCCATCAGCAATCCCACTTTGCACGCTGCTGCACAGGCACTCAAAGCAGCACAGGAAGATGAAACTGTAAATGCCAAAGCAACAGTGACCTCTAAACTCCACAGCAACAAAACGTAACGCATCAAAAGACATACATCAAGTTGATTTAACAAGTAGCGAAGGTGTTTTAGAAAACACACATGAAATGAAAAAGTACATCCATCCTTCAAGGAACATTCCCAAGTCTCCCTAAGGGTACAACTTTTGTGACAAGGCAGTTTGTTTTGCTGAGATGCTGCTGCAACGCTTATGGGTGACCCAAATTTTTAGCAACGTTCAACAACTCTGCCTAAGGGATACAGTCAGCACGGTCTGAAATGCCGAAGCGGCATACATGTGCTTTACAGCGTTTTAAAGGAGCAACCCAACAGCGCGTCAGAGAGGGCAGCTGGCGCGCACACCAGCGTGCCTGCAGAGATGTGATCTCATTCCACAGTGACACCTGGACACTGGATTTACGAGCACAAATCAGGACCTCCCGCTCCCAAGCCGGAGCTCACAGGCAACTCATCGCCCTGAAAACTACCCAGCGGTGCTCACACGCACAGGAAGCCGCACACGTGTTTCAGGCAGCAAGGGAACTTTCTCTGCTGTATCTTACTTGCTCAGCGTTGTTGCAAAGGTCGAAAAAGTTAGTAACGTTAGAAAATTTAACTGCGTTGTGAGGCAAAAAGTCTCCGAATCTCAAACGAGATTTAAAAAGCCATTGGTGAAACAGCAGCATTTTGTCTCTCCAAGAAACTGTAACTTTTCTCTTTT
>NW_008825302.1:1351242-1355679 GCF_000699105.1 Pygoscelis adeliae | reverse complement strand
CAAATGGAGCATCTGCAGTTTTCCATCACCTGTATAAACTGATGGCTGCTGCCACAATGATCACAGACTTCAGATAACCTTTTTCTTTGTAACCTCTCTTCCGCATCTTTGTATTCTCCTCCTTCCCTTCGCGACCGGGTTTCCCCACTCAGTCTATTGTTTCATCTAACCCTTCCCAAAAGATACAGCTTTCCACACTTCTTTGTCCACTTCCCTCATTTCGACATCACTCTGCTGGCTCTGAAGTCAGTTGCCTTGCTCCAATTCATTTTCTTAAGCTCTTCCTTCCCATTTTCTGCGCCGCTGCCAAAGTCGCAGCAATCTATTCTCTTCATATTTGCATCCTCCCTCTTCCAGGCACTCTCTGAAATGTGGTTGTCACTCTGATAGCCTGTGCTGCAGCACAGATCTCACATCCCCTGCCCCAAAGGCTCATCTGTGCCTTCCTAACAGCCACCCCGCCACCACCTCTTTAGGTATCTGCTCTAGCCATTTCCTTTTTTTCCCCATGTATGAAACCGTCCAGCATGCCATCAACTGCATGCTTAAACGTCTGACACGCAGCTCTCAACTCTAATTTAGCTACTGAACATTAAAAAAAGGTAACCGCAAAGCAAACAGATTGTTATCCTACTGAAGAAAGCACAACTAGTTTACACGCAGGTTTACAAACATCTTACTGACTCTCCATCTACAATCTCCCAGCCTTTGATTAAGAACCGGTCACATTTTAGCTAGAACAGTACCGCCTTTGTTTCAGATGCAAGGGTGATCGTTGCCTAGTCCATCTGTATCTCTATTGCTAAAAAAGTAAACTCTTCGAAGGATTCATCTAAGAACACATGGAAAAAAATTCACAAAAATGTAACCGCCTGCTTGGCTCGCAATGATTGAGACGGAGAGGGAAGAAAAAAGCCAGAACGTTATAGCCCTACTGAGATATATACAGCAGCCGTATTTTAGTTTCCGAACAGAACGCTAAGATTTATTTTGCACTGTAAAGCTTTAAATAGTTTGGGGGCACAGCCGTCTCCAGTTGCAGTAACCCAAGGAACTTCAGGTACCGCTGGCACAATTTGCAGAAGCTGCTGCTGGCAAGGCGTGCCTACGTGAAATACTTTATTCTGAGATTGTTACCTTTTGAATTTGAAGACCTTCAGCTCACATCTGCCAGGAGAAACTGAAAGACTTTTGGCAAGATATTCAGTTATAGTTCTTCATTTAATATTTACTGAGGCACTTAAACACTGGACGCTTTTATGAGAGACAGAGAGAGACGTTCTAGACAGTAAAGGTGGTATATTAGGAAGAATATTTTCCAGGTATATAACTTTAAGATACAAATGGTAATTCAATGTAAACAAGTGCTTGTCGGTTTTATTCCTAGGCATGGTCTTTCCATAACCCTTTCACGCTGCTACCACGGAGCAGTGTTATATTGAATTTAAACTGCCAACTCTGCAGCAGGGGGATCTGTGTTTGGAGAACAGCATGCGCATCAAGGACACGGTGGAAAGACAGATGATAATAAGCTCAGTAAGTGAGAGAATTTACACACAGTTGGCTTCCCGCTTCGGTAACCATGTCCCATAGGTGTCTGGTGGGTACAAGAGCCTGGGAGCAACAGATTTTTATTTATTTTTTTAAATACTATCCACATCTTATGCTGCACGCAGTTCACCCCATAAACGTATAACTCTTTAACCTGTATTTAAAAAAAAGTATTTGCCATACTTATGTATTCTTTTACAACCACTTTAATACAAACTAAGAAGCTAATTAACCCCTACTTTGAAAGTCTTCTGGTAAAACAAAAGTATGGTTCAGCGAAGCTTTCCGAGAAAATGAAAAACACAAGGCTTTTAGCAGGTGTTGAAGACAAATGCATGTAACGGGTTTGATGCGACTGAACAACACAGATTTTATACACAACTCAGAATCTGTAGGCAAAAAAACCCTATTTCGCAAAGCACTGTTGATGGTACTTCACCTTAAGAGAGAAAAAAGTTTGATTCTTTAAAAGAGCAAAAAGGTTACAGTTATCTAATTTCACAGAGAAAAATCAAAACCAGGGGAAGAAAGAGCCCTTTCAATCATTTTGGCTAGCCCTCCATCTGTGCTGGATTACTTCCCTTACTACTCATTTTCTAATAGTTTGCCCACTCACGCAAAGCATTTAACTGAGACAGCGTAAGTATGAAGGTACCTAAACTAAAACCAACCCCGTCAGATAGGCTGTTAGCCTAAATCTGGACGTCCCGCGGTCAACACAAGTTAAACTTTGAGGCCTCATGCCTCCTGAAATCACCTCTACAGGCAGCGGGTATCTTGCCCGTAGAGGTAGACACCATCCGCAAATGAAAGCCGTGAAATGCCATCACTAAGTCAATTGCTCATCACCGTTAAAACAGCTAGATGACAGGATTTGCAAAACTAGAACAAGACACGTAAAGCCTTAAGCTGTCCTAAAAGATGCAGTGACTTCAGAACACTCGCTAAAACTTCATACGGCAAACCAAAGTTGTCACTCTCAAACCTTAAAATATTTCTCTTAGATTCCAGCTTTAAAAGTAGAACAGTATTATTTCCGTGACTGATTTTTCTTTAAATAAATGCAAATGATCTATCCAGCGAAGGCACAGTTGAGGGCTAGAACAGCGGGTTCTGAAACTTCCATGCAATTAACGTGTTGACACATTATCTCTTGTTTATCAGCCACTCAGAATTATATTGTATTTGCTCCTCAGAACTTTTGCATCATACATATGCTCCTGTATTTAGTATAGATTCATCCTTGGCATCGGAGGGAAGTGATCGATTACCCAAAGCGCACCAAAACCAATCTCCTGTATCAGAGAGAGTCACAAGACATCCTGCTTTTAGGCAACAATAACATTCTCAAAAAGAAAAGCATCCCGCTAAGTCGGACACGCCAAGACGGTCCCTGGTTTAGGGATGTTTGCCACCAGCATTAACAACCCATACAAGAGTTTGCATGTAATACCGAAATCACTGACTGAAAACTCTTGTCAATACGGCTTCTGCCTTGTCTATTTAAACAAATCTTCCGGAGAATCTTATCTTCTACAGCACACAAGAAGGCAAAACCTCCAAGCCACGTCTTCATTGAGGAATGACTTTCAATGGTTTTACTGAAACATTGACACTCAAACACAAGTGTTTCTATGCAAGCCTTCACTGAAGTCAAAGTGAAATTCAACTGCCGACTACATTTTACAGGGTACCATTTTCTACTGGAAACTACAGAATTGTTCATCTTACTAAATTTTTGTATTTATTAATGTGTTGCGAAAGAGAGAAAAATTTGTTTCTTAAACCTCCTCCGATGTAATAAAAATCTGGATAACCCCATCGGTATTTGCATCGATTAGCACATTTCCCAGGCCCAGCTGTAAATAGAGGGTACAACAATTATCAGCAAAAGTTACATTTGCTTCTGCCTGGTAACAATTTGGCCCCAAGTAGAAGAGAGAGACTTCTACAACGGGAGGGCGTTTTCAAAAAGACAAGCAAGAAAGGCGAGCGAGGCAAACGTACCTTCCAGCCTCAGATGCTATTTCAGCCCCTCGCATAACCCCAGGCTGAGGAGTATTAGGAACCCTCCGCTCCAGGTAGAAAAAAAGCCACTAGAACTCACTTTACGCCTCGGAAATTTAGCAGACATCTTTTCTGCAGGCAACTCGTCCTGTAACGGATACCCACGCCGCTGCCCGCAGCCTTTATCCTCGCTGCTGCAGTCCACTAACGAGGAAACAGTGCTGATGTCACCCGCGTTTAAGCGCAAGATCGCCGAATCGATAGGGATCAGGCGAGGAGGCTCCTTGAGAACAGCTTTTAAGCTACCGGCCTCGGCGATCAGAAACAAATACAGAAAGAACCACAAAGGGGGGTTTGGGTTTCCCTTTTTCTTTTTTAATTTCTGCTCCTTGAGAGCAGCCAACGCTCGAAAAAAGTTCATATTTTACACATCGGGTAGTTTAGCAAGAACTCTACCGGCTAAAAAACCCATCTAATGTCTCCATTGAACCCAGCTCGCTTTCGGCGTGCCTTAAAAGCAAATTTTTGCATTTCACCACTCAATTCTGCACTATCGCATGAAATTTCGCATGCGAAAGCAAATTATGCTTGTGACAAATAGATCGGGAGATATTTAGTGATTATTATCCTCGCTCAGCTCCTAACTTAATTTTAATCACCCCTAAGGGCAGTAAAATTAGGGCCCCCTAATATTTGGCTACAGAGATCTAAGATTTGCTCACGTTAAAACAAACCCCAAACCCTTCTCTTCCCATTGCTTCCACCTGGCCGCCTCGCCGCTACCCCGAATTTAGCGGCGTAAGCGTTAATTAGGGGGTATAACAAATACACCAACCGGGTCCGGGCAGATAATACCGCGTTCGCTGGACCGGAGCTCCA
>NW_008825302.1:1338859-1349722 GCF_000699105.1 Pygoscelis adeliae | reverse complement strand
GGTGCCTGATGGCGGGAGGGGACGGAGCGCGGGGTTCGGCGCGGGATAGCGGGCAACCGGCGGCGCTGGAAAAGGCCTCTGAGGCCCCGTCCTCGCCTGCCACGCCGTCGCCTCTCGCCCCGCTCGCCCCCTGCCTTCCGCTGTCCTGACCTGCCTGACAAAGGAGCAAGTGTAAGCGGGTGGCTCTCTCCTGTCGGCAGTAAATTCGTGTTGTCTCAGCCGGTACCCCAGTACTGAACCAGGACCTGGCTTAACTTCCTTGTCCTACTTTTGCGCCTAGACCAAGGCGAAACCTTCCGGCAGCCAGCCCCTAGGAGAATCCCCGCGTCGGCTGCGAAGCGTGCGCCAGGAAGCGTCTCTCAGACCCTTGTGGCTTGCCAGGGGGGACGTTGGCCCCCGTCTTCGTGCTGCAGCTGAGGGCTCCGTTCTCAACGAAAAATGAGAAACGCTTGGGGAGGAAGGAGAACAGGCTCGACATGAGTGAACAAGGCAGGCGCCACACAGGCAGGCTTTTGCCAGTGTCTCAGGAGCATTTATAGTAGGATTTACGAAGAGTAACTTTTTCACAAAGGGCGATACCCTGGTTGGTTTTGAGTTAATTGCTGCAGACTCTCACAGCACCTCTGACCGAGTTTCTTCTTGGCGGCAGAGCTGGGTGTTACCCGCTGAGTCCCAAATGACAGTTAAAAACCCCAAGAGAAGCTGAAGCACGTGACGGTACCTTGGGAAATAAGAAACCTGAGCTCCCGCACGGCCGGCGGCCTAACAGGGGAGGAGGCGTCGCTGCCTGGGACTTGAGTCTTCACAGTGCCGTCAGTCAGTCTGTAGGGACCTGAGGTTGGAGAGTGGGACTTCATTTGTTTAACAAACCAAAGCGCCACCAGCACGTTATTTTTACCTTTTTCCTCATAAAACAGTGAATACACAGGAACTTGTTAGCATGACGTTTTTTAGAATTGCCAAACTATTCAGTGGTGTCAGTTTTCTTCCTAGTGCTTTTTTTCCTTAAATAGCATTAAGAAAGGAAAATAGAACCCACGAAAAATACCGGCTTCTGCAAACTGCTTGGGAAAGCGTTACGATACGCAGAATCACGTGCTGATTCTGCACGCTGTACTGTTTATTTAATAAACAGTAAAATGTTAAATAAACTTTATTTAATAAACAGTTTCATTTAATAAGTCCCATTCTGTCCCCTCGTGTGCCCGAGGACTTGCCTTGCTGGCATCTCTCAGTCAGGCAATAGCGTCCGTGCTTTTAAGCAGAGTACCTATTTCTGCTTGCGTTGCTACTCCGGCTGCTCAGCGGGCCGGCCCCGTACCACACGAAGAGCCGACCCATCACGGATATACGGCAATGGGATTATTTACCGCGTGCTGACTGACAGCGGGCGCAGCATTTGGAAAACAAACAGGTGGTCCTTGCCAGAGGAAACTTTCAGTCTGGGTTAGGTGAAGACAGAAAGGGCCGAATACAAAAGCTGGAAAAGGAGATGTGCCGTACTTGTGGGGAAAACATGGAAACGCTTGGATAAGGTGGTGGCATTTCCATCCAGCTAATCGCAGCCCTTCACAACGAGCAGCTTTTTCAACCTTTAGGGTCTGCACCCTGCTGGCAGACCGCGGCTTGCCGCCATCCTCCACTACCATCGGCGCGGAAAGGCACCGAGCATCCGCAGGCTTCGGCTGCCGGGAGCCAGCCGGAGTGAGCGTCAGGTGGGATTACGGGATCGGCGACACTGAAGGCGCCGGTGCTTTGGGTCACCAAGGGCACGCGGGCTGCGGTCTGATGACACAGCAGGGACCGAATGCATTTGCAGGCACTGGCAATTGGAAGCAAAAACGTCATAAGCAGCAATCTGGTGTAACGGCAGAGCACTAGTGACGCGGCGCTTGCGATGAAAATGGACGCGGTAGCTTCATCCTAAGCATTTTTTTCCCGTTACCTGTTTAAACCTCTGCCAAATGGTTAAGGAATGGAATATGAACAAATGTAATGTCACAAAGTCCTTTCTTACTGACAACACATTTATGTCAGCAGAAAGGTATTTTATTCATTCAAAAATCCTTAAAAGAATGCTTATCATGAGGTCTAAACTCTTCTCATAGCATTTAAAAACATAAACCAAGAGCAGCAGGTCTCCCTCCCCATCAAACAGCTGCTGCTGCTCAGAGTCTGGGGGTGAGACTTTGAGTGTCCCAAAAGCTGCCACGTTTACGTCGCTCTGGAGAAAGCAAATGCCAAACATGCCGTTGCCCCAGAGCCCCTCTAACTGGGACGCAAAGCCCAAACTGGCACACCGGTGCTAACGTCGGCTCGGGCTGTGCGAGCGCCCGCTGACCCTTACCCAGACACGCTCCATTTCTGTGTGGAAAAAACATCCGAGGGCTTTTTCTGTCAAACCTGGGCACTCGGGCTGACAGCTGAGCCGAATTCTTTCCACCTTCACATCACGACCTATAACGAAGGACTCGCAGGTCAAATTATACCCCGTCCTTCATGTTGTGTAACAACGCCACCGACCTCGGGGAGCTCACAGAGGTGCCACCGAGAGTAAGGTGGGACAAAATCCAGCTTGTTTTTGCTCTCCCTCTAATCAGACGTTCGCTCTGGAGAGCAAACAAGGCAGCAGATACTTGTTTGTGACACCAAAGTAAAAAATCAGCATGTCTCAGTCTAAATATATGCGGGGAAGAGATTTGCTGACCAGCACGATACTATTTTACATGGCGCTTTCCAAAGTACAGCTGTACAGTCAGGCTACTTTTCTGAATATGGAAGGCAGTGCCCAGGATGCAGGAAAAGAGGAAAAAAAAAAAGTAAAAGATAAAAAAAAAAAAGAAAGGCAAAAATTCCTCCATTTATTTGAAGAAAGAGTAAATCCGTGGTCTCATTCTGGCAGTCTGGTTAATGCATGGCAACGACGGACGTTACAGAAGCAGGCGTGGGTCTTTGTGGCACGAGCTGTCAGGTGGAACTTGAGTTCCTGTAATCTGCTTTTAATCGCGTGGAAAAAACAATTTCTGTGCTATGAAAGAAAGAGCAGAATGTTGAGAATAATTAAGGAAAGCATTATTAAAAAAAAAAAAATCAAATTTTTGGCTTTATACAGAACACCAAGAAAAGCAAGAGCAGGGGATAGCGATCCTTGTATCTGTAAATTAAAGTAAAATTGTTTCTGAGCAACCCGTGACTCTTAAGAAGAGCTTGTCAGGACTGAGCAACGTGTCCAAGGCAAGGTCTAATAAAATGGATGAAAAAATCAGGTTTTTGATAAATTTATTCTGAGATACAGGAGCATTGGATTCTGATCTGCCGTATTCCCATGACTGCGTGAGCCGCACGACTGCAATCGTTTGAGGAGCACGTCTCTGGGCCCGTGCTCTGAATTCGGGTTAACACGGCGCTGTATCAGTAACTCCTCCGTGTGTGCGTGTGTAGCCATTTGCCGACAGAGCTGCGTCGGGCATCTGCACAGCGGCAGAGCGGGGACAAAGCTGGTCATTAAGCTCCAACGATGGCCTTGTTCGGGTGGAAGCGCACCAGGGTGGTGGGGCAGTTTCAGCCTAAGAGGACTCGCTCTGCCAGTTTTCCTGTGGGGATGAGGGGGAAGTGGAAGAGGGAAAGCCCCGGCGCCAACCAACTGGAGATAGCTCCACGTTGTGCAACAGGGCAAGAATTAATTGGGGTTGATGTCATCCTCGCCATATTGAAGCAAAAGTAATCGTGTGTTTAACGAAAAAACCAAACCCTGGAAAGCTTGTATCGCAGGTCCCAAGACCCGCACTTCCCCAAAAGCTGTGGGCATCCGAGTCACCGTGTCCGCTCTGCAAAGGGGGCGAGAGGCTGCCCCGATGAGCCAGGGATGCGCCGGGACGCAGCCCCAACCCAAACCATCACCCCTGAGCTGGGACCTCTCCCGAAACTCGGCGATCATTTTGAGCCCACGTTTTCCATACGTTCGTCGCGTGATGTACCCAATTCCTCTTCCAACAGGTATTTTCCAGCAGAGGCACACGGAGAGGGCAAGGGGGCCGGGCGGGCGGCATGGGGGGGACCCCCCCAGGTAGCCGTGCCGCCGGCCCCGGAGCCTGCCCAGCCCCACGGAAGGATTTGCTCACTAATCCCCTCCAACCTCTCCTCCCACACGGGCAGGTCTGCCTGCAGCTCACACTGCTGTGGACCAGCACCCCAAAGCGCCTGGGGAGGATGTTAGGACTGACACAGTATAGAAATATTTCCCAGTTAGAAGAAGATTCAATTTTTTTCTCCCCAAATCTTTTCTATATAATAAAGTGATTTATTTCTAAGCCTGTTTCCATTTTCTGCAATGTTTTTAGGCCTCAAACAGCCCAGTCGGATGGCAACCGTCCTGTCAGCTTGTCCCTTATTTCAGGGCTCCCCCTTGGTGTTAAGCACCCACGGGCCGAGGATAAAAGCGACCGGCTGCGGGTCCCTCCCAGACAGGCTCCTCCGTACCCACAGGCGAGGACGCTGCCCCCGGTCGCACCGCGGATCCAGCAGATGGGTGGAAAAAAGAAAAATAAGAGACAGGCAGTGGCAAAACGACACCATCTCTGGGATTTGCTATGGAGCAAATCCTCCGGCAGCTCCGTGGGTACCCATTTCCCAAACTTGGGATGCCTTCCCAAAATCCCCAGCCTAACATAGTCTGCTCACTAAACCCCTCATCTTAGGATTTACGGTCGTTTATTTGGCTCTTTGGATAGGGATCGGGGGTTACTCAATGGCCAGTAACGAGTTACAGCACAAGAAAAGCAGGGGCAGATACATTTCAAATGCTCCTGCTGGAAGAATAATTATTGAAGGTGCAGCTGGTAGGGGTAAGATATAAATAAACATTCTTCTTAGGGCAGGGATGACTGCACTTGAAGTATGAAAACGTTTATTCTTCCTTCAAAGAAATATTTTGTAGCCAAAACGGGGTGACACCAGGTTTGATGATTTTTTTTTAAAGATCTGGGAAAAAACTGAGCAGATTCAGAAGGATTCTTACCCCTGCCCAATAACAGAGGCCCAAACTCTGCCGCCACCCAGACAGAAGCAGCCGGTCCTTACCCAGCTCTGCTACAGCACCTAAAATAACGAGGTTAGGAGCGAGGGGGGCTCAAAACACCACTAGTTGTAAATAAGGGAAAAAAAAAATATCGATGCAAAGCCCCCACACCCTGGGGTGAAGGAGGAGGTGCCGCCTGCTGTAGGACCACACGGCACGTGGAGCAGCAAAACCCGCGTGGCTGTCCCGGGGCTGCTCCTCGCACGGCCACAGCTCACGAGGACGTGGCACGGGGCTGTCGGCACAGGCGGCACCGCTGCGCTGGGGCGACGGGGCACCCAGAGAGAGCACAGAGCTCACTCGGGACCCACGCTCCCAAGCACGGGATTCAGCAACCCAATTTTTCTTTCCTGTGGCTTTGTTCGTTCGATAAAGATTTGGAGCCGAGGAAGGAGGAGGAAAAGCAGGTGTGGGCAGTGAGAGGGCTGCCAGCTGCCGTGCCTGGATTTTGTGACTCACGGCTGCAGCTCACCTTCTCCTGCTGCTTTCGCACAGCACCCGGGCTGCGCTGCTTCAGTTGACACGTCCTACATGATAAAGCAGGACATGATTTTGTGGTCTAAAGATTAGAGAGCCAGAAGATCCCATTCCAAAGCGTGGTTTAACGTCTGACCCTCTCCGCCCCACAGGATCACCGCTTTCCTTCACGCTCCTCCACAGACCCTCGCCTTCCGCTCGCAGACCGCTGCTCATGCAGGTCAGACAAGTTGCACCGCTCCTCAGGTCTCCCAAAAAACACAGAAACCGTTTCTCCGGGGTAAGAAAACAGCACATAGTTGCTCTTTTCATACACAGGCAGGTGAAGCCAGTAATATACCACCACCACCCCCAGTACAGCAGGACCTGGTCTTGAATATGGAATAAAATTTCCTGTCACATGAAAACTACAAAAAAAAAAAAAAAAGTCAGCTCATACAATTCAGAAGGGTATTTGCAAACTGGGTGTAGTTCAGAGAGTGTCAGCTTTGGATTATTAAGAAAACAACCCCAAATTTTAATAAATTATATTTGAAACCGGCTGGTTGCCCAGAGCTGCCCGGTCCCAGGGCTACCGCGTACCGTAGCGCCCCTTTAACTGAGGTTTTTGACACCGTTTCTCTTTGTTCAAACAATTGCTTGCAGTGCTGGGGTGGGAACTGCGCTGCCCTGCGCAGCACCTCCCAGGCCGGAGTCACCCGCGGCCCCTTGCGTGAGCCTGGCACAGGGAAACGGGCGGCTCAGCATCCCCCAGCCCCGCCGCACGCATCCTTCCCTGCCAGAAACCCCGCTGGCCTCGGGGGGGACGGACACCCCCTGGCAGACAGGCACCCCTCACCGCTGGGCGATCCTCGGCCCCCACTCCAGCTTCTCCCAGCCCAGCTTCTCTCCTGACCTACCTGCAGCATTCACAGACACCCTGGGGTGATTGGAATGCTGTTTCGAAGCTCTGGTGCCCCAAGATAAAAAAAACCCACGCCTGCTGCACCCCTCTGATCATTTATTTTCTGCCTTGGAGATCTGCAATAGATTTGTTTCTGTACTCACTGGCAGATACTCTCTGTAGACACGCTACCAGGTTATTCCAGCAATGTCTTTATTTCCTCTTGACGCCTTCAGCGTGTTTTGGACACTTAAGAAATTAAAACGTATTTTCATCTTGTGCTGGATGGAGAGAACAAAAACCAGCACCAAAATCCCCGCTTTAACCTCAGAGCCAGCCTTGCTCCGCAGCCTTCCCAGGGCTCTCACCTGTATTTTCAGGTGGGACAAAAACGTTTCTCCATCCCTCGCCTGGCACATCACCCTCCGTTTTGCGGTCACTTCACCATTTGGAAACAGAACCAAACCTTTACTGCCGCTCAGCCTGGGGGTGTCGGTGCCGGGGCGGGTTGCAACACAGCCCTGTCGAGCACTAAACACGGCGGTGCCGTCGCTATCAGCCGACCACAAACCCTAAGGACTTCTCTTGGTCTCAGCTTGTTTCGGCTCCGCCGAAACTCGACCATATTCCCCGCCGGTGCAATGAATTCTCCTTGCTGGAACGGCGGAGCTGCCGGACCATCAGGAAGGCGAGTAGTGGCTCGCTGCGCTCCCAGCTTCGGTTTAGGCTTGTGCAATTACGTGGTTGTTGCCCTCGAGACCTGGATCGTATATAGTGAATATGCTGCAAAGCTCAGTCCTCAGTATTTAATTAAATTTACAGACCCATTGGCGAGACAGAAGAGTTGCCAACGGACTGCTTGGAAGCAGACAACATACCTAGAACAAGCTTTTGACTGTAAGAGCAGGACAGTAGCTCCTAAGTGTGGAAGCGGGCCGTGCTGGCTTTCCATCCTGCACGGGAGGAGGTGACATTTGGGAAGCTGGTGTCCTGCCAACTGTAAGACAACCTCGTGAAGCCAATAATCGATTGGGAGATGACAATAAAGCTACAAACAGACGTGCTTCACAATGCAGCACCCTTGAGGCGCATCCACCTCCCTAAGCAAAACAGCGAGGGACTACGAGTAGCTCAGTTACCCCGTTAGTAAGAACCTGAGAACAAAAGCGATTCACACGCACGGTCTTTATTCCCAGCACCAGGGCAGCGAGGGATTAAACCACCCGTTGGTTTTGCAAGTGAAAGGAAAGCCCTTTTGTTGGTCTTAATCGGAATTTCTTTCCAGGTTGTTTTTCACCACGTATTACAACTGTGCGGACTTTGGGAAGGATTAGTGCCCTGGGGTTCTCCCCGGACCCTGCTGTCCCAGCTGGTGCCCAGCAGACCGCGTTTCTGCCCCATGCAGTGCAGCCCGGGCTGCAGGAGCCTGCTTGGGAGCCCCCCGAGCTACCGCAACGCAGAGCCCTGAAGGCCCCCCCATCCCCTCTTTGGCCAGAAACCAAAGGAAATGCAGCTTTTTGCAGACGGAACCTTAGGAATAGCAGTTCTTCCTGAGTTTCAGGTGTACTTTTATGTATTTACGGCAGCTCTTTGATTTCCCTGGTATCCCTTTGTCTTCCCTTGTACCGCGGGGGATGAGACGGTGGGTGATGTGGCAGAGGGGCACCTCTCGAACCACAGCGCATCAGTGGCACATGCCGAGGTCTCTGCCCACGGGGCGAGAGGATCTCCACCTCAGCAAGGAAAAGGGCAGGAGAATAATTTTCATTTAACTTAAATTATCCTCAGCTACGCTCACAGCAGAGGAGCTTGCCCTGGTACCATCTCCACTCACCTCCCACGTGTATCAGCCTTTCGAACTCAGCCCCTGCGTTCCCCAAGAATAAGCTCCGATATACTCGAGATAAATGAGATGTTACACGAAAACTAACGAGCCATCAGAGCAGCCCCGTGGGATCTGCCCTTCTCACACGGAGCATCCCCCGATGCGCTGGAGTGGCTCAGAGCCACTGCCGGGGTGCAGCTCCCGATAATCCTCGCACCATTGCCACATGCAGCACGTTCCCCCTCGGAGCCCTCCTGACACCCCCGGGACACTCCTCCCGGAGCTGCTCCAGCAAACGAGCGTGACCCAGGCATTAAACCAAACCGGGCTGAAGCACAGCAAGACGCGTCTCAAGATAGAAACGCAACGGTGGGTCTACAGAAGGACGGTCCCCTATCCTCCCCGGCTTGCAGAGCACGTCTTTGCCATCCCTAAATGCGCTCGGGAAAACTACACAGACTCTGGTCACACTCGGGATGCACAGAGGACACAGGGGGAGGTGCTTAAGATTCACTCAGTCGCGGATGCAACCAAAATCCATCCCGGCATAATAAAATAAGCAGGTTAAGTGCAGTCTAGAAGTCGGTGTGGCGAAGGGCAGAGCGGTGAGGAAGAGAGGGCACATCGGAGGTGTGACGGAACGGGGGAACGACGGCAGAAACCCCAGCACAGAGGTACGTGAGGTGTCCCAGCAGCGCGCAGCCCTGACGGCCCGCTGCCACCCATGACGTGGGTTTAAAGCATCCTCCCTTCCCTCCCCACCCTCCAGAAATATGTTCTTGGCTCCCAAGCGGCGCTTGAGCAAAGGCGGCTGACTTCAGCTTACGGCAACCGCTTGCTACATCTCTGACGCTCGTGTTTCACACGGAAAGTCCCCGTGCTTTATCTTGTATGCAAAGCATGAACATCGTCCTTTCGGCTGGTTACCTGCCGCGTTCCTCAGGCACTGAGTCAGTGGGAGCTTCCTTAGGCGTTCTTGGCAGGCGGTGTAGAAATGAGAGGTTTTTTTCTTAATGAAAACTGGCTCCAGGAGCGTGAGTGGTCCCTCTGCCCGTCCCCATCGCCTGCCCCCGTGGTGGGCTCCCATGGACAACTCCACAATACCTCTGTGTAGCTAAGCACTAAGCAAACCTTGCAAACAGCTATTTAAATAGATATGAAAAACCTTTCTTTAAACAGAGATGATCTCTAAGTAAACTTTTCCCATCTTGCTTGCTGACCCAAGTGGCTTCAATCCATCATTGTCCAACCAAAGCCACAGCGATGCCGATGTCCTGCAGCGCAAAGGGGTGACGAGGGCGGTGGAGAGAGCTGCAGAGCATGGACCCCCAGGGCAGCTGGTCTGTAGGGGCTCCAAATTTAGGGAGCAGCGTTTGGAAGCTCACGGTAGGTGCCGATATCCAAAAGCGTGTCTGGCTGGGGGGGGATGGCTGCATGGTGCTGGTGGACATGGGTTTGGGTCTGTCTTGGGCCAAACGGTCCTGGGAAAGCACCGAAACCTCCAACAGCACCCGAGAGCATCGCTCCCCGCTCCCTGGAGGCAGCATTTAGTTTGTGACCTGTAGGATGACATTTGTTTAGTAAAATGCTTTTTTCTAACATAACCACGGATGTTTCCAGGCGTCTGAACAGCTCTGGTTTCTCTGAGCACCAGCCAGGTCTCAGCCCAGAGGAGAAACCTGGGAGCCGCGGGAGCCACGTGCTGTGCTGAAGGGCAGATACCCACAAAATATCCAGCGAAAAGGGCTGCGGTGTCCCCTCCCCGCGCCCGGACGGAGGCACCACATCAGCAGGAGAAAAGCAAGAGGACGCAGGAGGGAGGCACCTCCACCTCAGCCAGGCACCAGCAGCGAGAGCGCGGCTGGGGACCCCGCGATCGTGCGGCTGGGGACACCACGACCACCACTGGGGACGTCTGCGACCAGGCAAAGCCGCCCGGTGTTCCTGAACGACAGCATCCAGCTACAGCAGCGCTCACAGATGAGCCCGGCCATCCCTCCCCTCTTCTCTTCTGCCACATATTTCCTCTATATTTTCCATTTTCCTCACTAGGAAAATATTTTTTTCGCACACTTTCAGCTTTCAGGCAAGTTGCCTGCCTCCATCCCCTCCTGTCCGCAAATAATACAAACTTCTCTGCTATTTTGGGTAAGTTTAGACATGACTATGCAGAACCGCCCCGCTGGGGGTAACCCCGAGGTCTGTACTCCGCATGTCCTTCCCGCACATCGGTCCACCAAGTCAGTGTCCTCCCGTGCAACCCCCAAACCATCCCAAAACCATCCACGGCCTCGAAGCGTGCGAGACGCAGGCTGTGCCCTGCGCAGCCTTGGCCGGATCCTGCGCCCGGCCCCTCATAGCGCGAAAGGCTTGAGCAGGCGTGCAGCCAGGGGAGAGACTCGCGGCGCAACCTGATCCCCGGGGAAGGACCAAAGGAGCTGGTTTGTTTAGTCTAGGGAAGCGAAGATGGAAAGGAGACGTGACGGAGCTTTTACGTGGCTGCACGCGGGGAGAAGTGCTCAAGCAAGAGGCACGGGCACGAGGTTACACACGTGGCAAGTGCAGTTCCTTTTACCAAATCAGATGGGTAAACAACCTTCG
>NW_008825302.1:1306858-1338816 GCF_000699105.1 Pygoscelis adeliae | reverse complement strand
CCGAGGTGTCCCGAGCATTCCTGGGGGGTTTCGAGGAGCGGCATGAGCAGCAACACAGGAGCATTCAGGAGCTTTTCTACTGAATTACAGCAACTTGGGCTGAAAGCAGTCCCCAAGAAGTCAGCTAGAGAGAAGCAGAGGGATTTTGTGAGCCTGGGTAAAGCTCCTCTGCCTGCAGCCCGCTTCCCAGGGGCTGCTCAGCGCCGTGCCCAGGGACAGGGCAAGCCTCCCGTGGTGCTGCGGGGGCCCAGCTCCTTCCCAGCACGGTGCAGGGCCCCACGCTTGGATGCTCAGAGCGGCCCCCCCGACTCCAAACCCAGGCAAATCCCAAAAAAGGGGCAGATAACCCCAGAGGAGCAGCCAGGAGAGGGGTCAGCACCTGTGTGAACAATGCGGCGTGATGGAAACCACCGTCAAGATGGAAACCATCAGCCCTGTTCAGGGCTTGAGGCTTCATGGGCTGGGACATCTTCCCTCGGTCCTGTGCCTTGGGGTGGGTTTGGGAATGGGGACAGAGCGGGGGCACAGGGCGAGCGCTTCAGGGCGGGCTGAGGGGTGCGGGGGTACCTCAGCACCGACAACGGCAGGTACGGTGGAGTGAACCCCAGCGTCCCAAGTGTAACGGGCTCACTGTCAGTGATCGGTGATCCTGCAGCAAGTCATCGCCGTCCCTGATTTCTCCCGACACCGTCTCCCCACTGTGCTGCACCCTCTACTGTGACGCTGGGGCTTTTACTACCCAGCAGCATCCTCCAGCTCACCAATTCTGGCAGCTGCCAGCCCCAGGAGCGGGGCAGGGCAGAGGCTGGCAGACAGGCAGCGCACGCCGGCTGTGGCTGCCCTCTGCTGCGGGCTGGCCCGGGGTGCTCAGCTCTGCGGCACCCAGCGGCGTGGGCAGGGTCGGTCCTGCCCACACCCACCACTGGAGCCAGCCGTGGGTCTCCTGGGGACACTTCAGGGCGTCCCGGAGCCGGCCACGATTTTCTGGCAGCTGCACAGCCCATGCATGGCCAGGGTCACTGCACGTGTCCTTCCAGGAGCTAACGCCCTCGGTACCGTCTTACCTCCACGGAGCTGTTGGAGCCTGGGCGACGTGCAGAGCAGCTCTCGGGTAACTGGAGGCTACTGGGAGCCACAACCAAGCCTAGCCAAAGGTCTCCCCGTTCAAACCAAGGCCTGAAGTCAGACCACAGGGAAAGAAAGCAGCAAAGCAGCCGCCTGGGACTCTCCAAGCACACAGCAGGGAACACCAAGACAAAGAAACTCGGCTGTGAGGATCCTGTTGCCAGAGAGTGAGTTTTTTTGTGCCACTGCGGAAACTTAGTGGCCAAACAGGTGAAGCAGCTTCTCAGAAAACTCCTGCCCTGGAATTAAAAAGAAGAAACTGTGGGTTAGAAGCTTGTTTTGCCCTACAGCTGCGGAGGTGGTTGGGGTTGAAGGGAATAGTCCAACACACGACAGCTTGATGTTCAGCCACCCGGACTTACACACAGCATCCTTCAGGAGCTCCTGCCTCCACCTCCAGGCTTTCAAAGAGCTGCCACGTCCAAGGTGGCCGCCACCGCTGCTCTGCGGAGAGCAGACCTGCACGCACGGCACCACCATGGAGCTACACAGCAGGAGACCCAGGGGAGGCAGAGGGAAATGGGGGGGACTGGCCCCAAAAGGGGCACGAGGAGAAGAGCAAGGAGCCAGGAGCCACCCCAGCGTAGCAATGGCCACAGACCACCTGCATAAAGCGGGACAGGCCAGTGGCTGTGGCTGTGCAGCGATGTCCTACCACCCTCGCAGCCCCTTCCCCTTCCGAGCAAGGCAGTGACCAGCCGGGCAGAGCTGGGGCTCCTCCCCCCCCCCCCGCACTTCACCTCTTCACCAGCTCAGCCTCCGCAGCGGCTTAAGGTCACCTCCTCGTCCCGCTCATTAGCAAGAAGCCGGGATTCGCCCTTTGATTTATTTAAGCACTGACAAAGATTCAAAAGCGTTGGAAGTGCAATTTTTCACCACCGACTAAAAATAGCCGAGTGAAATTCCAGAGCTGCCTTTCAGCGCCGCCGGCTGCGCTCGGCTTCCCAGGACAATGGCATTTGTAGCCTGCTAGCAACAACAGCGCAGGCCGGGCTCCAGCTCCCAAAATAACATGTTATAAAGGGCAAATTCTGTCTTTAATTACAGCTATACAAAAAGTAGTGTTTAAAAAGAGCATGATCGGAGTATCTGAGCACGTGGTGCCAACTCAAAACCAAACCGGGGAATGCAGTAAGAGGGGTATGGACTTACTATACGTGAAATAGAAGTCCGACGGGTATTACCGAGGGCGCAAGGCACACGCGGTTGAAGCGTTTAGAAGAGCTGAAGCCCTTTGGCACGAGACGAAAGAATGCATTCCGACAGCAAGCAGAAGCTGACCATCCGCTACAGCGGCTCACGCGAGCCTCCCCACAGCCGGCTGCGGCGGCGCGTGCCCAGCGGCACGCCGCTTCCAAGTTCAGGTGTGAAACGGGGCGGGTGGAGCGGCGCAGGGACAGGACCCTCGGGGCGCGCTTTAAACCTCTCCGAGATGCACAGAAGCGGCTCCACGCGACATACTGGAAACGACGCTTTATTTATTCTCTTGATTCCAGCTAACCAAGATCGGATCCCTTCCGGGGAAATAACTATTTAACAGCCCGCAGCACAGCAGGCATGCGGGAAGCCACCCCGCCTAGCTTTCAGATACAAACCCGCATCCTCCGACCACTGGTGTCTGAAAGTGCACAACCTTGGCCCCACCGGACTCCCTTCCAGACTCCACGTTGCAGCAATCCAGCGTGCCGAAGGCTGTCAGGTCTCCCGGACGAGCGCTGCAAGGTGATGCTCGGGTTTACACGCCAGGCGGAACCCACCCGACGCGCTGCAATATTTGAGGTGAAAAAAAAAGACAACTGTAAATCAGCGCTTTCAAATACGAGACAATCCGAGTGCTAATGCGGACCCCTGCGACTGGGACAAAAGCAAGCCTGCGACAGGAACCGCTTTCTGAAGGGACAAAGGGACCCAGCAACCTTTTTTCAGCAGTTATAAGGAAGAAAATAGTTTCACCACATTTCTCTCCAGTGGCCTCATCTTTCTGGAACCGTGAAGTGCCCCTGGGAGGAGTTACAGGCGCGAGCACCTTCGCAGTCAGCCAGCTGGAAGGGATGCGCACAGAGAGGGGACCCCAGCACGCGGCTCCCGTGGCTGCTCTGCGGACCAGACGCGCTTGTGTTTTCTCACCGAAACGTGAAGGGGAAGAGACACGAGAACCAGCCAAGCGGATTACTACGTGAGGAAACAGCAGCTTCCAAGCACGTCTGGCGTGGAGCACTTGTGACGCTGAACCAGACAGCTCTCGGGCATCCCTCCGCAGCAGCCAGGCTTCGCCGCGCCGCGATTTCCCTTGGAATGCAAAACTGAAGCGCAGAAACCAGGTTCGCTGTTGCTGCCAGTAAAGGGTTAACTGAGAAATATTTCTGTTTTTTTTTAAAATATACATCCACGTGCCCGGTTACCAACTGGTGCAACTGCATGGGTAGTTTTCCGCAAGCAATAGCTTCTCCCGTGACATGCGCTGACTGATGGGGTTGTTTGTTGGTTGGTTTTTTGTGTGTTTTGTGCTGATCTCAGCTCGATGCTTGTGTCTGCACCACAAGCTGAATGGTGATCAGTTTTCCGTACCGAGGTTGCAGACAGCATGAGATGCACGCGGCAAAGCCGTTTAGTGCATCGGTTTTATTTCTGCTCCAGCAGAAACGTCACATCTCCAAAACTTCCGCTACCCGGAGACCCAGGAACCCGGAGCCGCGCTCTCCCATCTGCTACAGCTGCAGACCAAAGCCAGCGTGAGGCAGCAAGTACAAAAACCGAAGTCTGCCTAAGCTCCCAGGGAGGCCTAGCGCTGTACGAGCGAACAGATTGTACTCTGCTCTGGTCTGGTTCTGTGGCAGAACCAGATCCTGCTCTGCCCTGGTTCTGTGGCATGAGAGGGTGGATGCTCAGCTGCGGCCAGGGAATCACCACTAGGCGAGACCAGCTGGCAGGCGATTTAAAGCATCCGTTAAAATTCCTGATATTCATGATGTCTTTTAGGCATCGCCTTCCCGGCTGGGGAAGGAGGCAGGTCCTCTCTGGGAAAGTCACCGATACGCCCAGCTGGGACGCAGGAGAAAGCGGAGGCGGCAGGCCCACGCACCAAGGACGCTTCTGACCGCATTTGCCCCACGCTAAGAGGCAGGGTAGAAAAGGCTTCTTAAAAAAAAACCAAACACACACCCAGGTGCTCTGCGACTGGGACATGAAGGGCAGGTTTCTGCATCTGCAAGGGCATTTTCATCTGCCTCGGCTGTTCAGAAGACCACCTTAGGTAACGCTCACAGCACAACTTTCTTTGAACTTGGGTTGTTGGGGTTCCCCCCCCCCTTCTGAAGGTAGATTTCCGCTACAGCTTAAAAGAGCGACTCAGTATGATGAAGAAACACGATGTTCAAGCCCAACTATGGAACGGCTGCCTCAAAACTCAAAGTACTGACCTGAAGCTGGCACCGAGCTGAGAGTAAAGCAGGTGTTTCCTGGACTGAAGGAAATAAATCAGGAGTCCGTACTATATTCTTAAATATGGTTTAATACTCTTCTCCATTTCTGTACATCACAACACCAAGATATCACTGCTTGGGATCTCTCTGCAGAGGCTATATAGTATGCGAAGGCTAGGATTTTTCACCCCCGTTTAACGTGTTTGTATGTGTAAGTGTAATACATATCAGTATATATTGATATACACATCAATATATAATGCAATATATATCACTGAAGAGAACACATTGATTAAAGAAATACAAAAAATTTGGCATCATTTCCAAACTTAAATAGTAAAAATAAAAACTACAAAAAAGGAGCTGCATACCCTAATGTATCATGTGAAACAACAAGCAGTATATTCAAAAATGTAAATTTACATCCAATTTTTCTGGTCTTGTCATGTCACATTAGACCCATTTACAATGGCAAAATCCAGAACATACCGCTGTGAAGACCGCAAATGTGCTCAAACCTGGGTTTGCGCAGATCTACGGCGGACCCAGTCACACCTTCCGTGAGAGATTCCAGCTTTGATGTGAAAACGACAGCAAAGCCGTCTGCCGGGTTATAAACCAGGGTTACAAATTGTTTCGCTCACAATGACAGTAATTTTGGACCTCAAAGAACAGCGTGGCAGAAATTTTAAGACAAGCTCCCCCTCCATTCAAGTGAAACAGGATTATCGGAAAAATAGGCAGGTATGCAACGTGGAACAGAAGCCGCTTTTGACCGATGCACCAGGAGTGACAGAGCCAGCGAAGAAGAGAACGACCAGGCACCGCGATGTCAGGGCGCCCGTCGGAGAACCCAGAACCCCCCCAAAAGAAGCAAGACTTGTGCATTATCTCGTGCCAACGTTCGCTTCACCCTCTGCCTGCAAGACCGCCCGAAAAACCCGTAGCCATTTCTAGTAGGTTGAAATGCATTCTACATAGCAGGCACGACAACAAGCTTTCTTGAGTCTTGATGCAACCAGAAGTTTTAATTTAACCCATCAAGGGCGCGTTAGAGTTCAGCATCGGATTTACAGGACGCTTGTGAGCCAACGCAACAGACTGCCTTAGTGCCGGGAGACAGATGTCCCCAGGGGGCTGTGCTAACGGTCAACGGATTAGTATCAAATGCTCCAGATGCACCGGTACTAAGGTTTCAGTCAAGGACTCCACTTACTAATTGCACCTGTAAAATACCTGCTTCCATTAAAGAACTGTGAGTTCAAATTCACATAATCAAGGAAACCTTACGCAGTCCTAAAGCAAAAAGAAAAACTTACTGAGGAACAAAACATAGCAAAGTGTACCTTACTTCACTTAAATCATATGTTTATTTTTGTCAAGACTTGGAAAAGAAAAAAATATCCTGAAGGCTGCACCGCTCAAATCCAAATTAAGCCCAAGACTTCAGCAGCATTTTCATTGCAATCAATGAAGTGCATTTCCTAGTTTGTAAGAGCAGTGCTTCTGCAAATAGATTCAAGCACGTTTGGCCGGTAAGCCTCCCCAAACCATCTGAATTTGCAAGCCACACATTATAAGCTAGCACTCTAGGTAAGTGCCTTCTCATTCATTTGAAGGGAATGAATGGCTCCAATTTCGTTACATTTCTTCTGCAGTCTAAGCTGAGAATGCCATGTAAATGGGTCACGTTGCTGCAAAATGCAGCAATTTATTTCTCCAATCAAAGTAGAAAGAAACAAACCAGTAGGATCTTACTTCTATTAATTTTTGAAGGAAGAGGTTTACAGCAGTTAATGTATCATGAAGGTTAAAAAAATCATTTTCATAAAATACAAGAGCAACCAATTTCACCATTGAGTAAAAGTAAAAACTGGGATTCTTTTTAAATTAGTCCAAAGTGGCATATAGGAACTTAGTAGTTTGCTGCTGTACTGACACTATGACAAATCAAAGTGTAGGGTTTTGCTTTTTTAAATCCAATGCTTGTGGATCAAGTTCTGGAAATGTTCCAATTCTAAGGCAGGGATCTGTTGTGTTTTCCACCGTGAGTTTGCTCCTTGGGTTGGATGCTGGAGGGGCGAGGCACGTTTTGCCGGACCCAGGTCGACTACCTAGTAGTCATCAAGGTCAAAAAATTCATCGTCTCCTCCTTGGTATTCCATTCCCTGGAAGTCCACTCGGTACCGCAAGATACCTGGTAAAAACAACACGCTTTAGCTTCTTCAAAATTCAAAGAGCGTTTTAAGCAGTTTACTGAGCCCTGTCTGCACGTCAAGAGTTTCTCGACGAAATTTTCAGACGCTGACTTAGCACTTGTATTGCAAGGTAGGCTCAAACTGATGACTGACAGCAGGCACGCAGCTGGAGTGAAAATGCCACATCCACGTTACAGCCTGATGTAATTTCTTGCCAACGGAAAGAAATACATACCTGCCCAGCATAGACCAGCTTTCTTCTGGAAAAGCCGAGCCTACTCTAGGAGGACTGTATCTCCAAAAAAAAAAAATACCCCAGTAACAGACCATTTGTCCTAGGGTAACTGCTCAGACGGAGGCCCATCAGTTAAATTCAGAAGGCAGCTGGCACTGAAGTAACACTGCAGTAAAAGCAGTATTTAGGGGCTGTCTTCCCGGGCTCTTCCCACCCCAAACGCCAACCTGGGTTTCTGGGGAGCCTTTGGGCCCAGAAACATTTACTTGGGTGAAGGGTATTCAAGGAGTATTTCCTTTCAAGTCTACAGGGACCGGAGCATGGTAGCAAAAGAGTATCCCACCATGCAAAGAGGCTGGATCTGGCAGGACGGGAAGGATTCCTGCAATTATAAATCCTGAAAACTTAGAAACCTGTTGCTCCTTATGTAGCCAAACAGTTCAAGCTTGTTTCCTTCTAATTGGTGTTCTTTGACCCCTAGAAATTCCTCTTTACACTCATCTCTACTTCACATCCATCAACCTAAACACAGGAAGTGGCAACAGTTGGCTTATCGGCAAATAAGCGACAGCTTTGTCCTGGAGTCACTGGTCGGGGGAGAACAAGGTGCATGGCAAGTGGTTTTGCTCTACCCTGCTAATGATTTTTGTCAGACTGCAGCACATGAGCTATCTGCACCTCTGCCAGACCTAGCTGAAACTGGCCAGTGAGTTCAAGAGGAGGACCGAAGGATCGCAGAAGCCTCATTTCTCCATGAAGTTGGGCTAAAAATACTTCTATTTGTGAAAGAAGCAGAAGACTGGGGAGCAAAGTACAGGAAAGTTCTGAGAGATGAGTAACAGATATCCAGCTGCTTCAGAAACTAGGCTGCTGTTTGTCACACACCACTTCGACACAGCAGGGCATGGTCTGCCACAAAACAACAACTGTGCGGAGACAGATTGAAGCAGTTCACGGCCCTTCTGAAATTCAGCAGCTGGAAAGAAGGACAGCCCACCCTCTGAGCACTCCGAAGGACAAAGGGATCTGCGGAACACAGTCCGAAAGTGACAGCCCATGCAGCACCATCTTGCTGAATATGGAATGAATTCACCTGGAGACCCCTGATGAACATGATAGTTTCTTAAACTGGTATCGTGACTAACAGAAGATTAATCTGTTTAGTTTTCCACTTGTGTTGGCACCAGATTATCAAATCAACCATTAAAAAAAAAACCCCACACATTTTTCTCTTGCAGTTTACCTCCAATTCCTCCAAATCCTTTCACAAATTGGGATCCTTCCTGTGATTTGTCTGTAACAATTTCCAATGTTGCTCCAAATTTCTTGTAGTTGTTTGCAAACCACTCCAGAAGGGGCATACTTTCTATCAGTTCATGTTCCTGGCCAGTCTATGTAGACATTTGAGGGGAAAAAAATAAAATAAAAAAAAAATTTATGGTCACTGCATGTTAGGTATTGAGAAAATTCATACCAAAAGTTGTCTTTGGCTTCAACATCACCACTGCCTTTTCAGTCCTAAGACAGAGACACCAGCCTTCACGCTCCGCAGGCTGGATGGAGCGGCCCGACACACTTGCCAGGGTGCAGGTGGTAGGCTGTCCCGAGACAGCTGTATCAGACAAGTGCTGGCACGAGCAGAAGGCTCCTGGTGCTAAGAAATTACATATTGACAGGCCTTGTTTTGGGCCTCCGTACTACAGAAGTTAGTGTAGAAGCGGGAGAGAAAATGCCTTGTTTATTCTCCTGCTCAACTGCCACCTCATCCTACACTCTTCGTTTTCACTGTTTCTTTAGATTTGCTTTATACCCGTACACAGTCCGTTGCCGCTCATCTAACCAGGCACTGTTTACTCTAGGAAATACTGATCTAGGCAAACAGAGAGGCAAAAAGCGTAGTTTCATAAGTAGAAGGTCAAGTGATTATTGGCATAGAAACACTACATCATTGCAGATAACACTGTAAACCTTCCGCGCACAGGAGGAGTTAGCAATTACCCCACCAGGAGGAAAAGCAGCTGGAAATGGCTACTCTGGCAGTCCTAATATGAGACAGAGATGACCACCCTTTTTTGCAAGGGACAGACTTTTTTGCCCAGCTTACTCTGCAAATACAGCCCCGTCAGGGTTTTTTTGACCTGTACAGGCAAGAAACTCACAGGCGGTGAATGACACATCCACATTTCAAATTTATCTAGAAGCAAACACTCCCTTGCACTTCAATCCACGTCATAGTTTCTAACCTCACGGTTGTTTTGTACTGACCAAATCAGTGCACAATGTGCAGGGAGTAATGGTGCGGGACCTTAGCCTGCACGTTGCATGCTGGCTACCCAGCTCTTCTAGCAGATGGTTTGATGGTGGTCAAAGACCCCGTATTGCCTGTCACTTCAACTCATCTACACAACCTTGGAATTGGCAGCAGGAAGGATTGGAGAAAAGCAAGTCTAGAATCCAGGGGCTACATTGAAGGTGAACAGGAAGAGCCACAGGCTACCGCCTTGAAGTCTCGTCTGAGTGCCAGAAGTGTCATGCTCACATGCTTGTGACAAACTGGTCTCAGATATTCAGAACGCCGTACCGGTACAGTGACAATAAATCTACAAAAGCCCCAAAGCTGAAATACCTCTTTATCTGTGAAGTGGGATTTATCCTTCTCTTGCTCTGGTGTCAAATACAGGATCTTCTCCTCTGAGAAGGGAGAGGAAAAAAAAAATAATAGGTTGGATAAGATCACCAGATGCAGGTTAAAGACAGCAAGAGACTGACAACAGCCAGCAATTACAACACAGAGGGTTTGGTCACTGACACTGCCTTTCTTTCTAGCTGAAGCTCTATGGGAAACCAAACAGGGCGCACCGGTAGAGAATAACTGCAGTGCCAAAACCAGAAAAGGCAGAGGTCCTGCTGTAGGCATACGGTTTGTCTATAGTAAGAATTGTGTTTCTGGCCGTAAGGGTCAAGTCAGTCTCCCCTCTGTAATGCACTGGTATCACATTTATACTTACACAACCGAAAGGCAGGTTTCAGGCTAGCTCCGTGACAAGCTGCCGCCCCAGCACTGCAATTCTTTCTCCACAGCGGAAGCTTGCTAGTTTCAGACTTTTCCCCCAGAGCAGCTGGGAAGCTGCAAGTTAGTGACTTGCCTACACAGCATCCCCTTGATCAAGTCCTTAAAGATCTACTTAGGGAGTTCCTCCCGCGTAATCTATCCAAGTAAGACTGCTTAGGTGTTAAACCCTCATGGACCTTTCAGTCTCACGGAAGCGCTACCTACCCTCCGTGCCTTGGCAGTGCAGAACGTATCTCATTATATCCAGATTTTCATAGACTATCAGTATCTCTACTGCTCCCATTTCCAAAGCTTTTAGTGTATCTTCAACGCCAAAACAGTACTTCCCCGTGTCCTGACTGATTTCATCGAAGTATCGTCCTGCAGCCAGGATACAAAGAAAGAGATCGTCGTGAACACTGATCATGCCACATGGATTTTTAACAAGCCTGATTTGAATGCAAGAAACTGGAAAAGGAGACTGCAATGCTGCTGAAGGAAGCAAGGGATATGATAACATGTCAAAGCATGCAGTCTAGACCATTCATCGGCAGAAAGTCAGCTCCAAACACTGCCCCGTCAGGAATCTCACTCCATTGAAAGGCTTGCCTTCGCCATGAAACAATCAATTGGACTAACCCACCAGCAGGCACCATTTAACTTCACTCTTTTCAGCGTAAGGTAGCTGCTGTTACTGTTGCCCTCTTGTGCTTTCAAATTAGCAACATGTGTCTGCTGACAGTCAAACAGGGGATCATTTCTACTGCCATCTTAAAACAAAATAAATCTTAACTCTCATCTTGATGAAGATGCAAACAATCTGAGGAGATATTTTTTCCCCTCCCACCCAAATGTCACCAGAAGGCCTGAAACTAAGGCGATCTCTGATGAAAGGATAAGTAGAGAAGATCGTTGAAGTTTGGTGGGGAAAAACCCCCACTCCTTAAAGTCTCGCTAAGTCCTGCAGCATTTGAGAAGGTGTCCAGGTAACAGAAAGAATCACTACAAGTCATGCTCTGCTCAACTCAGAAAGCATTGCAGGGCTGAGGCAGCACACAAAGGCATTACCAGGACGTCTTAAGCAAGATCAGCACATTCGATCAAGCGTATCTGGCTCAGGAGAAGGCTGAGCACGTAGTCACATACCTATTAGTTTCTTCTCTTGAATGAATTTCACATTGGAGAGGACCTCAGTTGACAACTCAATTGCTTGATTGAATCCATTTTCTCCTCCATATGAAATGTCAACTAGTTTGAGCACTTTGGATTGCAACCGCTAAACAAGAAAAAGAGGAGACATGAAAAAGAGTCATTACACAGCACTGCCATAAGACTACTTCATAATGCCACAAGAATAAGTACCTGGCAAGAGTCACAGCATTCATCTATTTTGCTTCACTTGCAAGCAGAGGTTCTGAGTCAGGGGGACCTCTGAATGCTTAATATTGAAGCACAATTTTCAGGCAACAGGGCCATAGAGATTAGGTTTAGTGGAGTTTAATTCCAATAAAGCTTCTACTTCGGATTTGGGAACACAGAGAACATGAACGCCGGTTCCAAACCAGGGAGGACAGATTTCTTTCTAGCACTGTTACTAAGAAAAGGAGATCTTACCTCCTTGCAGGAGGTATTAGGAAAGTGGGACCTCTCTAGGATACATCAGATTTTTAGTTTTGATCAAATCACTTAAGACACCAAAGTTACATTCCTCCTGAGATGCATCTTACACCAGAGCTACTACTAATACCACCATGTTACTACTGACAGCTTTAACAGTTGGGCTTTGCTCAGAAAAGGCCACTCACCTGATCAAACATGTCAGATTGACTTAATTCAGTTTTGAAGTCAGCTGATCCAGCTAAAACGAGACCAGCCACGTTCACCTTGTCGCCAGAAATGAACAGTTGCACAGCCGTCTCTGCTACCTTCCTTACATAGTTGTGTCGTTTTTCCATTCTCAAACGAGCAAAACGCAAGGCAGACTGACCTCCTCTACCTTTACGAGAGAACAGATGTCAGGTAGCAATTTGGAAGTCATTTCATTTCAGGAAGGTTATTAGTACATGGTCCCTACTGGGCCCTGAATAACTGAAGCCAAGGGCAGACGCAGCCTTCAGAATTAGTGTGCCACAAGCAGAGCCAGGGGCACTCGTTGAAACAGCAAGTGAATAAAGAGCATTCATTCACAGCAAGAGAATTTTCTCCATGTATCCCACAGAGAAAAATATGTTGAGGTGGTTTTTTTTTTCTTTTTATACGGACTCGCAACTCTCTAGAAATTTTGAACATCTGTGCACATTTTCTATGTCCTGTACCTTCATTAAAAGCGATTTCCTTTGTTACACTGCCTCACATACCTCTCTTGCTGATGCAGTGCATCCCAGCAGTCTCTGCTGCAGAAACTTACTGGGGGAGACGTTTCTATTTCATTTTGTCCCATCCTAATCTACAGAGAAGGACGGTAAACCAGGAGTAGCTAACAGACAATTTGCCGAATTCATCAGTGGCTCACTACAATACAGCATCGTATAGCGGAACTAGAATTTTGCTTGCTCCATTAGGCTTTTGTGCTTCTTGCAAGGAACAGCTTCTTGCTTTTCACTGTGGTTGGCATGCAACACCATCAGATGCAAACTTTAAAGACACTACCAAGTGGTATTACTACTTGTGCGAGTAATATTTAGCTAAGACTGTCCCAAAACCAAGTAAAAGGTCAAATGCAGCAAGAAATAAAAAGCGCCACTTTAAGAAGATCAACTGCATATTACAGTGATTCATTAATTTTGACAGAAGGCTCAGACTAGAGGCTTTGCTGTCAGATTTCAGGGGAGCAAAGAATTGAGTAGAGCTAGACACCTACAACAGCCGAGTTCCCTGCTTCTACCCTCACATCCCACCCCACGATATTCTGCTGCAAACAGTCTAGAGAGACTAGTGCATTACCATGCTTCTTTGGAAGATCCACAGTGAATTTGTGCAGGACTTCTCTTGTGTTTCCTTGAAGGGTTCCAAAGAGTGCACCGCTACCATCTATTACAATAAAGCCAAACTTGCTGTCGTCGGAAAGCAGCGCTGTAAGAGCCTGGAACAGAAAACGATGTTGTCAGCAGTAAGCACCGGTTTGTTACGGACCCTGGTTCAGAAGGACTACCAGAAACAATACACCTCAATAAATTTTAGTTCCGTAGGTGGCCATTGCTATTTTTTACAAATAAACTAGAGGAAGAGCAGCAGATCCAGGAGTTGGGACTATCCCAGGTTACTATCTCACACAACGCTGCCAAGAGCAGAAAGACAACTAATGTTTAAGCTTGATAACTATTTTCACAGCATTACCAGTTCATCACGTGACATCACAGGCAGGGGTAACAGCAAAACCCTAAAGACTGGCTCTGGAAAGAGTTACGTGAAACGGATCACACCTCTGTGAGGCTGCAGCACCTCCCTGGTTGGCAAAACTGGAAGAGTAATTTTCCTAGCATCTCAGCCAGGAAAGCAGAACTTGCTTAGTTCACTGACCGGGCTATTTGTCAGTTCAGTTTTATACTACAAAGCACCAGGACAGACTCCCAACTTGCCAGCTACCACAAATACTGGTTTGCTGCACCTGCTGACTTCAAAAAGTCCCAAAGGTAAAATGATGAAATCTACAGCGGCTATGACAAATTCCATCTTACCAAGCAGAATTAAGTAACAGCAGCAGTAATTTTCCTGTGCATAACTGGCTGTAGAGAAGATAGCCGTAATTTTTGCTAGAAAATGAAGTTATCCTTCAATTTTCTTCCCTTTAAAGAAGGCAGCAAAATTCATCCTGTAAGGTCATTTAAGTTGACTAGCAACGAAAGCACTGCTTAGTATCAAGGCTTTTGAGTTACTTTTGTCCAATGTCCTGCCCAGCCCTGGTTCTGGTGGTGGGGGACATCCACAGCTACCCAAACTCCACACTCCTTTGAGAGAATCTGCCAGCTACTGTTCCCTCAAGGGCAGCCCGAGCAGGTAGGCACATTCAGCACACACACGCGCTTCTGTTCCCTTATACATGCCCAATAGACGTAAGAGCAAGAATCCTCTTTCTGGCTGGCAAAAACACATCAGCGGGATGGAGAACTTGTCGAATTCCAGATTGCTTTAAGTCACCAGTTTAATACTGAAAAAGCGATGATTTTGGTTTACTGCACAGGACCTTTAGCTGCCTGCACGCCTGCCAGCTTGATTATTGGGCTGAACGGAAAGAATAAAAACCATCAGCCATCTTTATCCAAAACCCACACAACCAAGTCTACAGCTTTCAAGCTTAAAAGAAACAGACACTAAGGTTTAATGGAATCTACGAGCCAAAATAAATATTCTGTATTAATTCCTCAGCAGTGGGATGAATGAGAGGAGGAAGTGGCATATTACATTGCAATCTATTTAACTGCGACAGAGCCAAGCAAATCGTGTGACTGGAATGAATGCTCCAGCCAAGGTATCAGAATAAGTCATTGTAAATCCTACCCTTCAGACACGCATCAGGGTTCATATCCCTCTTGGGAAGTTACTTCGGTTTCACACAGGCAATAAAATATCTAGAGGAAATCTTATCAGATACTCTTGCCAGGCAGCAGATGACTACAGCTCTGATGTTCTTGATTCCCTCTTATTTTAATAAAGTATCCAATGATCAGCGATTCCCCCAGTTTCCCCTTCGTTAGTTCTATGTCAGCAATTCCACTGTTTGACCTATCAAGCACAAAAAAGGGACTATTGCTTTTATTCTGTTCCTTCAGCCTGGGCTGAGTTTCCTCTTTGCAGCTTCAGCCTAAAGGTGAGATCACATCTTTTTTGTGCTCCTTGACATGTCCTCTGTTTCATAGGAAATCTGTTGATGTACTGAGCCAGATGCCCTATCTCTTGAGTTCTAGTTGCATGTTGAGGGGAACCACTGGGTTAAAAGCGCGGCTCTACAACCAAATGAGATAGACAGACAAATCAGGACTTCAGCGCTAACATCGTCTTGTTGCTCAAGATAACATACAGTAGCCTTTTACAGCTAGATTTGATTCTGCTGTGCAGACAATACCAAGTAAAATAATCACATACTCAAAAGACACAGGAGAGCAAACAGCCCGTGGAGAAAGGTGCCGTTAGTAATCACATCAGCAGTAGTAGCAATTACCACAAATTCCTCTCAAGTTATTGCCACTCTCTTGCTGAGCAACGCTACACACCAGCGAGTGTATTTACAGCTGCCTCCTGGGAACAGCCCACCGGGCAGCAGCCAAGACCAAATTAATCCCTGTCCTCACAGGGCAGAAGGCAACCCACCACTGTCCACCCACTGCCAACAACTGCAGGGACCAACATCTCCCTCGGCTTTGCACCTCTGGCTCTCTCCCGAATTCTTCTCTTTACCTCTTGCTTTCAGTTGCCTATGGACGTGTGGGCTCAGCAGAACTCAAGAGCTGTACCTGTGCACAGTTTTGTTATTCCTGGTAGGTCAAAGATGTATTGGGATTTCATCCTTGGTGGGGAGACAGAGTAATAGGGACGTACCTCACCCGTGCAACAAGCATACCTTGCCTCCCTGGACTCCTCCTACCCTTCGAAACCCAATCATGGATCAGATCTCCAAAAACCCAAGCAAGCAGAACTACATCACTGAAGGGCCTGTCGAGCCCACATCATACAGGTTTGATGACAGGCAATTAAGTCTCAGTCCACACATTTATCGTGGTGAACGCCGTGGACGTGAAAGGCAGTCAGCCATCTACTACAAATATTGAGACCCCTGCAACTGCCAACAGAGCCAAAAGACTTAGACACAATAAACTGACTTCATGCAGTCAAGACTAGTGTAATCCACATTACTTTAAATACGCCTCAAACCATTCATGTAACTAAGAGAAGTAGATGTTGGATAAAAATAATCCCACTTTACCCCAGACAGATTAGGCACATGCCAGTTCTCCATCAAGAGTCTCAGTTAACACATCTGATATCAAGACTGGCAACACTAATATTATCTTGGCATTACTTTAAGGCCTGGCTTGGAATAAGATCTACGGGCCTCTAAGGTTAAGGAAAAAATCCTGCCTCCAGTTACAGAGAAAAGCTTATGTCTGTGTGTTACGCAAACTCAGCAGTTACTAGCTGGGCCATAAAGTCAGCTGTAGTAGGAGCTGGACAATATCTCAACTGCTTTCAGCAAATATCACACATTTCTGAATATTAGCCAGTCACAAGCCATCCAGTGCCTTCACCGGTAGGATGTCTTAATGAAAGCCTGCTGTTCTACAGACTGTGGACTCAAGCACACCAAGGATTGTTCCAATGAGTCTAACAAAGCAGTCTGACTTTGACTACTGCAAGACCAGCAGGCAATAGGAGACTTCTTACCTCTGTGTGGAATTTGTTGTCACACAAATACAACGACGTATTGATTGGTTTGAAAGGTTCAAAGTCAATGTTGACTTTCTTCTCTTTTCCTTCTTCTGTCACAATTGTTCCACAGTAAACAACCAGACCATTTGGAGGTACTATAAAGGACACAATGCAATTTTAGATCACTAAGAAATACTGCAAGCTGTACCCATCAAAAACTAACTACTAGGCCTTGAGACTTAAGGCAGAGTTGAAACTGAAGTTCCCAAGTTTTTTACTTTCCATTTCCCCCACCTCATTCCCTCCCAGATCTCTACAATGGAAAACAAACTAATTTAGCACACCTATACTGAACAGCTTAGAGCAGGAAGCTGAAGGTAACACTGATGGAAAGACTTGCAACAAAGCTGCAAGAACATGTGTCAAACCCATGAGCTTGCAAGCTCATAGAATCCAGAAAAAGGCTGAACAGCCCCGTGAAGCTTTCCTAGTTCTTAAACAGCGATTTATAGACTGACCACCTCAATGAAGGCCACTTGCCAGTGTAAAGACAGTAGCGATGAATTCTTTTTCCAGTACTCATTTTAGGTGGCCTGGGTCTATTTCCTCCCCAAAATGACGGTAGCTGCATAGTGGCATGCATAAGGCATACATAAGTTTCTGCTTGATGGAAAACCACCAGTTTAATGCAAATGAATTCTTGTGGAACAGCTCTTAAGGCTGGCCAAGTTTAGAAAAGCCAGCACTGCTAAGGACAGAATCATAAGCCTGCTTACCAAAGACAAGGGCCATCCTACTTATTCTAGTCCCCAAGGTCTACCCTTGAAGTAGTCACCCATGGGCAACGCACCTGGAAGATCCGTGCCAAACAGCAGCACAGGCCAACAGATTTGATTAGCAGAAAACTGCATGATGCAGGAACATAAGGCTGCTTCCAAGCAAGGGAAGTTTGCCAGCATCCATACAAGCTAGAAGTTACCTTTGTTATAGAGTTTCAGTCTTTGCTGTACAGATGTAATGGCTCCCAGTACTGAAAGGCGATTCACTCGAGACTTAATGTTGGAGGCAGTGCCAAATTCATCCGCTAACATTTTTGCCACTCGTGAAATCTGGTCTTTGGGGGGAATGATCAACGATATCATGCTGGTACCATTGCTGAGAAAGGAAAAAAGAGGGGTTGTGAGCAGCCACCAGCCAAAGCAACAAGTGTATTCATACCATATTCCATGCACACAGCTGTCTCTCCTCCCTCCCCCCGCCAAGGATACTTCGCTTCACTGTTACCGGTGTAATTCCCCGTCTGCTGGACAATAATGGGAGAGAAAAGAAGAGAAAACAGGCTCTTCAGAGGATTTGACTCCATAACCAAGTGTTCAGGTTAGCCAGTACCAAGCAAGTCCTCCAAAAGCTGCTTGTTTAACCTGGGACGCTACTCTGGGACACTACTCTGGAAAACAGAACATACGTACAGGCTAAGGGCTGCAAGCTAAAGGCATGTAAGCAGTCCCCAGCAGAGATTATTTAAAACAATGCAGCCACATACTTAAGGACATTTTTAAGCCCATTCCATTTGTTCTCAGACAGCTGGAGCACTAGCCAGCCCAAGTGCGGTTTTAACACTTTGTTTTCCTCAGATTAAGAGAGAAAACTGAACTGGAAGGATACTTTTGTAGCAGTTAGTCTTTTCTACTTTCCCACTAGCACTTTGCTTTACAGAGAAGCTCACCAACTCTGGCAGCTGCTTTAAATAAAGCATGCTTAAGTACATGACTGCTAGCTCAGAAGCACCAACCCCAGGCACGGAATCAGGAGATAAGACCCCACAAATCACAGAACTGGCTTAAATTAAATGAAAAAAACCTAAGTTTGATATTCATTTTTTCCTACGGCTTTGGGGTGGATCCTGCAGAGGTCTTAATCCCCAAAGCAGCCTCATGGTTCAAATCCATCCAAAGCCAAAACGAAAATCAGGGAAGTTCCTGTCCGCCTTCCAGCGGGTACCTCCCATTTGCCATTGAAGTATCCCAGATGTCTGAAGTGCTGCTTCTGCATTGTCTCAAATTTAACCCAGACCTCATACTTCATATTAGAGTAATGGCATAAAAATCAAATGCCTCATCATGTCCTCCAGCCCTCTCAAGGGCAAACCAGCTAAGCTCTGTGAAAAAGCCTCTACTCAGGATTCTGAGTCAGAGCACCAAGAAGTGCTTTTCAGCCATTAAAAAAAAAAAAGCATTTTGCTCTTTTACATTTCTTACGGTAGGACAAGACTAACGCAGTACCTGCCTGCTGCTGTTTCAGATTGTCATGCACTAGCGTCCTGCCTCAAGTGTTTGGGCTACAGAGACAGCAGGGAAGTGCTTTAAAAAGCATCACTTCATTAGCCTCTTTACAGAAGTTGTACAGCCCTCTTCCAAAGATCTTCAATTCGGGCCAAGTTGAAACGGATGCTGGTAGGTCAAATAAGTCCCTGACCTTAAAGACAACTAATTGGTTTTAATATCCAAGATCCCCACACACACTAATCAAGAAAGTCGCAAAGAGACATTTGCACACATTATTCCCAGAAGGAGCTTTGAGCCATGCTGACAGCTATCAGACTTCCAGGTCACACCAGCCAAGAATACTCCATATACCACTCAATTAAAGCAGTTAGCTACCCCGGTGAATGGCACAAGCCTTAGGGGAGATATAATGGCCTATCATTCCCAGCAGGCTCCTTTGAGTAAGAGGCTGATCAGAATGAAAGCAACTCTTCCCGACTTTTCTGAAAGTAGCACTCTTGAGGCAAGCTCACGCAGTTCATTTCTCCCTCTGAAAGAAGAGATTCTTAGACTTCTCAGAGATCAGAAAGCTCTGCACATCACACCTAACTTCCTGCACCAACTAAGGGCATCCCGATGAAGCAGATGGGAGATGGGACCATTACACCCCCTGGGCACTCCATGGCTCTCCTGCTAGGAAGAGATTTCCTGCAATTTTGCCTGTATTGAGGACAGAGGGGAAAGAGCAGACAGCGAGCTAGGGGAGCAGGTGGGAATAGCAAGCAGGAAGACCAGGTGTGCCCTCCCAAGACCCATTCTTTAGCCAAAAAGCACTTGTAAAGCTACCTTCAGTTTTCAAATGCAAGCCACCCCTCAAATCCCAGCCCCTGTCCTCGTGTTATGTGCCACTGCCTCAGAAAAACTAGCATTAGCAGAGCTGCTGGCCAGAGTGCAGCTCTGCGTACTGGGAGCCGGCTGGATTGTACCAAACTCACACCTTGAAGGGGCCAGCGTAACTGGTGATTATTGATATTACACACAGCGTCTTATCCATAAGGCAGTCACGTGTGTCAGCCAAATCACTGTTCCTTAGGAACACCCTGCCCAAAGCATCCTACCCAAGGTAATACAGTGGATCTCACAAGCCCTCGTGATTTATTACTGCAAACAAATAAATGAAAAGGGACTCTTAGATGATGCATTCTCCCTCATTTAAGTCCCAGACTAGCTTAACACAGCACAGTACTGTGCTCGGTCCAACCCTTCAGCAAATTCCAGCCTGGATTTATATCCAAAAGCACCTTCCGTTACCAACATCGAGTGCATTTCTTGGGTTTGACGTGCTTTCGCCACTATTTACTCAGCCAAAGCTATTTCAGGCAGTAACCGACTCTTGCAGAATCCAGCAAAATAGCAGGCGCGCAGCTTGCCACGGGAGCAGCGGCAGCCGGAGCACCTCACGGATCCCCAGGCTGCTGGAGCCTGGAGCACAAGGAGTCAGCCGGCTTGTCACCCCATGTCCCCGGGCACCCAGCACCCCAAGGGGGGCAGCCCCTGCCAGCATGCTGCTGCTGCCGCCTGCTGGGTACAGCTAATCCACCCAACCAAGCAGTTCGTTAGGCAGCCAGCTAATTGAAAGTAACAGCACCCCCTGTGACTTACAGCACCCTCTCCCTTAAACAAGCACACGATCAGGATCTGATCACTAAATTAGATCATGTCCCAGAGAGGTTGAGACCAGCAAGACACCAGCTGCAGCAGATCTGCACACAAGCGACCGGGATGGCTGCAGAACTCCCTCACACACCACTAAGTCCTTGTTATCCTACCACAGAACAGGGGTTTTCCCCCCTCAAAGCAAGCTTGTACCTGTACGTGACCTTACTGCAAGATGGCAAGGTCTAAAAAAAACTGTGGTTGCATCTGCTAACTTCACCACAATGACAAAATGTAGCAAAGAGTTTTTAAGAAAGCTGCTGTTCAAAAACACTTAGAAAAAAATAGGTTATTCTGCATAGTAATACAATTTCCAGGTTTCCTTATCAGTCTTTGCAGCCGCTGCGCCTGAACAAGATGACAGGTATTTCTGCAAAATCCCATGCCTCCTCCTCCTCTGCAGCTGCTAGATGAGCTGTGCACCAGGTTCTAGAGCTACATTTACCCTGGGAACGAGGTAGGGGAAATCATGCTGACTACGACTTCCCGAAAGGGGCCTTTCCAAACAGCAGGCCTCTAAAACCAACAGGCTCTGCTGCGCATGAAGCACATGGGACATTTGCTGCCTGGCAGGCCACTGCAAACCACGAATCCCCCAGCGAGCACACTGCCAGACAGAACTTCATTACAGAATTGTTACAGTGAACAATTAAGTAATCAATCTAGATTAAGGGCAGTGCTCACACTGGCAGCTCAGGATCGAACGTGCAATGAGCTGGTTCTTCCCTGCATCATCCCCAGCACTCCTGCAGGAAGGATGGACCCAGAGCACTTCAGATTATCTTCTGCTCAGCAGGATCCCGATTTCAAATGCAGCATTGCTAAGAGGTGTCCGTCCCCCCCTGGTTTTAGTGCACCCAAGGCAAATTATACTAGATCAGCTGGAAGCTAAGGCTTTCAGACTGAACTGAGCCAGGAAGTTTTAAGCAGCTAGAGACAGTTGCTGCCCCTATTCCGGGCTAAGGAGTGCCTGCACAGCAGCCAAACAGCTGCCATTGTAATGCAAGTATGTGCATCAAGACCAGAAACGCTCCACGATGTTTGGTTTGTAAGAAACCGGCATCCCGGACCACAGGACAGCACATGTGCCGCTGCACAAGGGACTGGAGAGGAGAAAACAATTAAAAGCATTAAGGACACCCGTCCACACACTACAAAGAAACAAGGCAGGAATTAAGTGCCAACCTCTGGAAAGGTAGAAACACTTCATTCTCTGGGTACTATGGTTACTACTCACGCTGTGCCACTAATTGGCAATTAGCTCAGATTTAGCATGGCCTGGAAGGTACCGGCATTAGGTACCTCTAGGATGGAGCCCTGATCATCATCTTCTAACTTTGCTCCTAAACCACTGCAGGTGGGCTCTGACCTTGCTCCTACAACCTGCCAGAGAACTGTGTGGGGGGAAGGGGGAAGCAAAAACAAGCATGTTTCGCTCTCTTGAGACGGCACGTTCTTTAGAAAAATTGAGGTTTGTGGATAGGACAGCCTGCTCTATTATTAAAACTGCAATGTTACTACAGTTTGAATTTCAGACAACTGTACCATAAAACAAACAGCTTTCCCAGCCACAGAGAGGCCTAAGAGCAAATGTTAACAAGTTATCACAGTGAGTGGCAGTGCGTGCGGTGCTGAATCATCACTAACCTAGCCCCAAAAAGCTGAAGGGAAAAGTTTTGCCAATATTGCTGCGAGCAGGCACTACGGCATCTGAGCAGCTCGTTTTCCCTGCGCTGCCTAAGAGGTATCATCCGACAGCATCTCACCGTGCGTTACGACAGCTGTGGTATTGCAGACCAAGAAGAGAACTGTTGGGTTCTTTCCAGAAGCAAGAGCAGGGATTTCACAGAAGACACTTACACCAGCTGGATTGCTGTGCCAAGTCCCAAGCCACGTTTGGCACCAGGAGCGGTGCCCACTGTGTACGCGTTTTATGGTTCAGCGTGAGGAAGCCACCACAACAGAAGGCAAGTGCACAAAGCGAGCAGTGTATCACATTTGAAATGAGCTGCCAAGTATACCCCATGGATGGTTTTCATTACAGCTGGCAGCTGAGTCTCCTGTTCTGGGTGGCCATCTTCATCTGCAGGGATTCGGTTTCTACTCTTTTGCCCATCAGAAGGAACAGCTGAGCAGATCCTTAGACTTTCAGCTGAAACTAGAAACTGGTCTAGTGGTTTTCTAGAAGACTCCTACCATCTTACACAGCATTATGTTAGTAAAATGGCTACCTGCATGGCCGCATACCACAGAAAAACCAAACCAGCAAGCACCGACTGTAGCTACCCTCGACTTGGCAGACAAGAGCAGTCCCAACCAGAAGTCTGAGGAGGAACAGTCACTCAACCTGTCTCCTGGAATCTGGGATATACACTGGCAAGGGAGAGCATTAATTTAACAGACATGCTATATAAATAGCAGTTACTGGCCTATCCTGTGGTATCAGAGGAGACTTGACAAACAGCAGCTGAGCTGTAGTTGTTCCACAGTGAAACATTTTACACTAATAGCACACCGCGTAATGTGGAGATACGGAGGCAAGGAAGGTCAGTCATTCTCCGACTCAAAATGAGCTTATTTTTACAGGGCACTAGCTTCACGAGCGTCTTGCTTTCCCCAGGAACCAAGGGCAGCACGAGGCCTATACGTGACTGCCAGAGACTGGCAGGAGCGTGGAGCAAACAGCTTTCAGATAATCTGATCTTAACCACACACCACAGCTAGGAAACTTTCTATGAAGTAACTGTTGCCACACACTGCCTCAAGCCATGTTACCTTCCCAATGTAGCACCTGTTGGTCTCCATCCAAGAGGACCGCGGATTACCGGGCAGGCATCACGTGTACTGAGGAGCCCAAGCTGTCCGGACAGCCAAGACTACTGACGTTACACGATGGCTAGACCAGATCCATCACTGACACATCCACAGCCAGCTGCAAGGCTGATGCAGTCTATGTAATCCAAGGCACAGCTTCACCAGGCACACACCACAGGTCCAAGAGAAGAGCACTACTTCTGAAAAAAATACCCACGCAGCGCTGCAGGCACACGATACTTCAGTGAAGGACTAAGTTGAGAGCACAGTCCACACAAGCAGTGATGTAAGTAAAGAATATTTGAGGATTTTCGGATCCTGTATCTGAGCAGAGATGTTGAATGAAGTGCTATAAAAAGGAAGCGTCCTTTGGTATAGGCAAGTACAAAATTGCTGGTTTGGGTTCTCTTAGAAAACGTAGGCCATTAGACACTCCCTGTTCATAAGACCTGTATGCAACAGTGTTGACCTTGCCGTGGGGAAGTTCTACACATATGCTCTTACAACTTACGAATTACGGCTGTGAAGTACATAAACAGGTCATAGCTGTGCCCTTTAACGACTTAATGTCTTTCAATAAGACAAAGCCTTCATCAAATAGGAAGTGGCTCAAGTCCACTTCAGATGCCAAATCTAGAGAGAGGACAGCAGATGCAAAAGCTACATAACTTTTCCTGGAAATCCTGTCAGCCTGCTAGGAAAGAGCAGAGACAATCTTACAAGTCTAGGATCCCTTCAGTGCTTCAGAGGCAACGTCATGTGGAAGCTTACCCAAAGACTGCATTGCCTGTGAGAACATCAGTTGAATGCTTTGCAACAAACACAGCCAACATGCCCCAATCTAATTGCTGCTCGAGAAGCAACAGCTTTTTGTGATGTCTCCATCAGAAATAGATGAAATCCCACTCCCTGTTCAGATGATGGGCTCAAAGCACAGCTCGAGCAGGAGACAAGTGCTGCACAGATACCTAGACAGAGCACACAACACCGGTTAGCTGACAACGGGGCCTACCATTAGCTCCTTTGAAGTTTAATGTAAAGTTGAGCTGAAAGCCATGCTGTTGGCAATACTTCTTACAGCATCATTTCAGCAAGAACCTCACAACCCCCACCTCAGAGGCATTCTGCATTTCACCACAGCATACACCAGAACCCTGGATCATCTACTAAAAGGCGACATCAATACGAATTGTTCCTCAAAGGTTTCCAGGTCACCCAAAGAAGGGTATGAAGATACGGAAGAGACCAGTTCCCATGCAAAAGTAAGGCAGAGGTAACCTCTCTGGATCCAGCGCCACCTCATAAGCACAGAAAAAGCACAAGATGGGGTAGGGTGGATATGAGAGGAGGATCGCAGAGCCAGGAGACCCAAGTCATTCTTTCCTCAAGATTACTTTTCAGCATGAACATTAATTGGAGAAAGCGAGCCCCCCTCCCCCGAGTCGAAGAAACACTCCAGATAGCTAATTCCCCTGTCAGTCTTTCAATGCCACCTCTATCCTGGACGAAGGAAAATCACTTAGCTGCACAGCATGAGGCCATGCAGCTATTGCCACCATGGCTCACACAATGCCACACTTTCAAGCTGCAGAGTTCTGTCCCAGAGCCCTAGACAGGAATCTTCTATCACATCTGCCAGTATTACAGGAAGATGATATACAAAAAGCACTCCGTGTAACCAGAAACAGCTTGAACACAGACATTAACACTGCCCTGAAAAGTTATTCTGCCCCCTTACCCTAACCCACTGACCTCCTCAAAGAGGAAAAGCCCCCAGATGCCAAGCAAGCTTACCAAGTGCAAGCTAGGGAGTGAAGCACCGAGCCAGAACCCACCCTGGAAAAGAGAAGTGAGCCCGCTCTCCTCAGCGCACCCCCTGCTTCAGCAGCAAGGGAAAGTTTCCCACAGGGAGGCAGCAGATGGCTGCTTCAGCAAAGGAGCAGAGGCAAGACTGGCTAGTGTCTCACCAAGGGTCAGGCAAGGTAGTGCTTTCCCCCCCCTTCAGCAGTCGCTGGCCTGCTGCCAGGATCTGCCTCCTGAGCTCAGCATGCATCGCTCCCCAGGGACAGAAAGGAGGTGAAAGAAGAATCAGGCCACAGACCTCTATTTCTCCACATAGCAGAGAATTTGGCCAGGTATCACGCGTCCGAAGGCTGCGCAGGTAGCAGGTAACAGCAAGCCCTCGTCCATTGGTCCACCATGCACTACCTGCACAGAGGTCAATATAAGCAGCTCCGTGCTCCAAGCTTCCTCCTGTCCCCAACTGGAGCCACTGCCGACCCTGCGGCTGCTGCTCAGGCAACCGCCAGCGCCCAGATCCCGAATCGGTTCTGCAGCTCCAGGAGCAGATCCTGACTTCATCCCATATTGCCAAAGAGCACTGAATCAGCATGAGTGGATACTGCACACCCCACAGGAAAGGTGAATCAATGTCACTCTGAAATCCTTGGATCAAAGGCAGCACGTCACAAAACATAATTGCATAGGCATGTTTTGAATAGGCCTTATTGGCTGCATCTGACCTCATGCAGAAAGCCCGGATGCCCAATTACTGGTAAGTGGAACAGACATTTCTGCACTTCAGACATTTGTGACTCACTGGGAGGCTCAGTTTTGCCACAGCTCCCCTGCTCTCCCTCCTCCCTCTCCAATTATTAATGCTCCAAGTTTAAAAGACTTGTTGCATTATGCTAATGGGCCAGTTGGGTACAAGATGTACACAGAGGGACTGAAGCAACAAATCCAGATTTGCTTGTTAAGATGTTAATGCCTCAGAGCTACATGGGAATAGGGAGCTAACGGGGGAAAAAAGAAATCCAGTTGCCACAAAGCCAAAAAAGTCTGTCCTCTTGATGTGCTCATTCCCATCTTCTACCACGTCATTTGTCTTCAGCAGTCAGGGGCTCATTCATTAGCTCTATGTGAATGATGATCTGTGTATGAATCACACTGTTCACTAATGATTCATGCAGTTGTAAAAGAGGGTATCAGGCTGCCGAACTACCAGAGGCTATAAAACACTTACAAGAGTTCTTGTCTGACATGTAACCATTCTCCCAGATCAGGTCATTTTCTGCCACTTGCTAGCACGTACTCTCAAAACAGCACTTCCTAATTGTTGCTATAACTCAAAAGGAACAGGTAGAGCAGGCAGATGAGAAAGCCCAGGAAATGTTTTACAATAATTAGACACAGGCAACCAGTAGGATGTCAACAACCCTTTGGACAGTCTCCCCGGCCCCGGCTACCTTCTCACCTGGCACAGGGAGAGGGCAGCTTCCTCAGACCACCCACACTTGACACCACCCAAACACAAGCTCTTGAGAGACACTGGCTTTAGTCCTGAGAAGTCTGATCAGCCCCGCTCACATGAAATCTATATTCAGCTTCTAGCCCCAGCACTACGGAGACTGGCAGCCTGAAGAGACCCGAGCAGTCAAAGCAGGGAAACAGCGTGTAAGCAGCTGCAGTACATCCTACGTGATTACCTGCCACAGAGCCCTAGGTATCACTTCTGTCCTGGACCATTTCTATTCCGGCCTCTCTGCAAATGTCTCCTCCTTCTCCCCACGCTACCAGAAGCAAAATGCAGTATTAATATTGTAGCCTTTACCTCTGTAACAGGAACGTGACTTCCTTTAGAAACTATCCTTAAGACAAGCGGGCTGAGAAAGCACGACTTCAAGGAAGAAATTTGACATAGGTAAGAACTTATATCATAACCTCTTCCCTAAACACTCCACATTTTAACGACGGATCATAAAGCCAAAGCAGAAAACTCATCGTCAGTAAAGATAAATTCCACGTGTCACCCCACAGATGCTACTCTCCCAGTCCTTGCCCCACTCATGTTTCACATTCCCCAGAGAGTGAGAGACAGCCGTTTACCCCAAGGCTGGCCCAGCCCAGATTCCAGCAGCAGCAAAAGACTTTTAGCAAAGGCAGGTCCACTGGAGACATCGGCTTGCTGTGGAGAGATCCTCGAGGCTATCCCATGACTGGCACTAGCATGACATATCAGCACCGCAACCTAATTAACACAGCACAAGTTGGAAAGCCAAGTAGTACCTTGCCACAGCACTGCCCTTCACAGATCGACCAGCTCACCCAGGCCCGGTTCAAAGTCTCCATCACACTCCACGTCCTAAGGTGAAAGCTTCAGCTCTGCAGAAACAGATCCTGTATCAACGGTTAAACTGTTTCCCAGACCCAAGGCACAGCCCCGACAAACAGCAGATCCCTATAAGAACAAAAGGAAAGAGAAGGAAAATAGATCTGCTGCCAGCCTGGGAGCAGGGGAGGGAGCCTCTGAACCAGCACATCTTTGGCAGCGTGGCCAGAAACCAGTCACAGCGATGAAAAACCACACCAAATCCTCTTCTTGATGTATGACATCACTTAAAGACATGACAGTTATACCGGTACTTGCCTAGACATGGTGGTATTGTTACACATAAGATACAGTACACCACTATATATGGTGTACACCACTATATATGGTGTACTGTATCTTATACGCATATACAGTGCAGTAGTGGGATTCACACCGGAGTCAAGAATCGACTGTTCCAGCACATTCAACTATTCAACAGTTATTCCAGCACAGTTGCAACTTCAGTGCAACGATGCTGTACAGCACCTGCTATCAGCAGGACAAGCCATCGACGGTCAAGTGCTGCCAATGCTCCCAGGAGTGACTTGAGTATTTGCACGGCCTAATTCAGGAGAGAAATGCAGCTCACCGAGGCAGCACAACATAACCCCGGCGCCACCAGTTTTTCCCAGCACTGTTCAAAAGAAATCAGGAACAAGGCAAACCCGTACAGGACATCTACTTACAACTGACCCCAGTTATTCCCTAAATGCATCCCAGCAGCTAGCGCTGCTGCACAGCATTCACAGCTGCAGTGCTAACTCACAAGAAGGTGGGCTTTCAGGTCACTTTTGGAAAGGCCCACCACGCTAACAGTAGAACAGGCCGAGACTATCTTGTTCTCCAGAACCACCACGTTGTCCAAACAGGTCTCAGCCTTGCCAACTTGCCTGGTCACAAAAGTGGCATCATCCCAGGACACCCCAGAACAAGGTGTGGAGATGCGTGGCCTACCACCCACCTCCTCGCAAGCAGCCTCCCATCCCTGTCGCACAAGGCTGGGAAACAGCAGCAGCTTGAGGCTGATTCCAAAGTCGGGCCCTTCCATCAGGACCAGCAAGGCTCCAGAGGGACTGCAGGAGAACCCAGCTGCAAATGATGCTTTCTGCAACACAAGCTGAGCAAATCATTTATGTCTAAGCGACAGGTCAGCTTTTGCACCCTTAAGCAGAACTAGTACATGTTTCACTTTGCAGGAATTCCCACACATTTTCAGGCCTCGGTCCTTCCTGGTGACTTCATTTGTCCCACGTTTGGTTTCTCCCATATAGCAGATGGAAGTCTCAACTTGGCAGGATCCAAACCCTAGCAAGAAACCGCATCGCTTTGCTTTCCCATGGCCCTGGAGACACCAAGACTTCCCCTTCTCTTGCCATTTCTCCATTCTTCAGTAAAATAACTCATAAAGGCTACTCCTCTGAACAGAAGTTCAGTGCCTTTAAGTTCAAGGCAGCAGAGATGCCTCCAGGGAGCAGGTTCCTGAAGGTTTTACCATTATAATGCAGCTCCACACCTTGCATCAGCACCTGCTGCGCTCTTTCTCAGGGTCAGAAAGTCCATCCGCCCAGCAGAGCTGTTAGTAAACTTTCTGAGCAGAGCTGTTTGCAGGAAGAAAGCCCTCATTTCTAAGACTTTGAGAAGTTATCCAAATGTGATTCAGATGTGACATCTCAGGCCTAAGCCTGCAAGGAGACTGCTAGTTGTGGCTGATACTCGATTTTGCCAAGCATTTACAGCTTAGATTAGCAGAAAAAAACTGACCGTAGCTCTGCTAACTATTCAGAACTGCAAAGACCAAAGGAACAAAGAGTGATTGTCAGTTTAACACTGACACTGGAAAACTGCATGAAGCAACAGCAGAAAAGCCCCGAGAGAGGGGATAAGGGAGAAACATAGTGCCTAATACCGCTTCGACTTGAGCTGCTGCAACATCCACACGCAAAGACGTGGCTGCAACTTCTGGGGGGTGCAGTCTTACACCAAAGCTCTGTTTTACAAAAACTAACTGTGGACTGAAAGCAGAATCCCTTTGTAGCAGAGAGGCAGAGATGCTTGATGAAAGTCTGAGCACTCCGAGCTACCAGAGATGAATGACAAGGCTAGACTTCTCACAAGGGCACAGCTTGCTCATCACCAGCCTTTTACCCTCATCTTCTTCTGGCTAGAAAGGTTAATTGCCTGTAGCGCAAACTCGGGCCTCATTTGCTCTCACCCACACATACTCTGCAGATACCAGCTACTCCCCCTTCCCTTCTCACCAAATCAGAAAGATCAACTCATTAACTTTGTACAGTATCAGACAGTTTGCAGCTCAACTCTGGAAGAGCTAGGAGATAACAGACACTTCTGTTTCAGGAAGCAAGATACAAGACAAAAGCTCATTCTACTCCCTGCCAGCAGCGATAGGCTTTTGGGGTGGGCTTGGGGGTTTTAAAAATAATTTTTCATTGTTCTGATTTGCCAGATTCTTGCTATCCAGAGATCAGTGAGAAAGCCAGCTTTCCTAAGCAGGGCTGGAAAAAATAACACAGGACATTAAAGTTTGAGAAGCACAGTCTTACCCTCGCCGGCCTCTAGCTGATCAGCTTCTGGTAAAGCTGAAGGTCTAATCTCCCTCGGTTTTCTGACCAAATACTGCCACTTACTCCATCTATCCCAGACACGATAAAAGCATTTCCTTGCTCTTACGCTCACTTAACATTTTGATAACGTTCTGCAGATTTTGTTGAGATTTTACCAAAATAGCTGGGTAACAGCAGAGGTGCCCCAACCGCCACTCGCGAATTGGACGTCTAGCTGCAGCTTCCTCCATTTCCCGTCCCTTTGATCCACGGCAGGAACAAGCAGCACATGAAACTGGGACACTGCTGCTGGGTCACTATTAGGAGTACATGAGTAAGGGAAGGTGGGGACGCCAAGGAGTCCCTGGCCCTCCACATCACCCTATTTAAAGGCTTTGCCCCCTAACCCACGCCAGAACAGGTCTTCCTACTTCACAGGAAGAGGAAGCAACTCTCCCAAAGGCCGGAAAAGCCTGTTTCACTGCCTCACACCTCTTGTGCCCGGGAGCCCAATGCTTCTGGTGGCAAAAGCTGCAGCACCTCTTCCCCTTACTGGACCCAAAGAGACGAGATAACTTTAGCTAGGACTCGCTGGAAGCACGACACGCACTTACACATAGCCAGCACGACCTTGCTTATAGAAGGATTGCTAGCATCAGCAGCCTTCGTCAGGTGGCGGTTTAGCAGCTGGCACACATGTTAAATTGAGGAACAGCAGTATCACATCTAGGAGGATCCAGAGGGCTCAGCTAAATCTCCTACAGGCATTTTATAGCGCTTGCAGCATCTTTACCACCGAGTAGAGATGTGCCAGGCATCACTGGTGGGGAAGAGGGAAGACACGTGGGCTGTGGCCCCGAGAAGCTGTTAGCCCTAACAGCCACCCCGCTCCAAGCTAGCCCTTCAGCCTCACCTCTCCCAGGAGCTCTCCCATACCGGTTTCAATCTTGTTCTCTGCAACGTTCATCTATTCCAAGCAACATGAGAGCTGCTGCTGCTAAAGGCAGACACGCTTATGCTACCACATTTTGAATCAGGGAGAGCCAAAATGCTAACTGTACATTTCCAAAACAGACCCCAGCCTCCCTCAGCGCCGTACCAGGGACCGATGGCTGTTTTCACAAGCTGCAACGGATGCCCGTAGCTCCCCAAGCCCTTTCAACTTCATGGCAGAAGTCGTTCACACGCTCCCGTGCTTGCTGGGACCTCCCCGCGCGTACAACGCGTGCTGTCAACACCGTGCGAAGGCACAGCTGAATGATCAGCTTCGGCAGTCAAAGTCCACTCTGCTGGAGGGAAGGAAAACCCTGGCTCCACACTCCCTTTTCCCACACTCCCATCCCTTGCACAGCTACATCGTAAATCAGATTAAAAAAAACGTAGGGAGACCTGTGGCTTGGGTTCTCCTCCCCTGTCCCCTCCTGCCTCGGTTAGTTTTCAGCTGAACGATTCCCCTGGCCTACTCTACACAAACGTCAGCACTAAGGAAAGAAGGTGGTGGCGCCTCGGCTTACGCGAGCTGTCCAAAGGCAACCTGCCTTTTGGGTGGCCCCAGTACGATGCCAGTGGCACCCCAGCGAGATTAACACCGGTTCAGATGAGCCTACGGAAACGGGAGCCACAAGGGTGGCTAACAAGTCACCCATCGTTTTTATTTTATTGCGTTGTATGCCGAGACACACACTTGCTTTGCTTTTTTACAGCTCCAGTACCTACAGTTCTTACAATTACTCCAGCCCGAGTGGCTTCCCGACCCGTGCAACAAGTCACTGCCGAGTTACCCACAGAAACAGGCACCGTGTCACCTCCGGCATGGGACAGGCTGCAAGAACAGCCAGCAATTTTACTTCTGGTGGGGAAAAAAGAAATCCAAGTGCAGGGACGATACAAGTGGGGTTAGAGACTTCAAATTTAACGCTACCCAAACTTTGGAAGAGCTTGCTTTCGGGGAAATGGAGCTAAGCACTTTCACTGGAAGGTGAAGGGGTGAGAAAGATCAAATAAGTGTCAGTAAGAGGAGTAATAAAGTAACCCCTGCCTCGGCCCCTGCCTCCC
>NW_008825302.1:1304321-1304711 GCF_000699105.1 Pygoscelis adeliae | reverse complement strand
GGACGCCTCACCTTTCTGCTGCCCTTAGCGGTGCCGGGGGCGGCCGAGGGCGGGAGCCGCATGTGATGCCCGCCGAGGCCTCGGCCGTGCACTCAGGGCGCCGCTTCGAAGGCACCGACGGAATGGTGAACGGCTGGAGAAGGGCAGCGAGGCTGGCCGGAGGTTTAGGAGGGGCTGGGGAAACTGTGCCCAGGGAGCCCAGGGCGGAGGCGGCGGTGGCTGGCTGGGGGAATTGTGCCCCCGCGGCCCCGTCCTGCGCTGGGAAGATAAGCACCGGGCTGCCTGGCGTCCCCGGGCAAGGGGTGAGGGCCTCCCTGCCCCACGGTATGGCCGCAGCCCGGCCCTGCAGCCCTGCTTGGCCGGGGGCATCCGCCCGCACACCTGCCACCC
>NW_008825302.1:1278341-1303910 GCF_000699105.1 Pygoscelis adeliae | reverse complement strand
GAGCCGTGCGCGGCGCCGAGAGGGGGGTGTTGGGGGGGGGGGGGAGTCGTGGCCGTGGTGTCCCTCCCGCCCCAATCTGCCTCCCTGGGACAGCCCAGCTCTGGCATTTGCCATCAGCCTGGTCACCACCCCTGCCCTGCCCGGGGGCAGCCTGGCCTCCCTGCTGTGCCGTGCCACGGGGGTATCGTGGTCCCAGGACGGCAAGCGCTGCCATAGCCCGAGCCTGCTGCAGCCTCCTCTCCCTCCCGCGCTGCCTCTCGGCTCCCCGGCCTGGTGTACCGCCGCAAGCACCACTGAAGCCCTGCCGGGAGCTGGGCACTGGGCAAAGCTGGGCAGCACGGTCACCTGAGCAGAGACCCGTCTGGGACTCAGCCTGGAGCTGGGTTTTGCTATCAACAGGGTCATGCTGGGGAGACTCTGTGAATTTCTGAACTACCTGGTTGGATTTGAAGTCCCGTTTCTCTTTCGGGGCCGAGCAAGTATCGATTTCAACCCTTACAGGTATTTTTTTCCACATGCATCTGGTCCCACACAGCCCTTTATAACCCTCCTCGAAACAGGAGGATTATACCTGGCTTTAGGAGATGATCTGCTGAGGTGGAAGTTTCTGTGCCTGATATGACCGGGACGGTGTACACAGATGGACGGGTGGACAACAGCTTACCCCGTGCTTCCCTGGCAGTCCTGCCCTTCCGATTCAATCCAGGGACTCTGCTCCAAAAAGCGCCCGCTGAGCGCCCCAGTTACCACCTCCCGGCCCAATGCACCCCCTTGGCCGTGGCACTTTCTCCTCCAGCCCTTCCCGACGCGACAGACGCTGCCGTCAGCTCGCCCCGCGGCTCTCCCGCCGGCTGGCTGACGCAGATGCCGAGCAGCGCCTGTCTCCGACAGCCGGCACAGCTCCGCGGGAACGCGGAGGGAGCCGAGAGCAGCGGCAGGGGCACTGAAGCAGAGAGAACTTTTTCAAGATACCGCCGCACTATTTAGAGAGGCGTTTTAAAAAGGGGCCGTGCCTTCACAGCGCGCTGGCAGTCACTGTCTTGCGGAGAAGGGGGAGAGACTCCATCTCGCTTTCCTCCTGCAATCCCCAAGGAAGCCGAGCATCTCCTGCCTGCACAGGCAACCCGGTGGGTCCCCGTCCTCACCCGGCATGCTCCCCAAACACGGCATGCTGCGGCTGCCCTGAGCCGGGGGAAAACGCTTTTAGGAAAGGAAAAGAAGCCGCTGCAGGCACGTGGAGATACCCCGGCACCTAGTGGAAACCTCATCCTTCTCTCCCCTATTAAAGTCAGGCAGGAGCCGTGAGGCTGGAATCTACTATCCCAGTCCTGTTTGTGTTACTGAATGTTATCATTTTAAGGCAGCCTGACTCGCAGAGCCCAAGGAGGCTGTGCCTCGCGCTGACCTGCTCCCACCCGCAGGGGACACCGCGAGGGGATGCCGGCGGGTGGAAGCACGCAGCACAAACATCGCTCAGTCACCTTTTTTCCTCAAAGAACACGTGCAAAACTTTCCTTAATTACTCTCGCACAGAGACCAGTAATTTATTCCAGAGCTGCAGCACTGCTGGGGCTACAGGCTTGAGTATCTTGAGATACTTGATGAGTATCAGCCTACATGCAAAATGGCAGCGGGCAGCGAACCCCAAACACGCTTTCTCCCCGTGCTGACAGATGCCTTCCCAGCGGCGGGACGGCAGCAGTTAACTCCTCAGGACAGGAGTCGCTCCTTTTCACGAGACGTAACAGCCCAGTTGCTGCATCTCCTGCCTTCCTGGCAGTTTTTCACAGCAAGAAACAGTTCTCAGCATGACGCACATCACCTGATCTCACTTTTCCCTCCAGGATTCAATAATTTAGCTCTTAAAGGAGGAGCTAAGAACAGCGCATTAAAAAATAAAGAACATCTATGAAAGATAGCTTTAAACTGTGACAGGGAAAATAATTCATTCAAGAAGTAAAGGCCAACCCAGATCAATGATTCGGGACCCTGGAGGCCGCCAGATGACGATCCGTCACCCTTGCCCTGACGGCACTACAAGCCCGGAACAGAGGTAAGAGCGTGGGAGCAGCAGCAGCGTTGGGCTGCCCCCGGCTCTGCTGCAGGAACACCTAGCTGCAGTTGCAGGGAGGCAGCAGGAAAAGCTTTCACGGAGGATGGTTTTTAAACCGTTTCACTCACGGCCGTTTCCTTTCAGCACCTGAAATACCCCACTCGCTTTGCCGGAGAATTCCTCCTCTTTTTCAGACTAGTTTTATACAGGGGATCACTTTTGACAGGGGCAGCAGCAGAGGGAAATTCAAGACAGAAGACACCCGCAATTGAGTTTTGTAAAGGAGATCATTCTCGGGAGATGCACAGCCCAGCGCTCCCTGCCGTTACGAAACCCACGTGTAGGACAGGAGCGGGGTTACGCTGTGGCAGAACGAAGCACGTCGTTTCACACGTTAAGACACACGCAGTTGCGCACCTAGATGGCACAAACAGCTCTGGGGAGCAGCAGCTGCTGTGAACGTGCACGTCCTCAGCCACACGTGTTCCTCAAAACTTCCAGGGAGCCCTGCTGGACACGTGATCCAGGCACATCTCAGCCTGCCATTACCTGCCTGTGGCAAATAAAAGCCCTGCCACTCAAAAAAACCCCAACAGAACAGGACCCGGGCCCGCCCTGCCACTCAAAAAAAAAACCCAACAGAACAGGACCCGGGCCCGCGCACGATGAAGTTGTAACCACGTGGCCGCTTGCGGAAGACCTGTGTCCACGCAACCAGCCAGGTGAAAGCCCCACAGGGTGGCCGGCTGCACTGCACCCCACTATCCTCCCCACAAACAGCCACGGCGGAGTTCGGATCCCTAGACCCCACTAACTCCCCCTGCTGAAAGCAAAGCACTGAATTTTGGGTTGGAACTCCTCAGTCCACCTGAAGTCAGGCAGCTTAACACCGCGAATTGCTGTGAAGGCACCCCCTGCACACCCGCCCGCCCCACCACAGCACACCACGCACGCTGCAGGCTGGGCACGTAAGGCATCGCCTCTTATCTCCTCCGACGGCTGCACCAGGCCCCTTCCTCACCTTCTTTTACGCCCAGGCCAAAATGCCTCAAGCTCCCTCTCACTTTAGTTAGATCACTCACCGCTCTTGAACGCTTTTCCTCCCCCCCCGCCCACTTCAGCGGGCTAGGCTGATTAAAGTGGAAGCTGCTTCCAGTCTTTCTTGCGAGGACTGCTGGAGAGCGCTGCGTCTGAAGCAGTCTCGGTCCCTTCCAGTCCCCAACTGAAAGGAGAGTTCACAGGATGAAGACTTGTAGCCTTCCCTAACAGCTTCCCGTAATTGGGAGACTCTCTGGAGTGCCAGAAAAAAACCCAATCCTTTCCTCCCTCCGAAATACCTGAGCTGCCCAGACAAGGCAGCTGTGAAGTTTGCTTTTTCTTTCCAGTTGACTACACACACGGAGTAAGAGAGAGGAAAAAGGAGAAACGGGTAAATATGTTGGGGCAGGGAGACTGCACCTCCTTGGAAGACTTGGCTGCTAGAAGCAGCAGCGGGCAACCGCTGCTCCAAGCCTACAGCCTGCTCCAGAAGGTTGAGCCCAAGCACGAAGTGCCTGAAGGTGAAGTCCCACTGCTACTGCAGATCACAGCAGGACTTCAAGGCACCTCCCACGGGTGCGGCAGCGGTACCCTCGGAAGGGACGGACCCTCCTCTGACACCAGATACCTTCTTTTTGCACATGAACGAAGCACTGATTCCACAAAGCTGCTGCCACTACATCTGGCCGACTGTTCCACCCCAGGAGCTCTCACAGGCAGTTAACACGATCACGTTCTCCATCAAAGGCCAGGATACCAAGAACTCCATGTTGGACACTTTTCTGCTTTTATTTAAAAAAAAAATCCAGAATGGATCCAGTAACAGTTTTATTATCAAGGGAATTGTTTTACCATAAGCAGAGAACAGACACAGGATGGAGCAGAAGGGTCAGACAAGCAAAGTATTTAACTTCCACATAGCCTCTTTTGTAAGAAATAATGTTACAGCTAACTTCGAAGTAACCCCTCTCCTTGAGAACAAGGGTACCACCCTAGCTGCAGATCTGAACGTTCTCCAGCAATGTAACTAGCCTTCCCATTGCCGTCCACAGGTCTTATTACCTGCTCGCAAGTACTCAGATCCACAGGGAGGGTCCATGCAGGTGTTACTCTCCTCCCAGCTCCCGCAGGACTTCCATCTCCACCCTTCGATTTAGTGACATGGTTTCCAAACTTGGAGATCAGATTTAGTACACCATTGTGTCAAGTATCAGAAATAAATGATCAGCGCGTCCCCAGGTGCCTCAGTTGAATACCGTGGGGCCAAACACTTCGAACTTCATCTGGCGTGAATTACCTTTCATCAAGTGACAATTTATCTAGCAGACACATCACTAAGTTTATACATTAAAGAATTTTATATATAGAATACTGCAAAAACACAGTAAGTCTGAATTCTGCCCGTTGCTGCTCAGGAAGGTCCCTTCTCTCCCAAGCGTCAAGAAAATCGAACTCTTCTTCATACTCTAGCCAAGGCAAGACAGAGACTTCTTATTGCTTCTCTTCCTTCTGATCCCCCGGACTTCCAGAACCCTCTCGATCGGAGGCCATCTGCAAAAGAGTTGGCTTATTAGTTGTAGTAACAACAAAATGCTTCTCCTAGACATTTTTTCCCTAGCTAGCTGCTTAGGCTAGTTCTAGACTGAAGAAACCCTTCCCTCAGTGAAAAGGGTAATTGTCCACTGGAGAATGGAAACGATCTTCATCTCTGCGTGACCGCCACTAAGAGGGAGGAAATTATCTTCCCATTATTTACGCTTTCCCAGTGGACGTAACAAGCTTACGCTGCAGCACCGAACGTTTTCAGTCTGACATCCGAAAAGCAGCTTTCCACAGTAAGGAGAGCTTAGCACCACCAAGGTCACCTGGGCAGAGTGTGCCACTTCCATCCTGGGAGACCTCCCTGGAGAGGTGACGTACACATCTGCCAGGGCTCGAAAGGGTGGGCCCGCCACTGGGAAGGAGAGGGAGAAGAAAGTCCCAATGGCCTTACTACTGTAGTTTTAGGCAGACTGAACAGGAAGCCCGTTATACAGTCATCCTTAAAATAAGCCCAGACGTTACTTTACTTCTTTAGGCACTCCACACACCTCGGGGAAAGCCCCGTCCGTGCTCTTCTTAATGCTCCTTATTAAGAGCTTCCGGTACTTTTTCACACACCACTGTACAGAAACGTAACCCGCTGCCGGGGAGGCAGGCTGCCTACGGCAGGGCGGCCAAGATTTCAGGCCCTCAACTCTCCCCGACTTTCTACAGTAAGTGTCACTCGGAGGGAGCTGCACTGAGACTCAGCGCTACCTCCAAGCACAGCTCTTGCCTAAATGTCTGGTGTCCCGACTCACCCCTCCCCATCCGAGGGCTATAAAATGGAAATGACCGTGAACCTACCTTCTTGTATGCCATTTCAAAGAGTTTCAGGGAAGCCTGCTGCAGGCTGGTTGCTGCCTGCCTGATGTTTTCTCCCGTTTCAGTATCTTTACGAGCCAGAAGTTCCCTCATTTTAGCAATTTCTTCCTTTAATTTGTTGCACTGCAAATAAGTCACAAACAAACGCGATGAAATCCTGCACTTCGTTCACCGAGAATCTCGTTCCTGTCATTTCACCCACTTATCGGCCACAGCAGAACTACCTTTTTTTGCCAGAAGCCATGAAGTTAAGTCTCAAACCGAGCCATACGGTCTGCAGGGACTAGGACTGTGCTCCGTTCCCAATGGGCGCCTGTCCACTTCACTAAATGTGCCACAGTTGGCATTAATCGGTCCCCCCGTTTGCCGTCTCAGCAGAGGCGCCAAGGACAGAAAGCCCTGCAGAGACTGAACAGCCCGCCAAGGATGAGAGCTGCTCTCCCTGGCACACCTCACCAGTGAGTCAGTCACCCCAGGAGCCAGGGTAAAGGGAGAAGAAAGCTGGTTTTCATCTATATTTAAGACGTGTCAGAAAGCCAACGAGTCGGGCTGTTCACCGCCCTGTTTAATCCCTTTGTTGCACATGGGAGAAGGAGCAGAGAGGCAAACAAAAGCAATACGGTCTCATCCCAGCCCCTGTAGCCATCTGTCAAACGCTCCACACAGTCTGGCATTTCTCTGTCAGACTGGCACGCTGCTGGAGAGGCAGGCCTGGAGAAGCGAGGTTACTGGGGGACAGCTGTCCCGGCAGTGCTCGCTCAGCAGCTTTCGCAGTCAGAACGTGGGCAGAGTTCTCATTCAGACCCACAGGAAGGGGAAGGCGACCGATGCCTTCTGTGTCAGGCCACCACCTCCACCCAGACCGTGCAGGCCTTACTTCTAAGCCCTGCTACCCACTCTCCCTTGGTATTCCCCAAAAGACATTACAGGGAACAACAGCCCTCGCAGGGAACAGGGATTTAGGCTCTGTGCTCCCGAGAGAGAAAACTCCAGTGATCACAATCCCAAACACAGAGTCAGCCAATATCCAACCTAGAGAGAGGAGCTGGGCTGAAAAACAGCATTTGAACTGATTTTATTTACCAATGAACTATAATCCTGTTCCCTCAAACACCTCACAGAGGCCCTAGGAGCCCTTTTATTCTGCTTCTGAGAGTTGTTAACTTGAAGATTGTGCAACCTGTTTCAAACTTGGCTTTTGAAACTCGTAATGCGGAAATTAAACTGTCACTTACAGTGGTATGAAAAGCATTCTTTTGATACTAAATATCCACTTCACTCCGAAGATAGAAGAAAAATCGGAGCTAAGTGGATACAGTAATTTTCATTGCCTCCAAGTTCTCGGTTGCTGTTTGTACTACTGCGGCTGCCGGGACTGCACAGCAGTTTTGCCTTTGTCCCTCTGCTAACACACTGGAAGGCACTGTTCGTAATCTCTAGCTTTTGAGCAAAACTCTCCTCTCACACAGGTCACAGCAGACTTCTTATCAAGTCACCGCAAGGCCAAGTCAAGGACATAATTCATGCAGAAGCCTTTCATTAACAGCTTCCCAGGCTCTCGGATCTTCAGTGACACTGAACTCACACTTTGAAATAGGGTATTTGCTAGAAGAACATGGTTTGGATAATAAGTATGTCCTTACATCCTCCCATCAGCCACGCTCATCCCACTCATCAAGTGCAAAAACCAGAAGAGTTGATGACTCTGCCATCTTTCCACAGCATGGAAATACACACAGAGTCGGTGCCGCTGGCCAGAGCCAGCTATGAGTTAAGTGAGAATTTGAACAAAGATATAGTAAGGAATCTTACCCCCTTTTACTGTTACGGGATCAGAAACTACCTACCTCATCTGCTGGCAGCTGATCCTTGAACTCCTCCATCTTAGACTCTGTATCATGGATGATGCCTTCGGCCATGTTTACAGCTTCCACACGTTCCTGGGTAAGAGAGCTCATAAGGGCCCACTGCATACATCACTGGCAACACGAGTGGTGTACGCACGAACTAGCAGCTGACATTTCTTTCCCCAAACTGCCAAATTCCATTCTAGCTCCCACCCGGGGTCCTTCTTAATGGCAAGGTGGGAAGAAGAAATGCAAGCAAACCATTTCCTAGATGCATTCTGGCACCAGAAAGCCCAAACAGGCAGTCTATGCAAGGCAGCCCTCATGCTTTCACACTCGGCAAATCCCACTTCCCTGGAAGGAGAAGCAACTAACGCAGCACTACTGTTGGCATGCTGAAAGAGCCAGCAACTGCAGAGACAGGACAGCTCTCTCTGCTCTGCTCCTCGGGAAAGCAACAGAATTTTCAGAAAATATTCTTAAGCTTCTTCAGCAACAAGGGCACCAGAAACAACTAAAATTCTGGGTTGTTTTACTCATGTCCCCTTATTACAAATGCTTGTAGCATCTCAACAGTGGAAAACCCCCACTGCGCTAGGAAAGAAATACCAGTTCCTAACATTACTGTTGCAAAGACAACCAACAGGGGACAGAGTAGGCTGTAAGTACAGAGGAGCGGTAGTCCTGCTGAGACGTAATTCAGTCCTAGTGTCAACATGAACTATTTCACCCAGCCCTCTCCATCTGGAAAAACAGTCTACCTAAACAAGGGTGTGATAATATTCTCAGGAGGCTAACCACTTACAGTGGAAAGCTCATGAAAGGTAATTTCGTTTCTACACTATGTCTTCGCTCTTTGTGGGATGTCAAAGTTCACAGCAGGATGCCGAGTCCGGTAGAGTGATAACTCTGTTTACGCATTCATGATACTTCCATGGCGGTAAAACCATGATCAGAAAGGTGTAACGAGGGAATTTTGACAATTACAGTTATGCAGGTCAAGTAAAGAGACAGAGAAGTGTTAAGAAAGCAACCTAATCACCTTCACCTGATAGGTCACTGGGCAGAGATGAGTCCCACTTCAGGACTACAACAAGGAAGAACTTATTCAGTAATTTAAGATACAAAGTCAAAGTAAGGCAACAGGAAAAAGTTGTCAGTGCAGCCTCTTCAAGCGCTAGGCCCCCACCTACGCTTCATGGCAATGATGCGGTTATTTAAACAGCGGGACTTTCGGAGAACATTGAAAGACCTTGGTCTATTTAACCTATAAACGCTAATAAGGCAATGTTTCGTGGCTTTAGAGCTTTTGAGGCAAGGCAACGCTGCTTCATGTGAATTTATTCCATGCATTCTCTCCTTCAGTCCTCTTCTGATTCCTTCATGACTGAGGGCGAGATTTACAGCGCTGCCTGAACACCCGAGACTGTGTTCTCTGGGTCTGTAGAAACCTAAGTAGATAAATTCAGTGTGCCAGTTTCAGCAATCACTAACTGTATGCTGGTGCCATATCCCAGAGTAGGCCTTCACTGCTTAAAAAGCCATACTCTATATTTAGTAGCATAATTCGTTAGTACTACCCTCATTAAACCAATTAGTTCCAACCATTAATCCCATGAATATCACAGATTCAGTCACTCAACCATGGCAAGTGTCAGTCTTTTCTTGACAGAGTCAGTGAGGCTTTCAAACATCTCCTGATGGCTTCACCTGCGCTGAGGGCAAATATTGCGCTCAGATGAATATAGCATTCAAGATGCCACGGTGAGATTTTAAGTGCTATGGAAAGCAACTTCCCACTTATGAAGGAAGAGGCTGAGGTGCAGCTTTGCTTGGCAGGTTCTGTAACTTAAGCTTTAAAATAAACTCAGAGAAAGTAGCTTAAGCATCCCTGTACTGCTCCCATTTAAATAGAACATCACTGTGAAAATGAGCTGTAGTAAGCCAGCTTTAAATAAACAGCCAAGATAACAGGCAGGTGGACAGTAAAGAGCATTGATGACAAAGCGTAAGTAGAGCTGCAAAGCTGTTTACTCATGAGTAATAGGCAGGTGACTTTGCTTACTGCTGCCTCCATGTCCCAGTAATTCTTCAGGGAGGAATTAAAGCGCTAGTCACACCGGGCAAGTTACCCAACCCAAACCCAAGATCCAAATGCCTCTGCATACATCTTCTTGCAACTTTGGAATGTAAGCCGAATGTAAGAAAGCAAGCAGATATTCGGGTAACTGCACAAGCAAACAGCTCAAGACTAGGCAGATGAGAACCTACCGCTCCTTCAAGGTGGGCACAGTTAATAGCACAGAACGGCAGTGATCAGCAGGTACGCTACTAGCTGGAAGATACCATAACTATCACATTACCTTTCTTCGCCTGTCTTCCTCTGCATATTTCTCTGCATTCTTCACCATGTTCTCAATTTCATCTTTGCTAAGGCCACCAGAAGACTGGATAACAACTGCATTAGAGAAGAAGCATTAATAAAAAATGTGCTCTCATCTTTGAGGAGAGGAGAGTATTATTTCCCAACAGCAGCCGCCTTGCTCAGGGACTCTGCACCTGTGAAGACCCTGTGGGCAGTACAAAGACAGCCAGTCTTTGAAGAGGCAGTGATGCTGCTGGCAAGATAAAAGCCTGACACCTTAGATCTATGAACTCCCCAGCTCCGCCAGACGCTTCCTGTCCACTGGTCTGCAAGTCACTTTGACCATTCTTCAGTTACTCCTCCTGGAAAGTGAATGTGCACACAAAGCCCCCAAACCAAAGGGGCATTCTAGCAGGTTAAAAATCACAAAACTAAAAAAAATTAACAGCAAAAAAACAACCAAACAAAAAAGAAATCCCAACAGAAGGAATCGTTTTACCAGGGCACAGAGATTCCTTTCACTGTTGGAAAGCAGCCCAGGCTGGTAGCAGGATAAGACAACAGTCCCCACCCAGCCCCTCACACTGCTCTTAATAAGTGAACATAGTGTGATTCTACGGGCAGGCTCTTAAAGGTCACCCCCCCCCCTTTTTTTTTCCTCCACTAGTGCCAAAAAGTATAGTCTAGACTTAAGCTAATTTCTGCAATAAAGCATAATTTCATTGCGAATGAGAGGACCAACATCCAGGATATCACAAAGTCCAAAAAAGGGTATACTAACGTATTAGAAGTAAGTTTTCTACATAATATTTGTCAATGGTACAAGACCCTGAACAAAGACACGCACACACACGTCCTCTGGATGCAGATGTGGGATAGGCAGTTCAGCTTTATAATTAGGACCATGTTTGCATACAGATAGGCAGCTAAAAAAATTCTGGTTGCCTATTATCAGGAGGTGGCTATTCAGAGGTAGAAGGCTGCCACGCATCAGAAATCTATAAGGAAGTCAAAGTAACAAGCAGTGTGGTTTTGGTAACAAGTTTCTGCCAAAAGCCAAGCAGCATGATTAAGAAGAGCATATACCTTTAAGTTGCCAATACAGAGTTAACAATATTTTTCTTAACTGGAGCACACATTTGACTGCTCAAGTGGTTGCCTCCAAGAAACAACAGAAGGGCAGTATAGAGGCTTCCCAGTTAGAGGCACAAAAGAGATCTATTTTGTATCAGGGGAATCTACAAATGCTTCAAATTCACTTTCTGAGCCCACAACAAAGCTTTAGAAAATGTCAACCGTGTCGTTAATTACCCTAGAAACACGGGGCCTAACACTTCATTGCACTACAGAGCAAAATATACTGACAGCTTGAAGTCCCCAAGCCTCCTGCCATTTAGAGATGTTTCCAGTCTAAATGGATGAAAATGAACAAGGTGGTTACGCAAAATACCTGCTGCTTCAAAATACCCGAATTTCAAGACCTTTGTAATGGAGTAATTAGAAACAAAACAGGGTCTTGGCACAGAGCCGATCTGTTCAGCTGTACTTGGCATGCCCTGGATTGAAGAGAGATCTTCCTAATTCGATTTTTCCCTTAAAAGCTAGCACCTTCACGCAGGCAGCCTCAAACAGACAGCAATCTCTTCATGTGTTAGCAGAGGGCACTCCCAAAGGAACTGCATGTCCAGGAGCACAGATCAAGGATAACTCGTACAAGGTGCTGGATCCCCAAACCCCAATTTCTGTCCCTTCAGGGTAACGTAGGGTAGAAATGTCACTGCTCCGAGCTCCTCAGTGACACAGGACACCCCTGTAAGCAGCAGGAGCACTGCTCCACAAACACCTGTGAGCCCTCGGTAAGCCAACCTGTATGCCCAACACCTCTCTGGGGACTGAGGCACAGCTGATACGTGCAGGAAACCCCAGGAAACAGTTGCGCTCTGCTGAAGCATTGCTCTAGCGATCGCAGCAGACTGCAAGACCGAGGACAGACTGTCGTACAGTGCAAAGTGACTTGGAATGTGGTAAAACCCTGCCAGTGAGGGCTTCCTTGACCTTGGTATAGGCAGATGCTTCATCTTTGCCTAATGTGCAAGGAGAGAGCATCCATTGGTGGCAATCTCTGTCAGCAGGCTAACAGAGAGGGCAACAGAGCGCTGTGTTTGCAGAGGCTTTAGTTCCTTAAAATGAAACTACAGGTCAGTTGTCACTTCTTCCTTTCCCTATTCCATTCTGCAGTAATCCCTCTGCCCTCCTCTCCAGAGGAGGCACTTAGGCTAAGATGACTACAACTGCATCTATGCTGCACTGGCAACAGATTGCTTGTGTCATCCTTACTCTTAATCAAGTAACACGCATCACAGTCCCCGCCCCTGGACTGTGGGATGCCCATCGAGGCAGCACTCCATTACCTTTGGAGTCACCTAGTGTTACCCTCAGTGCCCAGCGTGCTATGGCACCTTCACTGCTCTGCACCTTTCCTCCTCATCCCCGGGCAGCATCCCAGAGCACTTACTTTGCTGTTCGCGTCCGGTGCCTTTATCCTTGGCTGACACGTGAACGATACCGTTAGCATCAATGTCAAAAGTGACCTCAATCTGGGGCACTCCACGCGGCGCTGGAGGAATCCCAACCTGAGAACGAGAAGCGCTTAGCCATTAGCTCCCACACGACATGAGCTCGGGGTACGAGGCTCCCGTGTCGGGCACATTATCTTGGTGATCTGTTAGTTCAATCAACTATTAACTAACCCTCAGAGCTGAGTCCTCTAAATGTCTTGTTGGCATCATGTGGTGAATTAGCAGTATCTAGATTTAACAGGATACAGATTTCTACCCAGAAGAAGTGCACAGAAACCACAAGAGGTAGTCCCCAAGTTTGGTTTGGAGGTGACACAGGTTCTCCTTTATTGCTAAACAAGTCACTCTTCCCCGCCAGGGCACGGGAGGATGCTCTACTTCCTCAGTTCTGGACATATCTGGACTTCACTCACTACCTCTGAGGCTACCATATTAGAAGAGTGTCAGGCAGTAGAGCTTCCTTCAAAAGTACAAAAGAAAGGCAAAGCCCTTCCTTTCTGGATGGCTCTTCCTAGCAACAGCAAGTTTGGGCAAACAGTTATAACGGTGCCAAACTTTGCCAACACTGACCAAACCAATGCTGCGTGGGGAGCTGGTTAGTCAGCCACACACTGCACACACGAATCCCTGGAGCACATCTGTTCTCTAGTAAGCAGGGCAGCTCCACAGGCTTTCACAGAAAAGCAGTACTAGGCTAGAAATGGGATACCCTAGGGACTGCAGGTTAACGTGGAGCCTGCTCCTAGTCTTGTCTTTGCCACACCAGAGGAAAGGCCCGCATTCAGGCTACCTGCTGCACAGGCCTGGTACTACAGAGCTCTTTTTGCTCTTTGTGCCCAGAAGCGGAAAGGGCCTTTCTAGGTGATCAAGCCCTAAAGCTACAGTAGCCCCTGTGCCATGTAAGACTGCTTAGAAACTCTGAGCTCCATCTTAAACATTAGTTGCTCCCCTGCCACTGAAAGGCTGTCCCAAAATCAGGCTGTGCCTTTAGAGACTGCTTTTTTACTATAAAAAGGGTCAGATGTCTTCTTTAAGACGGTTCCCCCCCCAACACTGCCTTCAGGGGTCAACTGAAATGGAGAAGGCTTTGAACTTTTCAACGAAGGTCAAGTCTAAGGTCATGAATACTGAGTAGCCAACGTACCAGTGTGAACTGGCCTAGAAGTTTGTTGTCACTAGCCATCTCTCTCTCCCCCTGGCATACTTTAATCTCCACTTGAGTCTGCCCATCAGCAGCTGTAGAAAACACCTGGGGAAAAGGAACAGAAAGTTACTGGATAGCTAGTAAACAGCAACACGGGAATGGATGCAGTTACAAGCTGACTAAACAACAAGGAAAGGAATAAAGAGAAGCTACTTTGAAGAGACAAAGAATGATTAAATGCTTGCCATTCCCCTGTGCCTCTTACAAAACACCGAGGCACCAAGACTAGCAACAGCCAAGCTCACCGGCATCTCGTCCTATATGCACTCGAGCACATGAAAACTGGCAACACCATGCCAGCAGCAGGCTCCAGTGGCAGCCAGCCACATTACCAGAACATTTCCTCCCGAAGCAGCAGGGCTCCTGCTCCAACCCCACGCCCCAGAGAGAACAAGCGTTATCAGTAAGAGCACACACTAGCAGACCCAGACAAGGCAAAGTGAAAGAAAGGATCACACCCAAGTCTACTAGGGCCTTACAACACAGGAAAAAATAATCCATTCTGAGGTATGCCGCCCAAGAAAGATGGTCTCAAATGGGTGAGGTGCTCAGTTACAGAAGGTCTCCACACAATTCTTCTTCAGAATGATGTGTTGACAGTTACATCATGGCACACACACTGCAATCATGACCAGGCCACAAACATCCTGGGGTATCTTGGCACGCATTAACTCAACTTACCTCCCCTCTTGGGCACACTAATAATCAACGGAGATACTCAGCGGCTGACATTAAATCCAATTTCTACGCTGCTTCTCCTTGCCAGATGAGGAGGAGACAAGACTATCTACCGGGATGCTTTAGGTAGCCTTCACTGGCTGTTTGTGAGCACCACAAAAGACCCACCCATCTGGAGTCAATTTGTACCTGGCTCTTCTTAGTGGGTATGGTAGTATTCCTGTTGATAAGCTTTGTGAAGACACCTCCCAGTGTCTCAATCCCCAAGGAGAGGGGAGTTACGTCCAGCAGCAGCACATCAGTAACATCACCAGCCAACACGCCACCTTGAATAGCTGCACCAATAGCAACAGCTTCGTCAGGATTAACTGCTTTGCTAGGAGCACGGCCAAACAAATCCTGTACAGTCTGCTGCACCTGAATGGAGAGAAAGCACAGCTTGTATGCAGAGTGAACCATTACTCCCAGCGCTGTGCCCATAAGAACATGCCAGCCATGGCTAAAGGTTTGTATCTTTATGCTCCTGCTGCCATGTAACCCTGTGGCATGATAGAAATACTAAGCTTCAGGCTTGTGACTGCTCCCTAATTCCCCATCTTCCACGCACCCTGTTAAACGCACTCGTTTCAGTCTAGACAACCCCTTCTCCAGAGACTTTCTTGCAGTCAAGTTTGCCAGCTGCAAGTCAACCCACATCGGTCCTTTTACATAGCCCAGCCATATTCAGAAGGGATCACTCCATGCTTATCAAGCAGGAGTCAAGGACTGCTCCCCGGGAACTTGTAGAAGCCAGCACTGGGCAGAACACAGCTGTCAAGGATGGTACAGCTGTGGAGGCAGAGCGCAGGGAAGGTAAAAAAAAAAATCAGAGCAGAAGGACAGTTCACCATTTGTGTGTAATAAAGGGGGGGGAAAAACCAAAAAAGGAAGTTGTATGAAGGACAGCATTTTCAAGTTCTTTATTTAATGGGCTCTTTCACCAGAGAAGTAGATTTGCTATGTCAGCAGACAGTCTGAGCTGCGTTATTAGCTTTTCACTGCTCTGCCCTTTCGGAAGGATGTGCTCATGATTACAACAGATTTATTGCTGAAGTATCCAGATGGGAATGCAACAAGGTGTCTGCTCAGTAGTCCACTCCTCCACCTTACAAGAGAAGGGTGTGGGACTTTGTTCCCACTCGCAGCTTCCCTCCTCCCTGAGTACACCCGTTAGGCACACATCGGCACAGGTAAGCGTGATGTGCCTGGAAAACTGCTGTAAGCGAATGTCCAACTCCTCTGCACTTAAGCCAAGAGACATCTGCTGGGAGTGTACATTACAGAGGAAGACACTTTATGTAGGAGCATATAATTAAGTGCAAGTCTTTCCCTCTGGAGGCATATTTTACAGTACAAAAGAAACATTACTTCTAACCACCCACTGTACGTTTCCTGGAGCACTGGCCTCGTGAACGTTCCAAAGGCAGCACTGTTCCCTCCTAGCAGGGTGAAACGAGCACAACAACGTACACGAGAGAAGGCTGGCTCTGTGCTGTGTGCAACATGCAGGCACTGATCTCTGAGCCAGAGCTGTTAACTACAGGCACTCAGGAAAGCATTACGTAAGCTCAAAGCCACAGATGCTGGGGGTTATAAACAGGGCATAAAAAAGTAAAAATAATAATAAAAAAATAAAACTAATGTTTAAGTACTGTCTCCCACCCCCAAAGGATACATAACGTTTCAGGAAGGGCTTCCCCTCTTCTAGAAGTGTTTTTCATCACTTTATACGTAGCTAACCACACCATTTTTCCTTTATCCAGCTGGGACAGCAGGGACTTCGGGCAAGGTATAGCACAGTTACTCCACTTGAGCTTTGGCCAGAGCAGCAGCTTCTGTTTATCTTGTTGCTCTGGTTCCCCCCGCCTGGGTGAGCTTCTGCACACACTAATATCACCTCTAGCCACCAGGCTCATGTAACACTTGGGGAAGAAAAAAACCCCACCACCAAACCCCACATCAATCCCAAGCAGGACCACGTGCACACCTACTATCCTAGAAAGGACCTGCAAATCCCAAATCTTAACGGCAAACAAATAGTCCAAGCCTGAGTGATCCCTATGGAATGAGATTTTGATGATCTCTGTAGAAAAGGACAAGCTGTACCCCTGAAGAGAGCAGTGTACATACATGTTCAGCTCTCACTTCAAGGGAGCTAAGCAGTAGTCTGCATTGCTACAAACAAGAATAGTAAATCACCAGCAGACAGCGCCTCATCTGCAAGACTGTGCGTGTCAGCAGAGCAAGCTTTCAAGTTACCTGTTGGTGCTTATCACCTCAGAACATAATGGCCAGGTATTAGGTAACGAGTGTTTGGAACAGCCAGTTAAATATGCTTGACAACACTCAGCCTCACACAGGCAGCCAAATACACACAACCAGCAGGTAACAGAGCCGTTCTGCTTGTGCAGTTTCTTCACAGCTAGCTATAAGTGCTCTACACAGGGGAAGAAATCCACTGGAAGACAAAGATTACTGATAGGTTATTGTCATTGAAGTGTACCTCTGTCACACACTGAAGTCTGCAACAAGAGAAAACGCCCCGTGTATTTGAACAATGCTGCTTACGTTTGGTCCGCATCAGAAAGTCAAGTTGAATTTTCAACTCCTGATACCTCCCACTTGTCTTTGTAAAGCGCAGCTCAGATCCAAGCTGAGCTAATTAAACAGGATGAGAGAGTCCCTTGCCGCTGTTTTCATGCGACCACTTAACTTGTCTGCTCTGCTCCTGGAGCTTTGAAGTTACCAGACTCTCAACTTTTCCGTTACAGATCACCCTTAACAGTAAGCACCGGCTGGCTGTGCCAGCTTTGCCCCTAACAGAGACATGTCTCATACCTTTGGCATTCTGGTCATGCCACCGACGAGGATGACTTCACCAATGTCACTCTTGCTGACTTCAGCATCCTGCATGGCTTTTTGGCACGGCGCTACCGTCCTTTTGATCAGATCAGCTACAATGCCCTCAAACTGCGAGCGACTCAGCTTCATGTTCAAGTGCTTTGGTCCAGAGGCATCCATAGTAAGGTACGGCAAGTTAATATCAGTCTGCAGCACAGAAAACAGACACGGAGTGAAAAACAGGAACGGAAAATAAGGCAGCTACACGCAGGTTTCAGCTCAAGTTGCAGGTTTGTTCTGCCTGCACTGAAACATCTACGTGCCTGTTCACGCTGCAGCCCAGTCTCTAAGTGGCTGCAGGGATACTTTCGTGCTTGCCATTTCAGACAAGAGATAGGAAAATTACTTTGTTACACACTTCATGGTTACAACTGTTAAGTTCCAATTTTAACATTGTGTTATTTTGAGGTCTTTTATTGTTAAGAAAAACAATTTCATTTCTATCATAGCCAGGAGGCTGAAACAGTAGAAGTGACAACCTTAATCCTCTTCCTTTAGCACAACACGGAAGAAAGCCCATCTTCTGGGTTCTGAGTTCTGAAAGATTTTGCCAAATGACTAACATTTCGTAAGAGGTAAGCTACTTGAAGGAAATAACTCGTGACTGTTTTCTAAATGCAAACAACTCGCGTTCCACAGCCAGTGCATTGCCATTTAACACAAAGTTCATCAGCGCTAGGGGCCATAATCCCCGCTTTTCATGGCTATTTGTGAATGATCTTACAAATTCACATGCTGGATTTTAATATCAAATCTTATACTGAAACCATCTTGTTCCAGTGCTGAGTCATGCTGACACCAAAAGATACTACAAATCAAAGCAACTAAAATCATTAATGCTTTAAGCTCTAGAGATTAAGTTTACACAAAAAGAACTAAATCCACATTACTGACTAGAGGTGCGCACTTTATAAATAGCATGGTCAACAATATTAAGGGAAAACAGGGCCAAAAGCAAGTTGCTTTCCCTTCACTGCTAAAGAGTTAAGGAATTCAGTTTTTCCTGGTATGAACAGGCTGCATTTGCCAACTCTTGAGCTAGTAAAACAGAGCCTGCAATGTTTCTGGCAGAACTATGCACCCATTGTGACTGGCCTAAACTCCTTGCTATGAGCTCCCCACTGGCCCACAAAAAGACCACCATAAAAAAAAGTTTATTCAGAACCTAGAAATTGGCAGAGTCCCCATTTCAATTACTATATAATTGACCTTAATTTCACTTCGGCAAGACTATTACACCCCCAACTTGCTGCTTCTCCAGCTCCTTATTCAGTAGTGAATAAAGGACATGCTTGAATGCATTAATAGACAAAGCTGGTGGAAAAAAGGGGATATATGTTGTCCATTGTCTAGACAACTCTTCTATAGGCAAATAAGTAAAGGTTCTTTACAGAAATCATTTCTTGTTATTAGACAAATTAGCTGTTTCAGTGGAATGAGTAGCACCAAGGTTTTGGAACTGCTTGCACAAAGCTGCAAGTGCTTCAAGTAACCCAGCAGTGCTAGCTGCAGCTCAATTCCCTGATGCCCATCATACTTCTGAAATACATAGTAAGTTGGGAACAAGGTCACATTCCTTGCAGGATAAGGAAAACAGCGCCAGAAGAAAGGCAAAACCCAGCTAACGTTCTCGGCTTCCGACAACTAAACAGTCTACCCTGCTCCAGGGCTTTCTGTTAAAGGGATGTCATTTGGTGCACAGAAGCTTGTTCTGCCACCACAAGAAAAAAGCAGCAATTTCACAGAGCTTTGTAAACAAAAATAATGCAAAACTCAGTGCATCAAAGTGTTTTACTGGACTGCTTTGAACCCAGCCACCTACCTGCACAGATGACGAAAGCTCACACTTTGCTTTCTCTGACGCTTCCCTCACCCTCTGAAGGGCCATGTTGTCTTTAGTCAGGTCGACGCCCATCTAAGCGACACAAATACGGGTTAACAGACTCAGCTTTCGCACAGGAGTCACGGAGAGCTTTTCTTCATTGCAGTTCACCTTCCTATCACTCTTGACTGTAAAAATGTTTGTAGAAATACAGCCTGATATGTCCACTTCTCCTGATCTCTCTCACTTCTGGCAAACGTATCTAGCATTTAAAAAACATCTGCTAGCCCTCTCTGCTCTGGAAGTGATTATACAGTAAGTTACAGATTGAAGCTTGGAAAAGCTGCCGCATCACAGAATATAAAGGCGAGACTGAATTAGCAAAGGAATTGGAATTACACCGCAGTTTCGTACAGCGAACCCTGTGTTGTATTCATCCCTGTGCTGACCCCGTCAATCGGACCACAGATTTTTATTACTAAAAGCAGACTATGTATGTATAGGGCAGTCCTGCTACACTAGAGGAAAAAACGCAGAAGTCATGCTATTCTGTCTTCCAGGAGACGAATATTCCACCTCAAGAAAACAAGTGTAAGAACTGGAAGCCAGACTAGCAGGTGTCTTTAATATGTTTAAATTTCGACTGTGCCACAGATTACAAACCAAGTCCTGATAATTTAAGAAGATTCCCGTCCTTCCATAGAAGTTAAGCGAGATTGAAAAAACAGCGTAACACAAGATTGAATTCTGATGAGATACCTTACCTCTCTCTTGAACTCTTTAACAATATACTGTAGCAAAGCCTGGTCAAAATCTTCTCCACCTAAGAAAGTGTCACCATTGGTGGACTTCACCTCAAAGACTCCCTTCTGGATTTCCAAAATGGAAATATCGAAAGTGCCACCACCCAAATCGTAGACTGCAATACTACAAGAACAGATGCAGAAAAACATTACTTTCTAGACAAAGTTGCGTGGCTCAAAAATCACTCTCCTCAGCAGATGAGGTGTGCAGAATTCATGTTGCTGCCCACAAAAGTTAAAAGCCTTCTCTAAAGACAGCAGTAAACAAGTTATACAGTGTACGCATTCCTCGAGCGCTCTGAGTCCATGTGGAAGTCTTCTCCGAAAGATGTGCTGCACGATGCTTAACCTTGCTCGTTATTTTAGAGGGCAGCTCCTTCTTTGTCAAATAAATACACACTCACGTCCAATGACAAGGGCAGGGACACCAGAACCATTACGAAACACGTTTTTCAAAGTGTGAGGCTTTCACAGCACTATAAGCTACACCAGATTTACAAAAATCTGTAACAAACCCCCTGCATTTATATAACCACCCTTGACAGTGACAGAAGACTGACTGCAGTCAGGGAAGGAGATGCAAGCTGTGGATACCAGGCACCAAACCTCGGCGTACCTCTTGTGCCACACTTCAGCACCAATGGTGGCAGCCTCTCACCCAGCTGTCCTTAGCCACACCTATCACTGCTACCGGTAGGTAAAATAATTAAATTGACAGCTTTAATAATTCAGTTGCAGCTGCAAGTTATGAACTCACTTTCTTTAACAAGTATGGGTGGCGTAGAACAGAGGTGACATTACATAGCACTGACTCAAGGCCATGAGTCTAGTTTGGCAGAATTCCAACCAATGATTTCAAAAAACAGAAAGCAGAAGATGCATTCACAAAGCAAATTACAGCATGCTTATTTAAGAGAGGGTAGGTGTTACGAACAGGCACTTACACTTTGTCTTCAGACTTGTCCAGACCATAGGCAAGCGCAGCTGCTGTTGGTTCATTAATCACCCTCAAAACATTCAAGCCAGCAATCTGCCCAGCATCTTTTGTAGCCTGAGGGGAAAAAAGAGGAAGAGTGCTGACTACTGAGAGAAAGTAAATGCAATTTATAAGCCTGAAAACCTTACAGGTTGGTGAATACCTGTCTCTGAGAATCATTGAAGTAAGCAGGGACTGTGATCACAGCATTCTTTGCCGAATGTCCCAGGTAATTTTCTGGAGGAAAAAGGAGACAAAACATAAAGTTATCCTCATAAGGTAAGAATACCACCAAGTTATTATTACGTAGTTTGAAATAATTTTCCTGAACTAAGAACAGGAAACAGGCTCACTGCTCAAGAACCTGCTGCTTTCTGGGAAGATGCAGAGGGAGCTGTGCAGAAATCAAGTCCTTCCACATAACATGGAATAGTTTGTAGACTTCTGACAGAACAGCAAAGCGCCTCCACAAGTCAATCAGTAACTGGATGCCACTAGCGAGTGAGAATTCATCTGAGAGCTTAACCTGTCTTTTTAGTGTGCGAGACTGAAGTTGTTTTCCACTTCTTTGGAGTGTTCAACAAGTGATGCACTGAAAACCTACTCATTTTCGTCCTGTTTACAGAGTCTGCTGTAGGAAACATCTATACGGTACAAATAATGTAGATATACCACCTTTAGAAGTGTTTGAGACGGCAAGTCAGGAAAAATATGTATTACACCCTAATTTACGGTCACAAACTTCTCTCTCAAAAGAGAAGGATGTAAACAAATACAGATTCAGACCTGCTGAAAAGTAAGAATGTGCATGATGCAGTGAGAATGCACAGACAGGATTTACGCCTATGCATCAGCCCTGCACGGACCTTACACACTGCATTATTCTGTGTTGCTTGCAAAGCCAGATCATTCCGTAGTTGAATTCATGTAGCATCCAGGGCAAAAAACCAACAAACCTACGGGAAGCAGACCCTTGCTTAAGGCAGAGGAACACTAGCCTCAGAGTAAGTCAGATTGGTCACATCTAGATGCTAACATACCACATACTCATATTTTACTCTTGGGTAGAGCTTTAGCAAGTGTCCAGGACCTAACACTGAAAAAAAATAATCTTTGGATGAAGCTTCAGTAACAACCTTTAGTCCTGCCCTCCAAACACTTATCACTGGATGCACAATGTTTACCAAACAAGGCTGTGGAAGGCATCTACTGACTATCATCTCTATGTATTATACTCAGTTTCCCCAGAAACCACATTAGGAATTGAAAAGGAAAAAAAAAAAAATTTCTCCAGGCCAATGGATATTCCCCCCAGTGAAGATATAAAGTCACCACTGGATAAGAAGCTATTCATTCAGCCCCAAAATCGGGTCCCTTGAACACTCTCTTTCTTGCTACTTATCTAGCAGCTGCTAGAACAAAGCCACTCAAAACCCTGGCTGCCACAGCCCGTGCTCAGCTGCAGCCGGGGAGGCACAAGGACTGCAGCTTACAAGGAAAAGGAGCTCCCCCTTCTGAGTAAGCGTGCATTCAATTCAACTAAAATTGGCTATCAGCTCAATCGGTATTCCATTTTGATACGAGTATGTTTTAGGTAAAGCACTAGTATCTTGCCAAAGATCCGAGATTGAGGTAGGCACTGATCTTCCCTGAGGCTTCGTAGCAGCCCATCACTGCACCCTTCCACGATCTGCCCCACGCAAGGGCCTGCATACAAGGATCCCCGTACCAAAAAAGTACCTTTATGTCTGCTGCACTCCCATTTTCCGTGGCCCAGCACCAAGGTCACACCTGTGCGCACAGACAGCGAAGACCAAACTGTACCAACCTGCAGTTTCCTTCATCTTCATTAGTACGAAGGCACCGATCTGGCTTGGAGAATAGAGTTTCCCATGAGCCTCTACCCAGGCGTCACCGTTGGAGGCGCGGACAATCTTAAATGGAACATTCTTACTAAAAAACAGAAGAATTCCACACTCAATTTCTGTATCAGCATACAGCACAAACCCCCTACAATTAGTATCAGCAGATGAACGTGTACAAGGGTTGGACTAGATGACCGCTGGAGGTCCCTTCCAACCCAAACTATTCTATTCTAAGTTCTAGACAAAGAATACCAAACTTGCCAACAGCAGCCTCAGATCCAGGGAGTCCCAGAAGTACCAATATCCTACTACTGTTTTTAATCAGCTACATCATTGAATCACGAGCCTTAGGTATGACCATACAGCTTTAATCGTATATGCCCTCAAGAATGAGAAAAGTCTTCACTGGTAGATCCTGACCATTCTGCACAGCATCGGCAAGGCTTTTTTCCTCCTCTCTGAAAACCTTAAGATGATCAGCAACTAACGTAACAAAATACAGCTTGGCCCTCAGGATATAAGCAATGAAACTTTGAGACATGAGGGCCTAACTACTTCACCCAAAAGAGGGTTGTATTTTAAAACATAACACGTCATGTTATACAGAATTGTATTTTACGCATTTCTGCTGGTAGTGGAATTGCTCTCCACCCTCACTTACATATCCTTCTTCACTTCAGAGTCATCAAAGCGCCGCCCGATGAGACGCTTGGTAGCGTAGAAGGTGTTGTGTGGGTTAGTTACCGCCTGCCGCTTCGCTGGCATTCCAACCAAGCGTTCGCCGTCGGCTGTAAATGCAACAACCGAAGGTGTTGTCCTGGCGCCTTCGGAGTTTTCCAGCACCTATGTAAAAAACGTAACAGGATGCCATCAAAAAACATTGCCTCCGGAAACACTAAATTGGACATTCAACTTCTAATACTGTCTCTATAAGCTGGTGTTCATTTTTTACTTACTTTTGCTTGCTTTCCTTCCATAACTGCCACGCAGGAGTTTGTTGTACCCAAATCAATTCCAATAACGGCACCTTTAATTGCTTCTGAGCTATAAAGCATGTAAGAAAAATAAAATTATTAATAAAGGAAAAATAACTAGATAGCAAAAAAACCTTTTTACCCTGAAGACAGGACAAAATGTTGAAGCAAATGCACATTGTATTCTGACCTCAAGCGTTCCCTGACCCTTATACAGGAATTTAACCTTGTGCCTCTGTTTTCAACCAGACTGCTTATAGGTAAATCCTCGCTCGGTTAAACTAAACATATAAAATATTATTCTTCACCAGAATAATCTTTACTATGTATATTCTCAACATCCCTTAAGATTTTGACATAAAACAAAGTCAGAACTAATTCTGTCCCTACGCAGACAGGACTTGGTTTGGGCTACTTTTGATGTTCAAACGTGTTTCAAAACATCCACCTGGAGTCAAAACGCTAATAATAAACTGCATTGGTTTATTTATCATTGCATGGCATGAAGAGAAGGATACACAAAGATAACAAATTACTCAACCCATGCAGGGTTCTCTGAGCCAGAGCCAAAGATAACCACCTTTTTGACCCCGAGGAGCAACAAGTTACTTTAATTCTGAAAAATGGAAGTGGTTCTTAAACGAGACAAATTCGAACCTCCTCCTCCCTCCGTTCTAGGAAGCGTGTATTACCCCTTTCAAGGCTAGAGAGAACTCCTGAATCAGTTTTGCCTTATAAACAAAGCCATGTTCTGGGACGGAGAAAGCATACCGAAGGCAGAGCAGGACCACGCTTATTACCAGGCTATCACCTTCCCGCTCCCTAAGAGGCTAAGTCGCTCTAACTCCAGGTCAAATAACATACAGCAGCGATCCTGGACACGTGCAAGTGCTCAGTTTCTCTCTACTAACCAGAACCGGGCAGTTTTCCTAACACAAACACATTTCCCATTCTGTGTCCTGAACCAGCATCAGCCACAAAACATCTGAGGTAAGTTATGCAACTAACTGCTACTCTTTTCCCATTATCTTGCAACAAGAAAAACAAGTGATTAAAATGCACGAGCTGTTTGAAATCAACTTTATCTGTAGTGAAACGGAACCACGCATCACTCTTGTTTCATGCCAGCCTATAAAACATTTTGTTCCATCAATGTTTGGGGTATTTTGTTGTTGTTGGTTTTTGCTCTGGGGTTTTGGGGTTTTTTTTGTTTTGTGGTCAGTTTTTTTTAACCAAACAAATCTCAACAATCCACATTTTGTGGATGTTGCTGGTGGTGGGAGAAGGGGGAAAGAATAATGCTTAAAGTTCCCCTGGAAAAAAAAAAAAAAAGAGATAAAGAAACAACCTTAGAAAACTTATACGCATAGGTTCTAGTTTTACCTTGCTGGTTTTGCTCCGTTACTCCATCTCTGACTCCAATAATCAGTTCTGGTATCAGCAGGAGAGTAAACATAAATAGCAAACGGCCGCACACGAAGAAACAAGGAAATACTTACGCATATTTTCTGCTGGATGCTGCTCTGAGAACATTTTGACTGAGGCCATTCCAGAATGTCTATAAAACAAAGACGTTCTAATGAAAATTTAGTTTTAAACACTAAGTGATCCTCAAGCCAAGACTTTCAAGGTAGACAACTCCTGAAGCGACACGGTCCTACTACAACGTTTTGTTTTTAAAAACTTAAGTGCAAACTAAGGAGGAATTTGAGAAAGACTCGGACTGCCATAAAAAAACCGATTACCGCACTTATTCGTCTGGCACAACCCTGACCTGTATTACCAGCACCGAGCTGCCTCCCCCACACAAGACAGCCGCCGAATGCGCTACCAGGCGAAAGACACGTCGGTGAAGTCACTCCGAGCCTTCGGCTTTCAACGAACAGCAGCAGGAAAACATCAACCCCGCTTCTCAAAGCCTTACGGGCGGTCAGCGACCAGCGACCTACCGCACCCCCCGCAGAACCTGCCGGCCAGATCTTGCAGCCACCCTCCAGCCTTCCGCAGCGGCCGTAACCC
>NW_008825302.1:1273328-1276450 GCF_000699105.1 Pygoscelis adeliae | reverse complement strand
CTGGGGAAGAGCCGGGCCCCGGCTGCTGGTTGCTGCCCGAGCGGGTTCGTTCTGCAGGGTCAGGAGCTGCCGCTGGGGCACGATAAACAGCAGCCGGTGTAACCGAGCCAGGGTCAGCGTGCGCTCCTGATAACCGTCCAGTCAGATGGTTCCCGCACGGCTCGCAAAAGCCCGACTTCATCGCTCGGGCACCTTCGCTTATGTAAATACGGAGTCCCGGGACGGGCCGCCTCTGATCCAGCGAGGTAGGAGGGTACGTGCGAGTGTCGCCCTCTCCCATCGCCAGAAAGGGGCAGCAGCCGGCCGTGCTGGCGCGGCTTTCGGGCTGCTCCTGTGAATCATGAGCCTGGGAGAACGGCGGCTTAATTCACATCACTGACAGCTCCCAAGTATTGGCAAGGCTGCGATTAAAACACTAACGCGCTTAGAAGCGGCTCTCCGGGAGCTCTGTCTGCACCACTCCTCCCCGCTCCCCTTTCACCTCCGAGGGGAGAAAGGCAGGCTGTCCCATCCCGCAGCAAACAAGCTCTTCGCCCCGGGCCGTGACAGGAGCCCCTCAGACAGCTACTGACAACGCAACAGGCAAATCTGTTTCAGCAGTCTCTGCAGAGGTGGTAAAAACAAGAGAAAGAGGAACTCCTTCTGCTCCGAAGGTCTCAAAAGCCCCCCTCCGGCTGCTTGCGAGAAGACGGATGTGACTCAGGCAGAGCACTCGGGGTCCGGCTGACTTTAGGTGTCAGTACCTGAGCGCCTGCCTTCCAGGCACCGCAAACTCCAGGCAGCGAGGGCCCTCAGAACCCGCCGGCGAAAGGCCGGCAGACAAGTTCAGTCTCTACTCCTGAAACGGGAGATGCTCACCTTCTGCTCACTAAGAGCCACAGCTTTGGGCTTCAAATTGCCCTTAGTTGTTGCCCTCAGCTGCACCACTTGCAGCGTCCTTTGCGCTTTCTGCTCCCCCCGCTCCTCCCACGCGCATTGATCCCTCAGAAGGGTTCTGCCTCATGTTCCCCTCTGCTCCCTAAATCGTGCTACGCAGCCAATGGCACTGGCAAAACGCACGGCCATGCCCCTTGGTGCTCAGGTGGTGGGTTGACATGCTGAGCACCCCCTGCAAGAGATCCAGAGCTTCCAGCTTGCTGGCTTCAGGTGACCCAGAGGATGCTCTGCATCAGGCAGGATTGGCCCCTGAACCTGCACTTCCCTGCCCTTGAGCCTTCCTAGGGAAAGGGGAAAAACTGGGGGGGGGCTGGCAGGGAGGGGACTGCAAGGCAGGGCGATACGGTTCTTCTCGGACAATCTGCAGCAAGAACTGCAGTTGCCAGCTGCCCGCAACACAGAAATGGTGTGAAGGAGTTGCCCTGTGGGGACCCAATTAATTTCCTTTCTGTTAGCTGTTGCCAGACATGAGGCTGCTTTGAAGCACCGCAGAGGCTGATCTCGCAGCAGGGCAGCCCTTTGGCAGCTGCAAATGCAGGTCTCCTCCTGGATGTCCTGTCCCCGCTCCCGCAGAGAGCAGCAGCGGAGCGTTTGCTTGACTCCCATAGGAGCAGAGCGGGACTGTAACTCCTTTTCTACAAAGCTTCGAGCTACTTGCTGTGTTTGTCAGATCCATAGGCATCTGTCTCAGAAGGATGTCACCGTAAATGACATAAATGCAAGGAGTTTTCGGTGGAAGAAGCACGTCGCGGGCATCTGCCAGCGCTGAGGCAGGCCGGGCCTGCCGGCACCGTGACAAGACCTGTGGGGAGCTCCGCATTAGCTTCTCCACCTTCGTTATTTCCCACTGGCAGGGTTTTGAGGGCAGCTCCCGCTCTCGGGCTCCTAGGTGCCTTGGAGTTACCCTGAGCGATGACGGCATGACTTTAGGTGACCTGGTGTGAAAAGGCTCGTTGAGGCAGCTGCCAAAACAGCTGCGCTTCAGTCGCTTTTCCTGCTCACCGGAATGAAGTCTAATAGAAAAAGCAGCAACAGATCAAACACAGCACGGCATCAGTCTGCACCCTGAGTCAGGGTGAATCACAAACCAAGTCCCACCGCACTCGGCACGCAGGAGGAGAAAGTCATATTTGAATTCAGGGCTATCCCCAAATGCTCAGTGAGGGGCTGCCTGGGGGAAAGGCGGGCTACAGCGTACAGGAGCAGTGAGAACAGGGCAGCAGGGCAAGAGCAAACCCTCCCAGTTGCAGGGGTGGAAGGGATGCAGGCTTGGGTATTTAATAGTTCGTATGCTCCAGTGTTGTAATGAACCGCCAGCCAGATGCTTGGCTAGGTAATTGTCTCGGGGGGGATCGCAGCAGGGACGTGAGGGTTTGGGGTGGGCATTCAACACAGAGCTGCTCAACCCCACAGTGTCCTTCCAGGCTTCCCTGGTTTCACCCCCATGATTCCAGGGGGGCTGGCAACAAGTATCAGCCTGTACAGCATCACAAAATAAATCGGAAAGCAATACAGAAGCAACAAACCAGCAACAAGACAGTTGTGAAGGCTGCCTGCGAGTCTGCCAGCAGCTCACCAGACCTTCTTCCTACAGTGCATGTGGCAGAGACCTGTCACTCAGCCGAGGATGCAGGCGACCGGAGGGAGCAGCAAACCGCATCTCACCCCTACACGGCTGCAGCTGCCATAATAGGGATTTGAGGTGCCTCCAGGAACCATACTAATGAGGGCAATTAGTGCATTACAAACGAAAACTTCCAACTGCTGTACTCTGCAGATTTTTTTCTTTTTTTTACCCTGATCTGAAGCGATTGAGGTACAAAGAGAGTGGTTTTGGGAAGGATGCTGCAGCTCTGAAGGCTGGTCTCAGCCCCGCTGAGAGGACAGGCTGGCTTGAAGGTCACCCGCCAAGCCGTGCCACGGTGGGAAGGCCGGGAGGGCTCAGCCAGCCGACCTCGCAGGCAGGGGAAGCCCCTGGGGACCCTTCCGTTTGGGGTTCACGTTGTATGTGCATTGGCACAAGTCTCCCCTCTGCCCTTTGCTGAGCAGGGCTGGGTTCATCCTCTCCCCCTGGCTCACGGGGGGGTTTTCCAGCACACGCCAGTCCTCTGCTCTGGCCTGGTGTCTCAAACAGGCTCATCTGCTCTCCCACATACCCTCCAGCATCCCAGCGTGAGACCCAAGCA
>NW_008825302.1:1253054-1273199 GCF_000699105.1 Pygoscelis adeliae | reverse complement strand
CATTAAATGGCTTTGGAAGGATCGCTCCCCTGTGACACACATGCCTCTGCTGGCATGAATCTCTCCCTCGCTGCTAGCCTCCTGTCCTCCCCAGCCTCTGCTCTTTTTGCCCTCTCCGGTATTTGCAGAGTCATCAAATTTACAGCCGTGGAAACTCAGAGTGCTCTGTACTCCCTCCTCCAGGCCATCACAAGGGTGTGTTACCGCACTGTTCCCCCCGAGCCGGTTCCTCGCAGCACCCGTTGCCACTGTCCTTTTACCCCGCGCTAGTTTAACCTGCTCTCTGGATTTGTACCCACCAGCCGAGAACCATCGCTGCCCATTCCTGACGCAGCTCGGAGGATGCAAAACTCCCCAGCCAGCACGTAAGTCCCGAGGCAGCGTCTTTGTCTTTTGAGAAAGGATACAGCTTTTTATTCTGAAAACAATATGAATCACTCCATTGATACATACTTGCTATTTCCTTTGTTATTTCCTAAATGCATGTCCTTTCCTTTGTAAGCTACAATGCCGTGAACCTCATGCAGCTCCTCTGTGCAAACACGCTTCGCTTTGCGCTGGCTGTTTGAATACAGAGCCAGGAGAGAAAGACTCTTCCCTGCCTGGCAGGGCCCGTGCCAGGAAGCTCCTGTTGGATCATCACTGCCAACACATCCAGCCCAGGTAGAGCCTGCAATTTATTTAATACGTACAGTTACAACAATTTCATTTTGAAATCAGCCTCATGAGACAGGCATGAAACAGAAGGGTAACATTTGGAGGGGAAAAATTCCTGATTTGTGCTTAGAAGAAACACTCCTTCTCTGCTACCTTGGCAATAAGACAATAAGGGAGGAAAACAAAATCATTCACATTCCTGACTCCCTCCTTTCCAGTAGCACCAACATATATTTTGAAGAGCTTCAATGCAGGTTTTTTACTGCAGAAAATAAACAGTGAATTGCATCCCCCGCAAGCAGCAGCAGGGGAACATATCCCGACTGCCTCCAGCCTCAGCTCACCTCCTGCTGAGCCTTCCCATCAGCCAAGCCTCATCATCATGCTGGGGTACAGACACGTTTGACACAGCCAACCCCTTCGTTGCTGAAGGAGGACGCATCCAAGACCTCCATGTCTTGATCTTAAGGAGCTCCTGCAGCTCCCGCTTACCTGGGGGCAAGGGGGTGCTCAGCTGGCGGGCTGCAGGGACCTGGGTTGCCAGAGGGCTCTCTGCCCCTTCGCCTTTTGCCAGGCTGGCTTTCCCCAGCTCGCTTCCCCAAGCCAATTCCCTGCACAGGCAACTGCAGCACAGGTTGGGCAGAAGCAGCCCAGCCAGGCATGGAGCCGGCTTAAATTGATTTAAGTAGCGCTGCAGCCAATTACAAACCCAAAGTCTTCACACCTGTTTTTCTCCTGCAGGAGAAGCCAAAACCCCCGGGTGTAATTAGCAACATGCTGCACGGCTGAGGGGCCAACTCGGACGACCGTGCTCTAAACTGCCGCTCGCAGGTCACATCCCTTCCTTCAAAGGGAGACGGCTCTGGCGAGGATGCAGGGAAGGTGCTGCCTGGCCCGATCGGGTATGTCCACACGTGGCTGCCCTACTGCATAGCAGGAGGCGCAGGGGGAGCCTGATGCCCCCATTGCACCCCTGGGTCCTGCCTGTGACCCACCGGCCAGATTCGGGAGCAGCCTGAGGCTGGTGGGGCAAGCGGGCATCGCACCTTGGCCCCCAGCACAGATGTCCCTGCGCTGCCATCCCCATGGGGGTGCCAGCCCTGCTGCAGCAACCGCTCCACGGGCACACATCCAGGAGCCTGGGGACAGCACAGACACCCCTGTCCAGTCTGTGGGAGCCCTGCCCAAACCGAGGCAGCGAAGGAGGGGATGTCCGTGGCCTCTGGTGCCCTGGGCACGCAAGGCAAGCCCTGGGCTGGGATTTCTCCTGCTCTCACCAGAGAGCTCCAGGGCCCTCCGACAGTCCCCCAATGGCATTACCTATCAAACTGTACCAGCATCTGCTCTCAGGGCATTTTTTTGTTTTAAGCAAATGAGGAAGTGAGACACACAAACCATGATTCACTCAAACTCATGTGGCAGATCAGGAGTAAATTCTGCCCTGGGGCGTTTTCTCCTTGGATCATGTCACTCGTTTTTCAGTCCATCAGCCCTGCCTGTTTTCAAGCCTTTCAACTGCTCTCCTGACCCAAGATAAGGGAAACCAGCTGTACCCTGGGCTCACATGCTTTATGCTTCAGTCCCTTCTGGGGGACGTGAGCTCCACACCTAACCACGTGCCACATTTTGGTCTCTTTGAGACCAAAACTCTTCACTCCTTGAAGCCGGGAACCTGTGTCCTTGGGTGAGAAAGATCAGAAAAGGACAGGGGGGGGGAAAAATACAAGCAATGAGCTCAACATCAAGCGTATTATTTCCATGGAAGCATCTCAGATGCTTCCTATCCCTGTGTTTTTTGGAGGGAGGGCATAATTTAGCACATCGATTCAAATGACCTCCACCATTAATCTTTGCAAGGCTTTTTTTTTTCCCCCCTCCAAGAGAGCAGGCAATTTTAGCCACAGCATCATTCTGGGGGGGAGAGAGAGGGACAGCTTTGAAGATACCCGACTCAAAGACCTAGTTATTCTCCCTGTTTTTCCCTCACCAACTTCAGCAGCAAGAACACATAAATTGTTTGTCATAGCTGCCTTTTCATCTGTCCCAGGAGTTATAGACTGCACACATAAGACAATTCATGTTCCTCTGCATAATGAGGTGAGTTTTATAAATCATAAATCTTCACTTAATATGCAGGTGGTATTTGCTGCCAGGTTTGGGAAAACTGATGCAGTTGCCAAGTTCATGAATGTCATAAATCATTCATGCTAAGGCAGTCTGCAATTGCTCAGTCCTTTGAGACAGACCAATTTCAAGGTGGTTGTTTAACACACAAACGCGATCTTCATTGATTGTTTATACAAATATATTTTTTCATTAAGTTTTTCCCTCTCCATTTTTTTTCTTCTTTAGGTGCCAAGAGCGATGCCCTGAAGGGTGCCCGCTAGTGGCTTCTTTCCAGTTTCAAAATCAGAAATCCATTACCAAATGCATAAAAATCCATGGATTTGTAATAGAAAGCGCCTCCTAAAGCTCAGAAAACACAGCCTGGATGTCTCAATAAATCCCGGTGCACGTGATTAAAAAAAACCAGAGCGAGAGAGCGTGCCTCAATTCTTCACAGGGTCGTTTTGGACATACAGTATTTTCTGCAAAATTGCCATTAATTAAAGGTGCGCTGATCCCAGCGGGGTTTTCATCTCTGCTCGAGCGGCAGCTGCTGTGTGCACAAGAGCAGGTAATGCACCTGCCGTGGGGAATACCCTGTGTGCTTCTGGATTTAGCTTAGCCTACACACACCGGAGCTTGCTGGGTGCTCTGCAGCCCCCTGGGAAGTGCAAGATTCAGTGGGAGGTCTCGTGGGAAAGCAGCTTTCCCGTGAGATCTGCCGTTTTCAGTGGGGTGGAAGATTCGAGCTGTGTAAATCCGCACGTACCTGGGAAGAGACCCGCCCCCCCCGCCCCCAGTGCCAGTCCCGAGGGGCTGAGCATGGACAAACCTGCTCGGGGCTGGGGGGAGGTTCGGTTCACCAAGCTCAACCCTGATGGGAGATGCTCCTCCTGGCCTCATGGAGGAGTTCCCAGTCGTGTCCCCAGGAGCTCTCAGCTCATGGTCTTTGTGCCTCATCTTCCTCTCCCACCGCCTCCTGGGCTTTGCGTTTTGCTTTCTGGTTTCGTACGACCGCGTTATTTCTAGGCTGGTCTTACAAGGTGAAAGCTCTGTCCCATCTTGAAGTGTTTAGGGTCATCTAGGGAGGACTGTCACCTCCCCTGCAGAAGCAGGACCTTGGATTATCAAAGCCTTTCACTTCCCACCGGATTTACGTCTTGGAGAGATAAAAAAAATAAGGCACAGTACTACTGGACGGAGTAGTAAATCAAAAAATGTTTAGGCTCAGTCACCCGGCACTTGAGAGGGTCTCATACTGAACACCACATTAATTTTGAGTGGATCTAAGAAAACTGTGTAGGTGGAAAAAGGCAGAAAATTTTGACTGCTGTTCCTATCTTCCATCATCCTTTGCCGGCGTAATTAACTCATCACAAATAATTCAGGCACCAAGTTCTCTCTCTTCTTTTTCCCTGTGATCAGCCAACAAGTGCTGAAGTTTCTCGAGTTTATTCCTTGTTCCAAACTACTCACCGAATAATTTTTGCTAATAACTCCCCAGCTGCAGGTTGTTCCTCAGCATCTCGTTGTAAGCGTGTGCCAGCCAGAACTTGAGAACTGAGCCGGACTGGTTAGTTTTGGTCAGAGGTGGAGGTCTCCTCCCTTGATTTAATGAGCATGAAACCTAGAAAAGGCTTTTAGGGAAAAGATGACTTAAAATGTGACTTGCCACAAATCCGGCATTGGATTTGGCTCCCAGCCTGCCCTGAGATTGCCGCGGTTTCAGTGTTATTCTTCATGATTCTCCACCGATCTCATGGTTCTCGGTACCGGATCAGATTGGTTAAAACGTCCTGTTTTTATTAACGCTCCTGCCTGCAAACAATTCACTGGGATATTAATGAAAACTCAGCCCCGGGCACGGGTGCTGCCAAAGGGAGCACACCCCTCCATTTCAGCAGCTCCAAGGTTTCCACCTCCTCACTGCGAGGTGCCCTTCAGAGAAGCATCTTTCTAACGAGAACGGCAGCTGACCCTTCCCACTAATTTGGAGCCGAGATAAAACCTAGGTGAATCTCAAGAGCTACGGGACCTTCAAGGCTGTAACTCCCTCCTCCAGGAGTATTTATGTTCCTGGGACCAATTAAGCTGGCGTTGAGCCATACCTTGCACTCCTTGAGGTGCTTTCCACCAGCGAGCCCGTGCTGGCTTTGTGCTCTGTGCGTAAGCGAGCGCAGGGACGGGGTAGTGCCAGTGTGCTCGTAACCAGAGAAATTTAACCCTGGTGACCGTATCCTAAAAAAGAAAATAAAATGTTGATTGCTTCCTGGGAGCTCTGAGTTCATGGGCAGGAGCCGTCACAACCCTGTCCTGTGAAGGGCAGCGTCTCCTGGGAGTGGTACTCGGGGATCCGGGATGTCAGAGAGCAAACGCTGAGAGCCCACCAGGAATTATTAGTGGTGAAACCTTGCAAGCAAACATTTGAGCTCACCAAAATCCAGCAATGGCAAAATATGGAATTATCTGGGTTATTCCCACCCCGTTTGTGAAGGGAAGGAGCTTTGGGGATGGTTTCTCTAGGGATGTAGAGGGGGATTCAAACCTCCCTTTCATTGTTCCTCCAGGTCATAAACTGCAGAGGTGTGGAATACATTTCTGTGCAAAACGCTGCTGCTGGCTGTGTCTCCTCACTTGGGGCGAGCCCCCAGGGACAGGACGGGGGAACGGGGGCAACAACAAAAAAAATGCAGCTAGAATTACAAAAGAAAGGAAAGATTGGAAAGAGGAGAAGAAACAAAGTCAAAGGAAAATAGGGAAGGGAAGAACTGTAGGGCTGTAGCAGCAGTCCTGCTCCCTGCTGCCAAGGCAGGATCTGGGCAGGCACGGCAAGCCGACTGAGACCGTGTGTGAGATCCGTGAGAGGATTAATAGGAAACTGTATTTTTCCTTAACATTTTGGGTTAAATAGGGCAAACTTTTCCACAGCCTGGGGAGTTGCACACACTCAGTGGGGCAAATGGGGCTTCTCTGTGTGCTGGCTGAGCCGGGCGACTCCGAGGAGCTCCGCTGCACCCCAGGACCGGGGTGCCGGCTGGAGGGACGGAGGTGCCGGGTCCCAGGGACAGGGCCATCCCTGGGAGGCAGGCTGCGACGGGGAGCCAGCAGCCAACACGCAGCGGCGCTTTCTCTCTCCCTTCTCATTGCTTTTGTGCGCATCCTACTTCTTCAAAGCTCCTGACCACCCCAACTAGCTTTTTTCCCTCTCCTTTCTCCAAAAAGTGTGACATTCTCACCCTCTGTAAAACTGCCAAACAAGCGACTCGCCTTTGCATTTCCCTGCAGGGCTTGCTCTTCAATTAAAAGCGTTTCTTGACGTTTTAACTTTTACCTCTCTTAATTGAGGTTCCTTTCTCCAGCCTCCTCCCCCTTTTTAATGAGAGGCTAAAATGCCGGTTAACGGAGCTTTGCAGCGGGCAGCGCTGGCGACCGCGCGGTGTGAAACCCAGGAGCACGGTTTGGAGGGCAAAGGCCGCCAAAGCTGAGCTGCTCGTGGCCCGGCCAAGTGTCACGGAGACTGGGAGAAAAAGCCGGTGGAAAAATATAGGATCCAGGCCACGTGTAAAATGATCCTGCCCTTGGTACATGCTCCCAGGCTCCATCAGTCAGCACTTCAGCAGCTAATGACACAGCAACGCTTCTCCTTTCCCTGTTACAAATGCAGGGCAGGGACCCAAGTGATGCGATGGAGGCGAGTCGGGCACAGCCAGGTTTACTCCTTGGCCGGTCCCAGCTTCATGCCTGGCACCCAAATCTCCCCTCCTGGAGCACCGTTGCAGCACTACCAGCCCCAAATATTTTAAAAGCATGAGCTGGGATAAACGTAATGAGGAAGAAAAAAAAAAAAGACTGTACATCCTCTTTAATTTGCCTGCTAATTTTTGAACAGGTAAGCCCCTCCCCTGCCAAGTTTTTCTTCACAAAAAAAGAGGGTTAGAAACACTTTATAAAAAATATCGAGCACTTCACAAATTTTGCAAGTCCTTCTTGTGCAGGGACAGGGATAATTTTCTGTGAATTACTCATTTTTTAAAAATATAGCATGTGTGCAAAGCAAAGCAACCGCACACCTTTATTTATTTTACGCCCAACCTCGGCTGAGTTCAGAAGCCTCTGATTACGTACACTCAGATGGTTTTAAAAGCTGCTCACTTGTGAAAACCAATCTTCTTATAAAATAATGAATTGGAAGCTTTCATGGGAATTAACCGCGTGCTGCTGGGAACCGGTACGCGGAGGATAACAGAGAGATCACAGGGGTTTGCGGATCGGCTCCCTCCCCGCTCCTCTCCTGGCCCAGCCGGGCTGGTTCTTGCAGGTGGCCCCGGGCTGCTGGAGATGGCAGCGACCGCACGCTCCGGACTGGGATGAACGGGAGCTTTTGGGGCTCATTGCAAAGGGTTTCCTCGCACCAGGGCCGATCCCTGCTGCAAACGTGTCCCCTCGGTGCATCGTCTTGCTGCAGAAGGTCCCCCGGCTCCTCCGCAGGGCTGCTGCACTCGCTGAGCTGCTCAAGTCTAGGTGGTGCCAGATGTCCTTGAAATGCTGCTAAAGGGACAAATGTCTGCAAAATCACTCGTCTCTTGCTGTCCTGACCATTTTATGTCTTCCTTCATACGGTGAGCCTCCTAGCTTGTAAACGCTTAAACCATCCTCACCAACTCTCAAGCAGTTTTAAACCTGAAACGCTGCATTGAAATACTTCCATGACTTCAGGTGCAGATTTATTTCTGGCCTTGGAACAGTTTAAGGATGTCTGATGTTATGTGCTTGGTTGTCTTTAGAAGTCATTCATTTGCAGCATACAATTGCCTTGCAAAGTCATGGTGTAGGATTTGGGAGGGGAGAGCAGGAGCTGGAGCAGAAGGGCCGCTCGGAGCCCGGGAAGCCCTTCTCAAAGCCGCGCAGATGGGCAAGCAGACGCTTTCACGAGGGGAGAGCGGTGCGAGCTCTTGGATGAAAGCAGATGAAGCGAGGACAGCAGGACTGGGGGGAGAACGCAGGAGCAAAAGCCAGGAGCCGGGTTTCCCAGCCCCGCAGGGTTGGGCAAGGAGTCGGCACGTGGTGCTCGGCAAACGGGACCACGTACATGCCAGTGCAAAGCCACGGGCAAGCCGGACGGAGGAGACTCGCAGGCGGCACCTGGCTCATCCGCAGGCACGGGGATACGAACACCCAGCTAAAGCTTTGGGATAAATTCTGGAGGAGGTGTACATATATTTTTGTAGACAATAATTTTGATTAACGGACAGAAAATCAGTTTTATAGGGGCTTTTAGGAGGACGTTTGCCAGCATGAATAAACAACAAGCGCTCTCGCCTGGCTCCGAGGACGGGCTGGGGACGGGGCTGCGGGGCAGAGCGAGCCTCAGCGAGCTCAGTGTGTGCCCGGGACCGTGTGCCCACCACCCCCTGCTCCGTGGTGGCTCGAAGCTTGGCCAGCACCAGAGCCACTGAAAAAAAAGATGTTTTACTCTTTACAGATCATTTAATGCTCTAATGAGATTCCTTAAAAATACAAACGAGCCACCTGGCAGGATGAAAGCCTATCTCCATGGCAGTGATTTTCCTAAAGATGCTTTTCATCTTTGGCTGCTGGAAGCTTCGACGTAAAAATTTATCACCCGCCCTCCCCTAATAAAATGTGATGGTTTTACTGTATTTTTTATATAAATGTACATTTAGTTTTGAATTATACCAAGAGGCAGGCGCTAGCTTTGGTCAAGTCTGCGACATGCAGCGTAAATCACAGCTCCCTAGCAACTTCCCAGGACCACAGTCTTCTGCCTAAGGGTACAAGTAACTTCTATTGACTTCAGTGAAAGTTTCTGGTATCCTGCAGTGAGAGAATAGGCCCCCAGAGACTCATTTGCTGTTGATTAAAAGCAAGAGACTAATAGCGCTGGGCACCATGGTGCAGCCAAGCGCTGTGCCGCTTCCCGCCCTCACCGCTGCCGCTGCATCGACTCAAAGCCCGGCCCTGCCGTTCCTGGGAGCCCAAAGCTCTCCAAAATGCATCTTGTTTCTGACCCCAAACCCGCTTGTTTTGGCTGTTACACCCCCAAACAGCGCCCAGTGTCACCCCAGTGCTCCCAGCCGTCCCGCGCTGGGCTGACCCCCCTTTGTCTGCCGCGGGCTGCCCAACCTCACCCAGCCCCTGCCTCCCAGGGGACATCCCACCACCCCCAGCTGACTTCCGAAAAGGTCCTGGGGTTCCCCTACAGCCGCAGCCTTGGTCTGCTCAGCAGCTGTGCAAGGCATGGAGAGATGGGGGCAAGGGTTTACGGGGTCACCACCTCCCGTTGCCCATAGCGAGGAGCACCAGCCTGGCTTTTCTTTTCCTGTCCTGTCCAAGGCGGGGGGGTCAGCAGAGCCCCCCGAGCGCAAGACCGGTACGTGAGCCGATGGAGCAGCCGCCTTTGATCTGATTGAGCATAACGAGCAGTGCGGGACCTTGGGAGATGCACCATCAGCATGATTAGCCACGTCCTCCGGGGAAGGGGCTACGCCAGGGAGACGGGAAGATGACTGGTGATGCAGGAGCAGCAGATGGTCTCTCTCAAGAAGAACGCTGGGACAGTAATTACAAGAGACAAGAGGAATGCTGCTGGCTCGCTCACAAGAATTTGCCCAAGCAATCATGGGAAGCATGAGCCTCTCCAGAGAGCGGGGAAGGAGGCGCAATGGGGGATGAAAACTTTTGCCCGCAGGCTCCCAGTGCTGCGGCCAGAGCCCACCCACCTCTCCAAAGGGACACGGACTCTCCCTCCACTTTGCACCGCGCCTGCAACTCCTTCTTCACCAGGATAACCATGGTTTTATATGCTTTAAGCTTGGCTTTGCTTTCTCCTGCTCTACGTTGTCCAAAGGGCGTCCCAACCACCATGCTGCTTGTCCCAGCCGCTTCCCAACAGGCCTGAGATAAAGACGTGACTTTGGTTCTTGCTTCTTGTATGGGACAAGCGGTGCCAGGAAGGACGGGCTGGCTGTGACCTGGGAGCATCACTTCCCAGGGCTGCTCAGGCAAGAAAAAAAATAGAGAGCATAGCTCATGGTTTGCAAGTGTTTTCCATCCTCTTTTGCCCAGCTGTGATTTTGTGCCTTATTGCCCCTCTACCCCATGCCTTCATTTTTCCACTCTACCATGACTCTCTATTCCCCTTGGAGTAGCTGCCTGCCAGCCAAAGCACAGCGGAGGTTAGAGAAGAGTTTAATTAGTGCTCCTCTGCCTCGCAGCCTGCTCCCCTGCGCCCGCTGGTGTCCCCGCAGCAGGGCTGGACGAGCAGGGGACGTGGAAACGGAGAGGTGAGGAGGGCAGTGCCACCCCAGGGTGCTTTTACTGTGGGGGATCCCCCGCCCATACGTACCCCTTGATGTTTTAGCTCTGCAATGCAGCCTGAGCAGTAGCTGAGACCTGCAGGTGATGAGGAAATCAGAGCTAATTAGAACCGCTAATTAGATCTCTGCTGAAACACCACCTCTGCTCTGTGCCCATGGGCTGTGCCTCCTGCTCTGAGGGGCCCCTCTGCCCGTGCCACCCCATTGGCACACACACACGCCTAAATAAATAAATAAATACGTAAATAATAAAAAATCACTTTTGACAAGACCGAAGTATTTCACGTCGCGCTCCCACTGACTTGGGCAGCCGCAGCCCCGGCTCCGCCGCGGGCACTGTGCCAGGAACATCCGAGGGAGATCTATTGTGCTTCCCATCTATTCAGCTCAGCCTACAGGGGCGAAGCTGCCGGACGGTTGGGATGGCTCCGCACACGTTAGAGCGAGCCCAGCGATCCACTTCTCCGGCACCAGCCAAAGCAGGGCCAACGGGGGTTGGGGGGCCCCCCCTGCCGGGTCACGCTCGCCTTGGGGTTTTGCAGGGAGCGCAGCTGGGATTTTACTCCTGCAAGCTTTGCCAAAGGGCTCTGCAGCACATCCGCCCAGCTCCAGCACCAAAACCCTTCCCGGAGAGCCCCGTCCCCCCCTGTGGTGGAGGAACAGCAGTGCACAGCACAGAGGGACCTCCCAGGGGACCCGGGGGACAGCCAGCTCCTGGCCCTGGGCAGCCGGCAGCGCCAGCTTGAGCATTTGTGCTCAAGCTTTCCCATCCCTTTCCCGGCAGCAGCAAACCGTTAGGTCAACTCAGCTACTCCTGGAAGGGCAGTCAGCGCACGCATCTGTCACCTCCAGGGAGGGAGGGGACTACCTACCCCTCCTTAGAGCGGGGGTTTAATATTAAAAGCCCTCCAGGATTGCAAAGGAGAGACCCATGGCCAGGAGCATCGGTACTTTTGAGTTTACCTGGCGTTTGTTGGAATGGGGGTTGTGCCACATATCTGCCGAGGACAACCGGAGCGGAGCCACACGGACAGTGTGGTTTTGTTGCTGCCACCATCAGCGTTTGTCTTGCAGGATGCAGCATTGACCATGGCAAACGTACCCTTGGGTCAATACCGTTTGCTATTTATATCAGCAGACCTTATTAGGAGTGCCAGATTAGGCTATAAGGCCCTGATTTACTGGAGCACTTAAGCCTGTGCCTAACTTTAAGTACACAAGTAGATCCATTGACTTCAGTGGTTTAAGGTTCGACATTTGTACGTAACTTTGCTGAACAAGGACCTACATTATTCATCCGAAACCCCGGGTAATGCGTTCTTAGGAAATAACTGTAGCAAACTCTACAAATCCCTGCTGAAAGGACATCCTAAAGCCCTGGCTAGATAGAGACATTAGCTGGGATTGCTTTGTAAACAGTAGGCATACATTTATATAAAAAAATCTTTAAATCAGGCAGTGCAAGATTCAGACTTGCAGAGGCCCCAGCTCTGCCTCCTCGCTGGATCTCAGGAGAGGGGACGTGGCAGTGCAGCAAAGCATCGTAGCACAGACCAGCTCTCCCCATAATGCAGCCATATAGGGGACAGTGCAATTAAGCAAACTAACTGAAGTGCAAATGTAGGTGCTTATACCAGAGACATTCGGGCAACATCAGCGGTAACTGAGCCTGTTCAGCTCCTGTTATTGCAGTACCAAGATGATATAAAGCCATGTAGAGTTAAGACATAGGCACAAAAAGCTACAAGCAGAGGAAGCGGGCATCTCCCCGCTTCAGGGACCCCCCACGGGGTGCAGACCCATGGTACCTGTGGGAGGTGAGCAGAGCCAGCCCACTGATAGCACCGGCCACAGCACGGGGACCACCAGGCCACAGCCATGGAGCAGAACAAAGGACAAGCCTGGGGACCATACCCACAAAGCAGAGCCGACAAGGCACGTTGCAAAAGCACCCCATAGCTCGAGCAAGGAGCTCAGCCTAAATCATCTCCCAAGCTAAGGGGGAAGGTCCCCGAGGAGGCTGCTCCCACCTCCTTAGCACCCACCCACCCGCCCCCAGCAGCAGGAGCCCTGGGCACAGCTGTGCCACATCAGGGCCCTGATGCTCAGAGCCTCTCAGGTACTTTTACGGCGTGCATTAATCCCCCCCTCTTTCCCCAGCTGGGACTGTTTCCTCCAAGATGGGCTTCGGGTGGCTGGGAGGGAAAGCAGTGATGGTGTGGGCAGGATGCGTCCCGCTGGCCGCACCACTCCATTTGCAGGGGACCAGAGCAGGGGACCTGGGTTTGCAAGGGACCTGGAGAGGCAGCGACCAGATCAGCGCTTGCCCACGCAATGTTTTCTGTTACTGCAGCTGCAATTATCCCAAGTCGTCAGGAGCAACCTGCGTGGCATTAGCGGGGAAAGCACCGCGCATGCTTTGCTGCCGGCGTCCAGAAGACGGGCTGGCAAAATGAGCTAAAATGATATGGGTTTGAGCCATTTCATAAAATGTAATAGAGAATTATATCCCCGTTGTGCAATTCCACCGGATAGTTGAAAAAAACCCCAGAAATCTGTTGAAAGGATCTCATTCTGCAGTCAGGCTGATGAGCAACAGGAGAAATCCTTGCCGCATCCGAGCGTGTTTGTTGGTGCCCCGTGAGATGCGCTATTACGCTATATAGCTTTGCCATACATCGCGCCACGTCTGTGCACATAAGTGACCACCTATAGGCGCACGGAGGGGGGTGTCTGTGCACGCAGACAGGTCTGTGCGTGCGTCCCTGCGCTGCGCCCCGTGCCAAAATGCGGGAGCGGGAGGAAGAGGGTCCACAACTGGGCCGGCTTCGTCTTCCTCGCCGTGCAGCTGCTGGTGAGATTCAAGCAGCGGGAAGCGGGGAGAGCCAAATGTTATGGATCCCTCAACCACTGTTATTTGTCCCCACGTGCATTGCTGGTATTTTGCATTAAAATATATGTTGTTAAATTTATGCCTTAATATATATATGTGTAATATGGCTGAGTTACGGTTGCTGTGGGAACTATAACTTTCTTTTTTCCAAGAGGCTGTTATATGTCTTATTATGTTGTATCATCTGGAGGTTGGCTGGAAACAAGATTGCTGCTGTTAATCCTTCAGCATGGAGGGCTGATTAAACCCAGCCGTCCCCTCCTCGGGTCTGTAGCTGCACGTAGGGTCTGTAGCTGCACGTGGGCAGTCCTTGTATCACAGACTCTAATTAGACTGCTCGTTTGGGGCAGAGAGTCCGGGCTCCGGAGAACGGCATGGCTTAAAGCATCGGTGTGAGCTGGCTTTTACGGGGCGCGGGCGGTTGGCTGGGGACAGGTCCAGCCACGGATAAACAGGGTCAAGCTCCTGCTTCCCCCGTAGTGGCCGGGGCTGGGGCTGGATTTGGGCTGGGTCCCATCCCTGCCAGCCTGAGCCTCTCCGTCAGGGAGCTGGGAAGCCAGGAGGAGGGCAGATCCAAAACCCCATGGGATACAGCCCCATGAAACTGCCCACTCCTGCCCGCCCTCTGTCACTTCCCGTTGCCATCAATGGGACATACCCAAGCCCCACGCCATGGGGTTTGCTCCCGGGGGAGAAACACGTCCATGGCCCCTTCCATACCTGGTCCAGCGCAGCTCTGCAGGGGACGTGCCCCCCCACCTCGCCGGGTGAGTGCTTTGGGAGCATCTTCATCCCCACACTCAGAGTCAAGGCAGCACCCGGAGGCACCGGGATGCTGCTGGGACCCCCATCCCAGCAAACCCCAGCTGAAAGCAGGGGGCTCCCGAAAGCCCGGCGCTGGCTGGGTCCTCCTAACACCGTGGCAGGGTTTGTTTGTGTTTCGGCTGCTGCGAGTCACGGAGGTGGCTGATTAAAGGCTTTAATGGGCCATGGAGTGGGTTGATTTGCTGGGAGGCTGCTGTAAAAAGATAGGAAGGCTGCTTAGCGCCTCGGTCACTGGAGGTATAAACAAAGGATGGATTTTGCTAGCACATGTCCACTCTCCTCGTAATGAAACGCAAATTGCTCGCCAAGAAACTGCTCCGGGATATAGATGTTTGTGAGAGGCTAAATGGGCTTCTTACCGTTTAAATATTTATTCCTTTCCTTGCGCTTATTTTTTTTAATTTGCAGAAGGCACTGGTGTATAAAAGCTTCAATGCACAACATTTAAAGGGAAGGGAAGTAATTTCTATCTGTTAAATGCTGTCCCACCGGACCCCTTCCGTGGCTGGTGTAACAGCTGCATCTCCTATGGTGCCCTAAAGAGCAACACATTTGGGCGCTGAGGGACCCATGGGGATGAAACTCCTGGCACTGAGAGGCAACGCTGACTCCAAACTCCAGCGGAGACCCGAGCAGCAGCCCCCGAACGGCATGCAGTGGGGGGGACCCAGCAGCGCTGGCCCCAGAGGGATCCTTCAGCATGTTCACAGGTCCCTGAGCCCAAGCAGGGCTGAGAGCTGCCAGCCCCCAAACCCAGCCCAGAGGTGGGTTTGGGGCTCCGGGAAGCCTGGCAGCGCGAGAGGCTTTTCCTTTAGAGCATCGATCCCAGGCGGGCTCAGCCCTGGTGCCCGAGACTCCGGATCCAAGGGCTGGCCCAGGCGGTTTCCAGCCCAGAGCCACCCCGTCACATCTCCCCGTGGAGGGCAACGTCCCCCATGCCGAGGTGTTCTCCAGAGCATCGTGGCCTCCCATCACTCTCCTGCTGGGGACGATTTATGCCAGACAAATAATCCTCCAACAGAAGCTGCAGGAAGGAGTTATTTACAGAGGAGGGGTGAATCCCGCTGCAGGGTGATCCCCGCATGACTAATGGCTTTGGTAGCACTATTTTGAGTCTGTCCCCGCTGTGAGGGGGTCGAGAGGCAGGGGATGGGGACAGGACAGTTTTGGCGTGCCCTTGACCCCGAGCCCCCAGGAAGAGGCTGGTGAAAGCGTAGGAAGAAAATGGACCTTGGGCCTTGGGCTGTGTCTGTATCGGTTCAGATCCCTCCCAGGTGACTTCTCAGCTTTCACGCTGCCACTCAGCCTTCAAGAGCAAAGATTTCCTGATGAAATTAAAGGGAAAACTGGTATATTTGCTGCTTCGAGCCAGGGCCTCATTAAAGCCCAAATTCCCTCTCACCAGTGGGGTGAAGGTTTCTCCCCATCTCGCTACAGGGTGATCGTCAAAATTAACCCAGCACAAACCCGAACGCAAAAGGTCGGATGAAGTTGTTGGAAGATGAAGCCATGTCCTCCCCGGCTGCCCCGGTTGCACACAAACAGCCTGGCCCTACCTGTGCAAGCCCTGCTTTGCTCCTGCCCGCACCTCCCTCCCTGCCCAGCCGCAAAACACGGGGCAGGCAGCGCGTGGCGTTGATGGAAAAGTACTGCAGTGAAATGACAGAGATTTCCCTGCCACAATACTGATATTTTAAAGTTATTTATGTACTAAATGTACCAGGGTTGCTATTGTCTCCGCAGCTCCATTTATTGTAAGGCATGCAGCATGAATTTAACATCGAGGGCTTTGTGCTGGGGAGGGCTGCCTGCGCGGCGCGAGCATTGCGAGAAGGAGCGGTGGGAGCCAGCTGCCCTTCCCGCCCCCCCCCAGCGCTGCCTGACCTTGGGCCAGGTGCTTACTGATGCTTTCACCAGGGCAAATGCAGAAATCAAGGTTTGCTCTATAATTTCCTTTTCAGGTGTAGTAAAAGGCAAGCGGGGGTTTAGAGGAGGGCCGAGGGAGCGGGGTGCAGGGACGCAGTGACATTCGGGCTGCAGCTGGGCGATGCTCCCACTCCCATCCTGGCCTCGGGATGACAGCAGGGCTGGGAGAACATCAAGGAGGGCACCTGAAAGCAGGAACGTGTCGTGCTGCCTGCCCTCCCTGTGACTCGGTTTCCCCATCTGCAGAACGGGGCGGCTGAGCTCCCTTGGGTGGCTGCAGCGAGCGTGGGTGCGGTGTTTGGCAGCCCCATGGCAAAGGCACCTCGCAAGCCCTGTCCTGGGAGTCAAGCCCCAGCATGCACAGAGCCAGGACCCTGTTCCCAGCGCTCGTCCCAGCTCTGCTTTCTTTGTCACTAAGTGTCCATCCACCTCAAACAGCAGCATTTCCAGGAGCCCTGGCTGTTTGCGCTCGGCGTGACATCACTCTGCTTTGCAGTTTACCTTCTGCTCTTCAGACGAGTTTATTCCTGCCCTTGAATCGCTGTCTGGCTTGCAAGTCACTCCCAGCCCATTGTGCCTCCGTGTGGCCCCAGCTCTGCTCCGCGCGGCGTCGCACTGCCCTGGGTCTGCCTCGCATCGCTCATCATCTCCTCTGGGTTTTTTTCCTGGTGACTGGCTGGTGTTGGGATTTGCACCACCTGGTTTGACGCCCCTCGCCTCTGCCAATCGCCTGCGTTTCCTTCTGCCTGTTCCACATTATTAGTCCTTTTCTTCCCCCCCCCTCCAATCCCCCTTAGGTTATTTGTTGCAATTTGGTTTTCTGACGTTCTGTTGTGTTTTATTTTTCTTGGCATCGCATCTTTGGGGATTTCACTCACATCATTTCAGCTTGAATTTGCATTGACATCATTATGTTTCTTCTTTTCATCCTGCCTGATTTCTCTTTGGAGCCAGTGCTGTTTCAATGTTCCCTGACATGGTTTGGGGACCTCTTTGGCCTTATTCTGGAGAGTTTGCCTTTCGTGGCATGCAATTGCTCATGAGCGCGCGCTTGGCCTCAGGCAAGCGCAGGCAGAGCCTGTTGTAGCGTTTCTGGGCTGAGCTGGGGAAACGTTCCCGAGTCTGCAACAGAGGCGGCGGCTGGGTGCAGGGGCCGTGTCCCGGCTGGGGGCAGGAGAGCTGCTTGCAGCCTTGCACCAGCCCCTACCGAGTCAGCACCTTCTTTCTGCCCCGTTTCCCTGTCGCCAATGCCGAGATAACAGTGCCTGTCCGCTCCGGCATCCGAGGAGGTAAAGGACTGTCACTGTTGTTGAAGTTGAGTGCCATGAGACAGGAACGATTGCTATCATCACAAGGAGAGATCCAAATTCCCACGCGATAGTTCTTTGGGTTAAGGCTGAGTTGGTCGGGGTGCCCCACGCAGGCAGGGGTCACTGGCGCTCCCCCCTGCCCCACACACGGGGCGCCCACCCCTTCCACGGCCATGTGGTGGTTCATGTGCTGTGATCCTCTGGTGCGACCTGGCTGCTCGCCTCCGGGTAGGTACCAGGGCTGGTGAGACGAGGGTGGGTGGGCAGGGATGCCACCCGAAGGCTCCAGGGTGTCCGTCCTTCTGGTCCTCACCTGCTGCATGCACTTAGGAAGCCGGTATCAGCTCCCTGGCATCAGGTCCTTCCTTGCTAATGTTAATATCCAGCCCTGGAAAGACACCATAGTTATACACAGCACAAATTGTCTGGGCAGGGACACGCGGGGACGTGACAAACCAGAGTGGGAGGGAGACATCAGCAGTAATGCAGGTATCAGGTCAGTGCTCAAGTGGGGAAAGAGCACGTAGGTTCCCCAAATCCCTGCCCAGTGCACCGTCTGCCCAATTAACAGTTCTCATCAGGGACTATTCCCTTGCTAGTGACCTCCTGGGGATGGACAGACTGACCACCGCCTGGGACACACCAGCCATCACATAAAGCCTGGGAACATCCTGAGGTGAGGGGAAGAGGGACCTCGGCGGCAGGAGCCAGCGAACTCCTGGTGCCACCGCCCAAGCTGCAGCCCTGCAAGAGGCTCCGAAAAGCAGCAGCAAGACCCCCCCGTCACATCACCCCAGTGCATGTGGATTGATGGGGTGTCATGGGGGTGTGAACACGGGGGTTGCGTGGCCACTGCTGTCTGCAGGGAAGGACCATCGCCACATAACCCTGTGCAGGGCTTTGCTCCGGGGCCAGGTGCCCACCGGCTGGGAGCAGGCTGAGCCTTGGTGTTGTGCTGGTGGTGGTGCTGTGCACAACTAGGTGCTGTGCCCGGAGGTGGAGGCTCTCAAGAAGGAGAGCTCCATGCTGTGTAATCCCGACTGCCAAGCGCGTCCTCCCAGCCTGAGCCCCCCGCAAGCCTGCCAAACGGAGCTGGAGCCTCGTCCTACCCCAGATCCTGGCACTTCTGAGGTCGGCTGGAGACGCCAGATTTTACCCTCAGTCAAAAAAAAAAAAAAAAAAGAAAAAAAAGAAAAAGATGGAGGGTGCACGGAGGGAGCCAACAGGAAAAACATGATCAGACATCCTGAATCACAGAAAAAGCTACAGCATGGCATGTCTGAGCAGAACAGCATGTCGTTGCTAGCGGTAGCTGAAGTACACGGGCTGCTAAGAAGGAGAGGGATCTCGGCACAGCGGCTAACGGGGGAACTGCGAGTCCCAACTTCGCCAAGTACATCCGAGATCCACATTCAGACTCTCTGGAAATGCTGGCTGAAAGGAAGCTGGCATGAAATTTCCATTTGCAGTCGCAGGGGCTTGGGGAAATCAATCTCTTTAGAGTCCTTTGGAAACCTCAGTCTGATGGCTTTAAATATTTACTGTACTCCTGCACACCAGATCCCAAAATTGCAGGGCACATTCTCCCAGGCAGCCAGTTGGTTTAGATGCTGCAAGCTTCCAAAACAGTCTGTGCAGGTACTGGTGAAAAACAATCCTTAATATGATTGCGATTTGCAGTTGCAAAACTGTGAGAAGCTTTTGAATTTGGGGAAAAACCAGAAATAATTCTTAGGACTACAGAGCATTAGCGTCCTTCCCGCGCTGGGCTGGCGATGAGAGCAGGACAAGGAAAGCCCACGCCTCAGCCAGCTGCGCCCACCGTCTCCCGCTGCAGGGATCCGCGACAGAAACACCCGCCCGGGATCATCTCCTGGTGCTTCTGTGGCTTTGGATGACTCGGATGGGGAAACTGGAAAGCGGAGATAATGCTTGTCCTGCTGTGTAGCTAATGACATCGCCATCTTGGAGGCTTTAAAGTGGCCAGAGTGAGCGTTAGGCGTCTTTGGGATCCACCATTTTTTCTCTTAAGCATAACAGCAGGTAACATCTATTTTTCCCCTTTTGAAGGTGCCTCTCCTGCCTTCTTCAGGGAGAGCCCTCGCTCAAACCTTAAAAATTCAACAAGACACTGGAAAGGAAGCTTTTGTCACTTTGTTATGGCCTCTCCCAAAGTGACCAGCCCATTTGCCCACTCCCTCGCCCTACTAGCACAGGGAGCGAGGGCAGGACAGGAGGCTGCTCTGCTCTCCAGGCCACCAAAATCCATCACGATTGCTATGATCTGCTTCGCCTACACCTAGAGCCCAAATGCCGCAGCTCATCGCGGCTCTGAGCCACCAGCAGCCCCCAGAGCCAGGTGCCCATCGGAGGCAGCTGCTTTGGCAAGAGGCACAGGAGACATCAGGGACCTGCAGATCCAAGGCCGATGGCAAAAACATTGTACTCCAGCTACAGCATGTTGGATCAGGCTGTCAGGAGCATATCTGGATGGAAGCGTCTAAAGGTGACTTGCAAGGAAAGCCTGGAGACTGAGCAGAGCACAGCAAGAGGGTGTCCAGCACCTATCCGCGCTGGCCAGGCTGCAGAGGAGGGGGCACGGGGATGTCCTGGTCTCAGTCTCTCAGCCAGACTGCCACAGGTCTGTCAACGAAGAACACATCTTCATGTGTTTCAGAGGCACATGGTGATAGTGGAGGGTTTGGGCGCCCTTATTCTTCCAGTCCGGAGAGGTCCTGAGAACAGCCAGAAGATACTTCAGTGGCTCACGAGGGATGTCCCACTGAAGACCCGCTGTTAACGTGCAGCCTTCACCCTCCCGGCACTGCAGCCTGAAGCGGCTCCCGTCCCAGCAGACAGCCCCGGAGGATCCCCTGTGCTGCCCTGCACCACAGCAGAGACTCCCACCAACCTGGGGGTCTCCGACTTTGCGATCACTCTGAAGTCAGCAGCAAAACAGCTGCAGGACACTCAGCAAGGAGTGCAACAGAGCACCCGGTCAGCGGGATTGTGGGTTAACCCCTTCCGTAGAGGGAGGATGCTGCCGTTTCACTGCTCTGTCCAGCACCTGCCTCCCCTGCACCGAGCAGCT
>NW_008825302.1:1247193-1253024 GCF_000699105.1 Pygoscelis adeliae | reverse complement strand
CAACTCAGCCGTCAGCAGGATATCCCAGACCGACTGTAAGAAATGAAGTTATTTTAGCAAGAACATGCAGGCCTGAAAGTGAGAAATTCTGGAGTGAATTCATTCATCATCTCTGGAGAGCTGACAAGCGCGCTGGGGGGCCTGCCTGGCAGGGAGAGGACTGTACTGGGATTGCTCCCTAAACAAATGGGGCTGACCGGTGAGCTCTGGGCATTGTCCTGGGCACACGAGGTCCCAGCGAGGGCATGACCTAATGCAGGTGATGCTGTGGTGTCCCCTGTCCTCCTCCCCAGGGGAAAGCCCCCAGCAAAACACCCTGCCAGGACTCAGGGCAGCAAACCCTGCGGGGCACTACTCGGACTGATCTGCACTGCTGGAAAGTAAAGGCAACAAATCTCACCTGGTCCTTGATGGGCTGAAGTTTGGCTCTGCATGAAGCCAGCAGGCAGGGTCTTGCTTCAAATGTCCCTCACCATGTGGCCTGGAGCCTGGCTGCAGCCAGGGTGTGCTGCCTGCCCTGAGGTGCACAAGCATTGCTGCAGAGCATGGAGAAAGTGCAGAGATTTAAAAAAAAAAATAAAATAGAGAGAGAAGGATGGTTTTGTGAAGGAGGTCTGGACTGGATTCAGCTGTTTGTTTAGCCAGGCCAACACGACATCAACTGCTGCCTGAGCAAGCAATCTGCTTAACGTGTCCTGAGGGGAAAGGGCTGAAATGTCCTTAAGGCTCACCCCGGCATTTTACCAAAGTGTTTATTCCTGGTCATTATAAATCTGCTGGTCGTGCTGCTGGGCAGGCTCTAGCAGGTCATCAGCATTGTTCTGAACAACCAGCAGCTCCATGAAACAGCAAGCTCTTCAGTCTCACCCCCCCTGTGCCGGATGCACCCCCAGGGCCATCGCCACCCGAATCGCAGGATCAATACCCCTGTTCTGCAACCACACGGAGCCCCGGACAGCCGGTGGCACAGGGATGGACACAGCCGCCGATGGAGAGGGCCTATGGACCAGTGACTGCTTTGCATCTCTGCAGAGTCACTTACACCAACATAGCTCACGCTTGGGGGTAACTTACCCCGCTTTGCCTTGGTGTAAATATCTGCCTATGGGAGACGTCAGGCATGAAGTGCAGCCCCGGCCAACCCACCTCCGCCGGTCCAGGGAGACTAATGCTTTTGGTGGCAGTGGCTGACTGCAAGCGTTCAATAATGACCATCCAGCTCCCCCCAGAAGTGAGGGTCTCGAACATCAGAAGGGTTAAGCCTAAATAAATGCTGGGTCTCATTCACCAGCCCTGAACCCCAGGGAGGTCACACTGCCAGGATTTTCCCCTTAATTTTAGGGACTAGCAACGGTTTGCAGATTATTTTTTTTTTTCCTCCAGTGCCAACTGAGATTATCACATCGAGATCCACAAAGGTACATCGCTGCTTTCCAGACCATGATTTACAGGAGATGCACATGGGAAGCACCAAGCCCACAACGCCTTTAGGGTTTGACTCATTTGCCTGAAGGTGCCACAGACGTGGAGATGCCCCCCACGCTTGTAAGGTGCCCTGGGTCCCCCCAACAGCAGGCTGCACACCCCAGGGTGCACGTCTGCCACCTCTCCTCAGCTGTGTCCACAAATACACCCTGAGCTTTACCTGAGCCGAAATACCAGAGCCATGAAATCCACAGCAAAACCATTGTCGATGCTGCTATTGATTTCAATGAGCATCTCCAACACGTTTGAAAGCTAGAAGACAAGGAACAGCCAGAATCTAACATATACAGCCAGAATCTAACACCCTTTCTGGTGAATACACCGGGATGTAGGCTCAGTTGTACAAAATGCAGGACTGTATAAGTGTCTGACAGCTATCGCGGTCACTGAGAAGCCCCCAAGAAACCAGCTGGGAAACTCGCCGCCTCTGTTTCAAAGTTGGCTTATGGATAAAAAAGGAAAAAGCCTTAAAAAAACCTCAACAGTAAAACCCCAGCCTCATTCAGCCTGGCTCTTTCACCAGCACTAAAAAAAGGGAAGCAAAGGAAGGTGAAATAAAACCAGAGCACTGCTGGAGCCCTGCCCGTCCCCAAAGCCACCTCACCCATCACTTTCCTTTCCCATGGCTCTTGCTGCCACTTGCCTTCCAGCCAGCGGTAATCTTGATTTTAAGGCTGAAACCCGAAACAAAGGTACAGGTGAATCATAGAATCATAGAATCATTAAGGTTGGAAGAGACCTCCAAGATCATCGAGTCCAACCGTCAACCCAACACCACCATGCCCACTAAACCATGTCCCTAAGCGCCTCATCTACACGTCTTTTAAATACTTCCAGGGATGGGGACTCAACCACTGCCCTGGGCAGCCTGTTCCAATGTTTAACTACTCTTTCAGTAAAGAAATTTTTCCAAAAAAATGAAAAAAGGTGAAAAAACATATTGGCAAAGAAGACAGAAACGCAAGGGATGGCTTCAAGCATTTACTTATTACAGACATCTCACCCGGCTTGGATGTGCCTTCTCTGCAGAGCTAACGGCACACGGTGCTCCCCGGCATGCACTGCCCCGGCACATCCACAGGGATTTCCCAGACACGTGCAGCAATTCGGGGAGGGCAGCAAAGACCCAGCCTCTCAAGGCCTTGAACCGTGTGCTCGCCACGGCATGGGGGCAGGACACCGGGCCGTGCATCCCCAGCAAAGGCAGAGCAAATCTTGTACCGAGGATCAGAGTGAGCCCTGCTCTGCAGTCAGAGCCCTTGGGTCCAGAGAGCCAGGAAAAAACAGGCTTATCAAAGACTAATTAGGGGCCATCCTAACTCCTCTATAGTCAATAAAGTTTTGCTATTAACTACTATCAGGGCTAGATTTTACCCAAGGAGATTTCCTGTTAAAAAACAGCTTAATTAAAGCAGGTAGAAAGTCCTTGTAGGTCTCCCTACTCCCATGCCAGCAACCCAGGCAGTCAGGTTACAAACACGCTGCCTTACAAACCTGCAACGGGGATTGAGGGGAGATAAAAGGGACAGGGAGAGCCCAGGGGCTCAGCTTACACAGAGGAGCAGGGAGATGGCTCCCGCATGCAGAGCCAGCGATCCCAGAGCACACCACCATCCCACACCTCTTCCCTAACCCATACCCGCCCCCCCTCAGCCTATTCTTTCCTGCTCTACCCAAGCATCCCCCACCCATAAAAGCCCTTCCAGCTCCTGTCCTCGCCCTCCTCCAGTCCTTAACCACCTGGCCTCCTCCAGCAGCCCTTCATTTCTTTAATTGATTTTCCTTCCTGTGGATATTTTAAGCACCTGCTGTACCCAGATTGTTTGCTGTCTGATGGAAGCAGGCAGCTTCGCTCTTATCTGCCAGGGTAGACGCAAGCCAAAGCCAGCAGGGTATAGGCCAGCTCTCTTAAAGCTGGGTAATAGCTTTATGTAACTGGAATAAAAAAAGCCAAATTCAAGAAAGCTCCTTTTATCCTTGCCCTGCCACAGACTGGAGGGTTTGGATGTGCCAAGAGCTCTGCTTGCGCTGCGGTTCCCCGGCTGGCAGCAGCTCTGGGCTTTCAGGCTTGTGGGATGCACAGCCCACCCCGGGTGCTGAGTGGGTTGAGCGCTTCTCTCCCTCCGGACCAGAGAAAACCGTGCTTTGCCTCCAGCCTGGGAAAGCACGAACTCCCAAGGCTTATGTTGGCACAGGGGGTTGCTGCAAAGCTCCAGTTGGGATGTTTGAATTCAGGATCTGGAGGACATATTTTGCATTAATCAAATAAATGCATCATGTGAGGCATTTTCCATTTAAATATCTGAAACAGATGCTAACTAAATGATCAGTATGACACGAGCAACGTGGTCTGGGTCTAGAGGATACGGGAAGCAGTGGAGAGACTCCCAGGCTGCGAGCTGTGTGCTCGGTCCGTGTGCCAAGCCACCCGCCGAGGACAGAGCCTCGACTAAGTGCCGATTAACCCACAGATGCAGAAAAAGTAATTCTTCAAACTTGCTGCCCAGACTGAAGAGTAGGAAGGGAGCTCTTCTTTGCAAGACCCCAAAATCCACTGTACAACACGTAGTCGTCTCTTACAAAGAGCCAGAAATAAGTAATCCAGCTCTAACTTTTCACATAAACCAAGAGTTTTTTGGTGCTGTGGTGCTGCTTGCTTTCCCCTGTTTGCATTCATAGAGGAGCCTTCCCTGCAAACTTTCCTAGTGCAATGAAGTTAAGCCGCGAGGACTTACGCTCCTGAATGCAATGAATAAGGGTAGCTTGGATTGGTAGCTGAGCTGCTTATTGCATGTGTGGCAGCCAGATACCCAGGGAGAGGTGATAAAACAGTCCATTCGGGATAAGCATCCAACAGGACAGGAGTTCAGCTAATCCTCCCCTGCACTTGCTGCTTCTGCAAGGAAGAGTAGGAACGTGGCGAGAGCAGGATTTCTTGTAGCAGTGTTGGGTCTTTCCAGGAAATATTCAGAAAATACAGCTTCCTAAGCTGATCTGGGAGGTCGGAGAGACTTGAAAATACAAAATAATTGCTGGAAAGGAATCTGAAAATGATAGCTCCTTTTTCTGCATAGCGTTACACTTCACTTCTCCTGACGGAGAGTTCAAGAGCCAGCTCTTTTTCCTCTTTTCATTAACTCCTATGACTACATATATTTGAGAAAAGCTTCCGTTAGTCACAGTTGCTTTCCTACTCATCCTTCATGCCTTTCAGCTACAAGATCAGGCTAACCAGTACCCGTATAAAAATAGATTTCTCGATGACAAGTATTTCCCTAAGTCCAGCTATAATCTGAACATCGTTATGTCTGCATAGCGTTACCTCTTTCTGAGAAGTCACGATTAGTGCAAATGCAGAAAATAACGATTTGGGACGGATACCTAATATCAAACAAATCCTCGCTCCGACTCCTACCATCTCCAGTTGCCAGTGAAGAGCACCAAGCCATGAACGAGCACCCTTCCAATTATCTGGAAATTAAAAGGTCTGGCAGAGGGTATCTGCACACTGGGAAACTCAAGCCTCCCCCAAAATAGCATCAGCCATCTCTGCCACCCCTTCTGATCTCGAACTGCCCTACCCGTGGGCAGGCAGCTGCTCTCGGCACGAGGACCCGAGCAACTTTCCCATCAAGGCTTACATTTTAAAGGTAGTGGTCTCCATACTTGCTTCCCAGTGAAGACCATGTTTTAGTGCAAAGCCTGTATGAAGAGCAATGAATCCGCCTTCTGCGACTGCGGGGACGACCTTTCCCGGGCATGAAAAACTCACGGTGAAAGCGAATACTAGGAATGGACAGCTTAGCAGCTGGAAAGGAGGGAGGAAAAGCACTGGGAACATCTGACGAGCCAGCTCTTGGCAAAAACTGCCTGAGAAGCTCTGCTCCAATGAGTTATCACTTGCCCTTGGTCTTGAAAAGCGAACAACATATTTTTCCCTTCCCAGCTCTCCACCCACGTGCAGAAATGCAGGCGTGGAGGCAACCGGACAGAAGAGCGGCACCGCTGAGGCGCGTGCCAGGGGTGTAGTGCCCGCGAGCGGCTCCAGATGCACGCTCGGCAGCGAAGCGAGCTGCCCAAAGTTGGCACTGTTTGCAAACAGGAGGATCTGTTGGCTCTCCGTGTTGCGCAGGCTGTTCCCCTCCACACTTGTTTAGCTGGCACCTCAGCCGTGTTACTGGCGTTCCACCCTCGTGGGCACAGTGCCACTCCGGCAGATGGGCGTCGTTGCCGATCTACAAGAGGAGCAGCGTGCACATCAGTTGTCGGTGTGTTAGAGGGAGGATTTATGTTCAGGAATGTTAAAACAGCAGCTCACGCAGTGCCCCGACCCCTCCGGCAAAGGA
>NW_008825302.1:1246352-1247152 GCF_000699105.1 Pygoscelis adeliae | reverse complement strand
TCAGAATGTCTTCTGTGAACAGTCACCTTTCAGTGCTTGTCTAATTGCCTAGTCAGTGGGATAAATTTATTTCCGAGTTTAAAACCAAATAACTAATGTCATGTGCTCCTGGCTCTCTGCTAGAGACATCACTGCATGAAGCCTTGTAGCTCTTTCCCAAGAGCCCGGTCCTCCCCTGGAAGCAGCCACAGGCGCTCCCACGACTTCCACGTCAAGGGAGTATGAGCATCCTTCTCTGCTCCAGCAGAGCTTTTCATAGATGGCTACAGCCCATCCCGACGCTGTGTGGAACACGTTCGGCGTTGGCGTCTTCAATTATTGTAGCTGTAGCAGCTGGATCCGAGGAGTGACCTCAGAATAACAATAGGGACATGCTGTGAAATTCCTATATTAAACAACAATAAAAGAAATCTTTATTGCTGTTACTAGAAGTACTAACAGCCGCACTTGGTTCAAGCTGAGTTTTAAGGCCAGGATTTTAAAGCGTGCCTGGGGGCATACGTGCCAGTCATGCATGGCACTGCAGCTCCATGAGACTCCTCTGAAAATACCGGCCCCAAAATCTTAGGAACTGCCCAGTGTTTTGTCTCCTTCTGCACTTTTTATGTCACTCTTGATTTGTGCAATGAAAAAAAAAAAATTCTAATTTTCATGCACCGTTACACCAGGGAATGGAGGGACAGATGCAATCCAAAAGCCAGGACACCTCTCAAAGGTTACACATGACTCTTTTAGGAAAAAAATTCTTTTTTCTTAGTGTCATGATAGCTTAGAGTTCAACTCATGCCATGGAACCGGTG
>NW_008825302.1:1230443-1246239 GCF_000699105.1 Pygoscelis adeliae | reverse complement strand
CCCTGCAAAGGTAGCAAAGCACATGAGAACGAGGAGCTGGAAAGAGTCTTGGCTTCGAGGTGGATGTAATCAAGGACCTTGTGAAATCATGGTGCTTCTCTGATAGCTAAATCAAAACAGCCCTGGAGTGGTCCTATCATGCCCACAGAAAATGAGCGTGCCCTGCAGCTACACGCTCTCAACACTGAAGACCCAATATACCATGACCCTAAAATAGTATAACCAGGGGATTTTCACATCTTCTAGGAAATCACCAGCACCTATTCTGTTAATACAATTATTGCTGACTTTTCTTTAAAACAGACCCAGTGTTATCTTGCTTTTTAAGACACAGTTGCCGAAATCATCCCTTCAGTAACACTTACATGGGCAAAAGCTGATGAGCTCACCCTGGTATTTGCTTCTGGATGCTGCACTGAACCGATCCCTGTGCCGTTTTGGTTTGGTTCCTCCAACCCACCGGTGAAGGAGGCCTGCTCTGTGCAGCGTTAGTGCTTGGGCATTTGGCTGAAGGGGCTTGCAGGCTTTCTACAGCTTTATGTGTCCTCACGGAAAGCTTGAGAAGATGAACGGATCATTTCTCTTGCAAGTGCTTATTAAAAATATGAAATGCATGATGATTGCCTGCCAACCGTCCAATTACGATTTCTGCCCACGACACAGAGGGATGGCGAGAGTATCTCCCCGCCAGGCACAGCGCACATCAAAGAAGCACAAATTCTCTTATTTCTGCGGGGTCAGAGCTTCTGGCCGAGGACTAGCAGTGCTGGACGGACTTGTTCTCCTCCAACAGGAGTAACTGGCACAAGGGATTGTCAGCACTCAGAAGCTGAATAAATGAGCAAATTTAGATTGGAAAAGGAAGGGAAAGCCTGTTAGATCTTGAATATAGATATCATAGTATCTTGGTAGATACTATGTGTGTTTTAGTTGCCTTTCCTTAATGAAGAAGCTGTACCCGAGCCAGGAGGAGCCCTGCCGTGCCCTCCGCTTGTGGATGGAGGGTAGCTGGGTTTTCGTAATTTGTCTCTGCCCTAGGGATTCTCCGTTTCTTTGGCCAGGCCTCACTCACCGTAATGTTACAGCTCGGGAGATCGCTGCCGTGCTGGGTGAGGGCACTGGTTTACCAAGTGAGTGTCCGGTCTTGGGCTCCTGAGAAGTGCAGGTCTCCATCGGCGCATGTGGCAGCTGTGCAAGGCTTTCCTCGAGGGGGGAAGAGGCGATTAACTTGGGCCCTGGAGCATGGTCTTTGATTGCTTCTGCAATGTCATTAGTCTGCAAAACCGCAGATGTTACAGGTTGCTGGGGAGCAGTGCAAGCTTGCGGGAACCGAAGCGACAGAGAGGTGTCCAAACCCACGCACGGGCTCAGCAGCAGAGACAGGGTTAGAGCAGAAATCTCCCCGATTTTTTTCTCATTCTGTTATCCTGCAAATGCTAATAGTGACAGGGGAAGAGGAAAACATCTGAAAGCCAGTTACAGGATGCAGATGGTGCCCATTGCCATGTGCATACGGGGCACTGCTCACGGGACTCGCCGCCCCCCAACAGCCCCACACACATCCCACCAAAGGCCTGTTGGCATTTTGAGATGGGAGGGGTTCAGTGCATTTCCTAACGCCACCACTACCAGCAGACAAAGTTATTTCCAGTCAGCAGAAGATCCACAAGCAGGTGAAGCTCAGATCATCTCTCAGATGGGGCTGGCTGGGGAGCAGGAGCTGTGGAACACAGGCGTCACGAGGACAAAGCTGTCGTCCCCCACATCCACCCCAAACGCTACTGAGTCAACCCAAGACTTTGCTGGGCTCTAAGGAAGCAGAAAGAACAAGCTACGATGTGCCTAGCCTTGACTTTCACCCATGACGTGTAGGAGCAGAGCCAGCACAGATGCTGTGGTCCCCTCAGGTCCGTCCTTGGGACAGCGGAGCTGTTTGAATGGGGGACACAGCCTTTACCATGCAACAGGCTTGCGAAGGGGGTTGGAGGAGCTGTGCCTTGGGGCTGGTGTTTCTTGGCTGTTTTCCCAAGGCAATGGCAATGCAGCAGGGCTGTCCTTTCCTCTGTCCTTTCCTACCCATTGTAACTGCATCATGTCAACCCAACAAGAAAGAGCCCCCCTCCAAGCGAGGGGGGCTCTGGTCATCTTAAGGGGAGGCTGCAGCCCGAAGTGCTGGAGGTGGTCTGGTTTTAAACACTGCGTGGAGACCGTCACAGTGTCACTGCTGCTGGGAAGGGCCCCGGTTCCACACACCGTCCTCTCCGATGGAGCTGGGGGGATGCAGGTCTGACGTTTCAGGTGGCTGTCGCCCAGGATGGCCCATCTGCCTCTCTCTCTCTGTCTGACCATGCATGCCCCAAAGTTTCAGGCACTTTTCCCCGGTCTGCTAACGGTTCTTGGCAAAGGGCTGGCTCCCACCGCCGGCTCGCTGCAGTTTTTACATCTGCATATTTCTGTTTTTACAGCCTCGCAGACATCGCACTGTGCTGCACTTGTATCAATTCTGGAGGTAGTCATTAGTTGCAGTTGCTTGGGGAAGGCTGCTGAGCTCAGCGCTATTAGATTTATTATATGGTCAATCTCATAAAGCAAGCTCTAAACTCAGATACCTTAACTCGGGTCCTCCATTTGTCAGACGGTTAAATCTATGCAGAGATTGCGGTCCTCCACCAGGTAACAGCGCAGTCAATCCTGCTGGGCAGCCAGGGAGGGATGGAGCGACCCCTCCTCCTGCAGTGCTTAATGGCCTTCTTCAGTCAAAATCCTCCTCCTCAACAGTCCTGGAAACTCTTTTTTTGGCTGGCAAGGAGGTACTAAGGTCCTCACGTGGGAATAACCCTACAGGAGATCATGAAGGAGTTGCCAAGCAGTGAAAACAGCTGGGTATACCTGAAAGCTCAGCTGCATTGGTGCATACATGGGGAAGATGCAGCCCTGAGAATAAAGGCTTTTACCATTAAATATTCTCGTTTCTATTTGCATTGTTTGGGCCTGAAGCCCTTTGCTTCTCTGCCATGCTCCTATTCGGGGCTTTTTGCTCTTGCGTGGTGATGGCAAACATCTCACTGTACCTGCCCGAGAAGTGCAGCCCTGTGACCCAGCCAGTTTGGGGTTGCCAAACATCTTCAGTAATTAGCCACACCGGTTTCAGGAGTTTTCCGGCCTTGTCTGGCTTTGGACATATTTTAGCTTTAATAATTTTTGCCAAAATTATTTAAGAAACTTCTGCTATAACTGCAACTTTCTCTAGGATCAGATGACTCGCGCAGCTTGTCTGAGCTGTAAAGCAGTCAGATGTCTCTTGTCTACCCTGTTGCTTTGCGTTTATTTTAGTTATATTATTACCGACTTCTTTTAGCTTAAGTTTTGCTTGGCTTTGTGCAATTGCATGATTTTCCCCTCCATTAAAGAACTCATCTCATACAGAGAGAAGTTCAAACAAACCATAATAATCATGGCACAACTAATTGCATAGACCAATGGGAGAGGGGAGAGTGTAACCCATAAACAGGCATGAACTAGAAATGTATAAAAATAACCCCGAATGAACCCAAAACCGAAGGGGGACGGCTCCCACTGTGCTCCTCCAGGCAAAGCCTGTGGGAACCTGACGGCGCACCATGACACCGCGTTGGAAGGGTGAGAATTAACACCGGGGAAAGGGATGGACACGTGGGACCGGGGTTTCATTACCCTTTTCTTTTGCTGTGTACCTCCAAAGCAGAAGAGACATCACCGCCAATAAAGCAGCTCGGTGACGGACAGTTTGTGGTAGGCTTCACTGATGCCAGAGTTAATTTTTATTTCGTTGAGCCTAAAATTAAGAGAAAAATGACCAAAACCCATTAGTTTGGGGAAAAAAAAAAACCCACCCACCCAACCAGATGGGTCTGGTTTTAGTTTATAATTAAACTCACCCCCTTGGATGGGAGTGAGAGCACACTTTTTAATTGGAGAGGGAGCAGAAGGTCCTTTCCAGGCTGTTTGCCGGCGAGGAGGAGTTTTGCTCCAGTCATGAGCAACTGAAGAAAGGCAGAGGCATTCGCAGTCCTCCCGGCACGCTCCATTATCCTGACAGCTGGAAATGGCCTCATTTTAAACATGGTTAGCTTTTTTTTTCTGTCCTAAGGAGCATAAATCTCTGTGACGATGATGCCATCTGTCCCTCTGAGTACGTATGCAGTGATGTGTCTCTCTGTCTATCCCTCCCCACAGTGATTTTGGACAGAGGGGGAGAGCGCTATCACAAATGTACACGGTGACAGCAGACCTGAATGGGCAAGAAACATTCCCAGATCAAAAGGTTTTCCCAGGACAGGGTAACGTAACCATCACTGGCGTACAAGGACTGCTGGAAGAGCTGCAGTGCCATCTCCCAGGAGGCTGCCATGCCCTCGGGGATGGGGCACAGCCACCGCGGAGGTGCCGTCAGAGCCCCGGCTTTGCGTGCATGCTGCATGGAAAGCCCCTGGCACGTGGGATGGAGGCATGTCTGAAACAAAAAGAGGAAAGGGAAAAGGGAAAAGGGAAAAAAAAGGAAAAGGGAAAATATAAAATAAAATAAAATAAAATAAAATAAAATAAAATAAAATAAAATAAAATAGAAGGCCCAGCAAAGCAAGATTAGCTGATTAGCATCCGTCTCCCCCTGAGTACCTAACTAAAGCCATAGCTGGAGGGATTGCTGCTTGCAGGGTGTGGCATGGTGAGCAGCGTCTGCCTGGGCACGGGAGCGATCCGGTGCTCAGCCCCCTTGAGACTGGCTTTCTATGGGCTGGGCGTTTGCAAACAGACACACAGACCTGTACTGCTGTCCGGTGCAGACCGTTAAGGAAGTGCTTTGGGAAGTGAGTCCAAAGTGAGCGGCTTTGCACGCTGGACGTGTCAGCCTGGTCCTTGGCTGGGCGATGCTGCTGTGCTCCGGGGAGCGGCGCTCAAAAATTGTGCCCCATAAGCCCAAAACTCCTGAATGAGAGCAAGAAAACTAGATTTACCTCCTGGCTACAAAGGCTCAGCCACCAACTCGTCTTCCCAAGGCTTGCTTGAAAACCCAAGGGGACAAGAGCGCCTTTGGCGAGAGACTGCCTGAAATGAGTGGAGGGTCTTTTTTTTTTTAATTAGAAACATGACTTTTTAATTCTAAACTGGACATCCAGAGTCTCCTTCCACCTGATGAATGGCAGGTGCTGTGTCTTACTCCACTGGCTTGGCTTTTCATTTAAATATTTCTCACGGAGGACATACTTGGGCTAAAAAGACTAAATGATTCAGATGCACATCTGTCTGTCTGCTCCTGGACAAGCTGCACCCAGGACGCCCGAAATCACTGCTGGTGATTTGAGCGGTGGGACTGGAAAATTCATCACACCTCCTCATGCCGGTGCTCCCGGCAGAGGACGCTGCTGGTGTCTCCCACCCCGCGAAATGATAACGCAGAGCATCCCCAAGGCAATTACAGCCCGGAGATAACACGTAATTTGCAGTGTTGCCTTAAATTGGCAGCTTCGTGTGAAACAAGATAACAGCTTGTACTAATGAACGTGTGATTTATAAACTGATGGGTCTAACAGTGTTTTTAATGTGACATAAGAGCCTGTGTAAAGGCACATTAGGGGTGCGTGTTACCTGGGGCTGGTCTCACGTCACGTCTGCCCACGCCGCAGCAGAAACCACTTGGCTGTGGGTTATCGCCATTGGTAGGAGAGACAGTTTTGCATTGAATTGACTGTATCTGATAAGTTTAAGTCAATGTCTGAATTTCTAATTAGGGGATTAGTTGGAGAAAGGATTTCCTTGCAGAACACTTAATTGTTGTTTTGCTAATTGTCAAGAACCAGTAGTAAGGACTTGCAGTTGCATATTAGTAGCAGCATTAGATGCTAGCGCAGCTGGTTTAACAAGGATGTTATCGCTCTCTTAAAATAATTGACATGAAAAAGCCCCAATATTTCCATTTTTTCATGAAATGCAATGTTGCGTTTCCCCAGGTTTTGTTTTCAAAATCTGAAATATTTTCATAATTTCTGAAATGCAATATAACAACGGAACAATTTCCTTTAAAACAAAAGCTGGATCTCTTCCAAGTCATTTAATTTCCAAAAGTTTGAATTCTTCAGTTTAAAAAAAGATATAAAAATTCAGTCCAAGCACTTCTAACGAGAGTATCACAATTATACTTAGCCTGCCACTGGGGATTTCTCTTTACAGTGGCTTGATTCATGGGGGAAATTAACTTGTTTAAAAGTAACAGTTTTTAATAGAAATGTTCTGCTGACTGTTCTCCTTGCACATTAGCTGGGATCTGTTTCGGCACAACGTCAGGTCCTGGAGGCTGGGATGAGCTCCTTGCTCTGCGCCCGCCTCGTGCCTGCGGAGCGGATCCTGCCCACAGCCTGCTACAGCAACACAACTCATACCAAGAAGGCTACTGTAATTGTTTCTTTAAAAAAAACCTATTTAGAGTCTTGAAAACTTCCAAAGTCAGCACTTGAAGAAACATGAAATGCAATGAATTAATGAGAAACAGAGAATGAATCATTAAAATTGCATCACTGCGACGTGTTCCTGATCGCATCTCCCTTAATGTTCTCACAGTCTGAACAATTGATTAAGAAAAACACTGCAGTACACTAAAAATTGGAAACAGTTAAGAAGAAACAGGATTAGCAAAGTCTTACAGCAAAGGTCAATTATTTTTCCCAATTTATTGCTAACCTGACATCTGTAAACAAATCACTAGAGGAACTCCCCGAAGACTACACTCTGTCCGACAAGACATCCTAATTAATGAGGACGCGTTATGCAAACACAAACAGAAGCAAGGAGAGATACTATCTAAACCGAGCCTTAAAAAGATACAGTGGAAATGGTTACCCAGGAGGTTGCGGGAGATCAATAAATGAGAAGAAGGTTCAGGAGAGTCAGAATTTGCCGTGGGGTAAAGGCGAATAATCTTTGCAGTTATCAAAGCTAAGATGGCAAAATGAATTAAATGAGTTCAGAGAGGACTTGGTGAGACTGGTTTAAAAATGAAAGAGGGTTGCAATCATCCATTGTGCTTCGTGGCAGCTGAGGCCTCAGCCGGGGTTTTCGGGTGCCCTGCCTGCATGGCTTTAGATGCTCTTGGACTTCGTGAGCATCTCGCTGACCTTCGGCATCTCTGAAGGCCAAGTCATTGTGCTTGGAGAGTGCTCCAAGGAGGTGCCCGATCCCGCTCTTGTTCCAGCCGAGTTTCCAGACCCAAAGGTCGTGCTTTTTCTGCTCTCTGGCTGCCGGCCGGCGGCCGTGGCCCGCGAGCCGCCGCACGCACGGCAGCATCCTCTCCACCAGCCAAATCCGCCGGCGGCCGGGCACGGTGCCCGCCCCAGAGCCCTCCGTGAGCAAAGCTGGATCGTGGCAGCTAATATTAAAGATTCCTCTTCATCAGCATCCCAACGATTAAATATGTATAGAAGCATCTGAGATCTAATTTATTTCTTTTGTGTTGTAAATTCCTTTTCTCATTGGCTTTTTTTGAGCTGCTTATAATTAAGACCTTCAGACAGAGCTCAGCATGGCTAGGAACCAGCCATGGTGGTGTTATATGCGACCCGTTTAAAGTGCACCCCCCCTCCCCCTCTCCTAGTGAACCAAGAGATTCTGCTTTATTAATTCCAGTAATGACTTGATTTCCTTCTTTCTTAATGAACAGAGTGACACTGCATTGAGTCACTGATGTGCAACTTGCTGTTTTTTCCCTCCCTTTGGAAAGTTTTCAAAATATTTATAAATTTTAAAAGGAGCAGAGAAAGAAAGAAAATAAAGTTGCATTGTGCTTATTTGGCTAGTGCTTCCCCTTCTCTTTCTCATCTGCGGGAACTGTAATTCATCCTATTGTCCGGGCTGCCACGGGGCTGCCTTCAGCAGGCGGCTGGATGCCCAGCGTTCCCTCTCCCCTCCGCTCATCCCTCCCTGCTGAGCAGCGCTGCCGGGGGACCGGGCAGGGACGCAGCCAAGCATGAGGTGCTATACTGGGGTAAGGGAGCCCGCCTGAGGGTAAGGGCCACCACACCAAGGATCAGAGGTCCGTGTGCCCACTGACCCACACCTCAGGGGTCTTCTTTAAAAAGGGTTATTGTGACTGTGTTGCTTTGGGAAGTGCTTTGAGGTCTTTGGGCAGACATGAATCCAACCCAACGCACATACATCCCAAAGGAGCTGCTGGAAATCCCCATGCCAGAGAATCCCCCATAGCGATGGCATGGGCAGCATTCCTCCGTAGGGTCCTCTGCCCCCCTCCCAGCCCCTCACTACCCCAAAACGCCAGGGAGGAGCAGCCTTTTCCTCTTGCCTGACATGGTCGGATGTGAATAACCAAGAAAGCTTTAGGAGCTATAGAAATGCCCAGAAAGTGTCTGCATCCGGACACTGGTGGGTCCTGTGGAACTTCTGCTGTAGCGTCATGGTTAGGAGCTGCTGGTTTGCACCGTGTCCCCGGGACAACGCTGCACCTGGGATGCAAGCCCAGCCAGGAGGAAACCACACAAAGGATTTAAAGAGCTGTCACCTACATGGGGGAAAAACACGGGTACTGAAGCGACCGTGGGAGGAAACAGCACCAAACATGCTTAGCAAGGGATGCACCAGGTTTGCGCAGAAAGTCATTACCCGGCTGGATGCTGCAGTTGCAGCTGAGAGGTGATGAACTTTCCAGTCTTGTCAGCCCAGAAAGTCAACAGAATGGCAAGGATGGCAGGTAAAGACTGCCAGACACAGTGCCAGTAGAGATGAGACTCTGCAAGAAGAACTTGGAGGCGAACGAATGCCCTGCGGGTTCAAAGCAGACTTACCAGGGGACTGCTCCAAGGCAGAGAAGTCTAAGGAGGGAGATGTCTTTGGCAAGCTGAATCATGCTCCTGGGGACCGTGGATGGATCAGATGGACCTTCAGGTGTGATCCAGCTCTTCCCACGTGACATGAGAGACTCTCTGAGTACCCGGAGCAGACCTGAACCCTCAACCCTCAAATGCAAACCCCAAAGCTCGGGTCTTCAGCGGGGCTAGGGGCACGCAGGGAGTGTGGTGTTGGGGCAGCATGACCCAAACAGTAAATGGAGACCCCCGGCATGCTGTCAGCCCGGGGCTTCTCAGAAAGGGGTTTTCCATCTCTGTTCCTACCTAAGACAAGCAGTGAGAAGCTATTCCCGTTTCCCTGTGCCCAGGGCTGGGAGTGAAAGGGGGAGACCAACACACCAGCTGGCTCCTGACAACCCCAGGACACTCCGAACCCCAACATCCTCCACCTCCCAGCTCTGCCCGGACTGAGTCGGGGCTCTCGGCTCCCGCCCAGCGCGGTGCCTCCAGCTCCCTCCACGCCAGCTCCTGCAAAATCCGCCGGCAGAAGCATCGCTCCCTCCTACAGCCGCGGTGCGCTCTGCAGCGAGGAGTGACTCTCCCTCCAGATGGCTGTAAAGGTTAACAAGGAATTTTTTCAGAGTTACATACAAATCAGATTGTCTTTTTTTTTCTGAGAGGGAACAAAAACAACCGCATAATTTCAAGCCCACACAGGCAGCGCAGCCTTCCAAGGTGGTTCAGTTGCTATAGACGACCGCAGGCAGCCGAGCTGTCACGCTGAGCCCCACGGCATCGCGGGGACCCGCCATGAGTCAAGGGACGGGGGTGAGCCGTGCTTCCGTCCCCTCCGCGCTGCTTCCCACTTGGCACCCGGCTCCAGCCCGGCTCCTCACCTCCCTCCTGGGATGTACCGTGGAGGGGGACGAGCTGGCTGCCCAGGCTGCCTTCCTACGGTGTTAGGAGGAGCTGTGCTTCTGGAGAGCGGTGTCCAGCCCCATCTGGCTGTGCCTGGCGGAGATAGGTGGCCCAAGGTGACACCTGATTAAGTGGATGGGGTGGGTTCCTCCGTAGGGTGCTGAAAAATGGAGGAACTGGAGATTTGGGGCAGAATCTGAAATCTGATGGTGGTTTTGTCATCCACCGTGGACACTCAGCTTGGAGCTGCTCTGTCGCCGTTGCTCTGCTCCACCTCCCCCCAGGCACCTTTCCTCCCCATCACATGGGAACCCCACAGCTCGTGGCCAAGCCAGTCCCCCCAGAAACACATCATCCTACCTGCAAAACCTTGCCCGTGGCCGGCCACGGGGCGGCTCCTCGGGGCGCTCTGACCACCCCACTAGCTGATGGCTCATGCATCAGCTCTTAGGGACCAGAACCACCAAACCCCTTCAGTTTGGTCTGCAGATCACCCAGCACATCTCTGGGCTCCAAGTGGAAAGGGGTAGACGCAGAGATACCTGATTTTTTATTGCCCTTCGGGGCTGACACTAACAGAGCACCGGGTCTGTGATGCTGCAGAGGTCCGTAGCAGATTCACTGCTGTGAATGTGGGAAGAAGGGAGATGTTTGTGTGTGAAAACTCCAGGAGAAACACCACACGAGCTACAAGAACCGCCTGTATCGATAACCCAAGGACACAAGCGGCAGCAACGATGCTGGGAACCCCCGAGGAGTGGTTTGCACCAAGACCTGGCTGCGGACAGCTCGTCAGCGAAGACGAGCAGCCTGCTTCAGCGCTGGATCTCGCTGGGGAATGGTGCTACAGCAGTTCTCGGGGAAGGCACACCTCGGTGGCAATGGGACTAACATGGGCTTTCCCGGTGGTGACAGACCAGCTGCATTTCAGGCAGTGGTCTCCCAGGTCCCCCAGGGACATGAATTTCAGACATAGATGGAGTCGTTTTCCTAGCCTGATAAACCTCCCCAAAATCTTTAATAAAATTAATTTTTAGAAGTTTCAGATAGAATTGGGGTCAGATATGGGAAGATCACTGAAGATATTACTAGCCACGCGAAAAAATGTTGCGCTCGAATGAGACCAACAGAGTCATAAAGGATGGCGGGACACGCTGGCGCGTCTCAGTCATTTCGTACTGCTTCACTCCCAGCAGACACAACACTAAGGGTTGGCCAGATGTACAAAACTTGCCAGGTTTTTTGTCCAGGGTTGTGCTGCTGGCCCTGCTGAAGTGGGCTGTCGGAGCAGTGACGTGCCCCTCATCATTTTACATAGACAGAAATGTGGAGAGCACAGAGGCTGGATTTTGGGGGGGGGGGGGGGAAGAGGAAGAACATTTCTTCCTCCTCTCCCAGAGAAAAGGTGACTTATCACCAGGTTCCCAGTGATTCCTCTGGACTTATTACAGGGGATAAAGAGGAACAGAGAGGTTTGATATTGGTTTGCAGAAGGAAAACACACACTCTCAGCCCTGCAGGGGCTCGAAGCATCATCTGACGTTTTTTAAGAGAAGTACTTCTGGACAGATTGAATCCTGCCATTCTTGCCACACAGCCTTATTGATCAAATAAAGCTGATGCCTCGGCTGCTTGGATGGAAGATGCTTCTCCAGCCCTCCCTTTTGGATGCCAATATAGGAAAGGAATGGGTTCATCGCATTCCAGCCTGGACACAACTGCTCTGCAATGTAAGCCTCGCGAGTTCAAGGCAGACCCTCAAAATAACCAATATGTTCACCTGGAAATTTTTTAAGCTGTTTAACAGAACCTGGATCACATGTTTTCACTGGCCTGTTAAACCCCACAGTCGAACGGGGAAAAGCAGGAAGAAGGGCTAAAGGAGAAGATATAGTTAGTTATTATTAATAATAAGAACAAGCTGACCATGTGCCACATTAGGGATATGCTTATAAAATGTGTTCCTTCGCTGTACATTCGCAACGTGTGTGTCTTCATTTTTAGCACTGATGTGCAGCATAATCCAAAATCTGGCACTGTGGGTTTTTTCCCCCAAAGCCTGTCCTGTTACCCAAACTGCTTTGGCTTAAAACATTAGTTCCCTTGGGCGTCTGTTATTCGCAGACCTCGTGATGCCAACTGAACAGCTTCCAGGAGCTCTGATGTCTCTCTTTTTGTTTTATTTTTTTAATACTGTGAATCACTTTATTCCATCCACCTTCTGGAACAATTCCCTGGAGAGTATTGATTCTGCCGAGCATCTGCTCGTGCAGGAAAACCACGGCCGTTCCTCCACTGGAAGTTTTCACTCCTTACGGTCATTAAAGGCCCTTCAATCCCATTTCCCGATAAATCCTGGCGGCTATGTATCAAAACAAGTTGTCCCTGCAGATATCTGTTGCTTGGATTGCCTGAGCCCGTCCCCACTGCTCCCAGATGCTTGATGCCCACCGGGACCATGGGCAGCCGCAGGGGCTTTTCTCTCCCATCCCTTTCCATGGGTCACAGTTTTCCCGTGGGTCCACGGGTTTCCCCAAAATTTCTCCTAGACCCTACATGGAGGCTCACCGGAACAGGAGAGGAAGGGAGTGGAAAGTGAAATGACAGCTTTTACTGGTGCTCCCAAATTATTTAGGATATTAAGGACAAGGGCTGACTGTGAGGAATTGCAGAAGGACCTTGTGACGAGTGACTGGCCAAGAAAATGACAGGAGAAATTCGGTGTGGATAAATAGCAGTGCACGTGGGAGAAACCATTCCCAACTTCAGAAGTAAAATGATGGGCTCTGAGCTGACTATTAACTCTCAGGAACAAGATCTCAGGGTTATAATAGATAGTTCTCTGAAAACATCAGCTCATTGCTCAGCAGAGCTCGGAAAAAAAAAAAAAAGCATTTTGAATGTTAGGGATTACTCAGAGAAGAACAGAGAGCAAAACAGAAAAAATCACGCTGTCGCTGTATAAATCCCCTGTGCACCTACATGTTGACCGCTGCGCAGGTGAAATGGGATGTAGTAGAGCGGGGAAGGCTTCGAAGAAAGGTGGGAAGGATGGTTAAACATGCTGAATAGCTTCTGGGCAAGGGAATGAGGACGCAGGTGGGGAGCTCCAAGGCTGGAGCTCCACCATGGCCTTCCACCCATGATGACAAGCCTTTCCCACCTGCTGGGAGACAGCCGGTGGCCACGGCTCAGCCCCTGACTCAGCAGCTCCTCATCAGAGGGTGATTCAACCCACACAGGTGCTTCCCCTGGGTTTCGCGTTGGTATTTCTGCCGCCCCCTCCTCTGGCCGCGGAGGAGCTGATGGCCGTCATGCACGGCACCGTGCTCCATGGGCGCCGTGTGTCCCCCATGCTGGGCAGGCAGCGTGGGCACTGGGGAAAAGGAATTGGAGCGGCTTGGCAAAAGAGCAAGGGATGGATGCCAAAAAAAATAAAATAAAAATAAAGGAGGAAGATCTAGCTTCACCTTCTGTTCCTGTAATTCTTCTGTGCTAGCAAATCTGGTGGGAGGAGGAAAAGGAAAAAAGGCAGAAAATCCAGCCCACTGATGGAGGCAGGATTATTGCGCTGGAAAGGAAAAAAAAAAAAAAAGCAAAAGAGTGTGGAGCTAAACCCATCCACCACCATTTGAAATGCTCAAGTCCAAATTCCTCTTCCCAGCCCTAACTCTTGGGTACGCCAGACGCTGGGGGAAGTTTTCATCTTTATAGAGAGGGGGGATGAGACCCAACACCAAACACCTTCTGGCATTTGGGATTAGGGCAACAGACGGCTGAAAAGAGAGGGAGAGATGCAGAAAGACAGAATGATGAGAGCAAGGAAACACTTGTGCAAAGGAAACACTTGTGCAAAGCGGCACTAACGAGGACAAGGACAAAGGAAATGCACCCTGGGGACTTGCCACCAGCCGGGGTGGCACGGGCGAGGAGCACCACTGCCGGCTCGTACGTGCACAGCGCCTTGCACCGCTCCCGCCAGCGCGCCGCCGCGCCGCCACGAAGCAGCTGCTCGTGGGAGTGTGTTAACGTGGAGCGAAACCACCGCCATTGCGGCAGATGGAGCACCAGGCGGGAGCGAGGAGCGGATTTGGGCCAGTGAGATGTTAACAAAACTGTTGCTTCTGCTAACAGTTATCTGCAACTGGCTGGCTCCGCTGCGTGATGTTGTCTCTGCTCTTCTACCTGGAGGGCTGGCATGCTTTTCGCAGACAGGCTCTGATGTCTAAATACAGCCACTCCCAACTATTTCTGCATTATCAGTGAACACAGGTTCCCTTTGCAAAGGGAGGAAAATAATTGAGCGTGAACATGTATATAAGCGAACAGCTCAAAACCAGCATTTTTGCAGGATTCGGCTTATCTGCTGCTGGCAGGTTGGTGTGTTGCCATCAGGAAGGATTGCAGGGGAGCGGGAACCGGGGGCCTCCACAGCGTCAGGCTCCCCTTCTGCTGGGTGTGACACAACGAACGAGACCGTCTTCGCCTTGACAGCTTGTGCATAAATAGAGAAAGCAGGTCTTGGAGGGAAAAAAAGAGATGCAGGAGTGGAGAGACATGCCCAAGAACATACACCGATCAGTGGCACGGGCAGTCCCAGCCTAGCGAGCTGCTGTTTCCCGGCCTTTGAATGATGCATCCCCTGAGGTCCTCCTTTCTAAGCTCAGGCACTCCACAGGGTCCTCCTGACAAGGACAGAACAATCCCAGTAGGGAACAGTGGATGATATTCGCAGCTCCTGAGGACTGGGTATAATGTATATCTTCATTTGGTATGCATGGTTTAGCTAGGGATATTTATTGCTGGGGCGACTGTCTGATCCCAGCACGGAGCTTGTACGTTCACGGGGCAGCAGACGCCGTGCGTAGCAGGAGGACGAGGGCTGCTCACTCTGCCCTTCACAGGGGCATCTTCATCCATTCCCATTATTTCTTCCTCGGGTCTCCTCCGGCATCCCCGGTACTGCCGAGGAGGAATCGCGGCTCACAAGAAATTACAAGGAAGTCACTTCGTCCCCGTATAAATTATTAATTTTAATCACATGAAGAAATAATAGACTCTGCTGCACACTAGCCTTCGCCCATCAGACGGAGAGTCCTTGCCATGCAATGACTAGATTCACCCTCCTTGGAGATATTTGCAGTATTTTGCTGTGTTCTGGAGCGGGGAAGGAATTTCAACCCACTGCTGGATATTTCTAAATTCCTGCCAAAAAAAGTTTCTTGTGCCTGGAGTGAATTATTTCCCCTTGGTCTCCTCCTGTCAAAGTCCTGCCCTGAAATCAGGGAAACCGCCTTTAGGAGAAGATGTTACTCACTGCGTGGAAGCCTGCGAGAAAGCCTTTAAAATTTGCTTTGCTGTTTCAGATTGGTCCACACGTGAGCTTTAGAGAGCAAACCACCAAGCAAAACCTTGCATCAGCGCAGCCGATGGTCCCGCTCCCGCCTGCTCCGCGGGGGCCGCCTGCGCACCCTGTGTTGCACGAGGGTGCCGTGCAATAACACGCTCCCGGTGCGAAGCTGTGGACAAGCTGTCCTCGAGCTGAAGTTCATCGAAGCGGGATGCAAACCCGGTGTGTTGATGGGGGCGGACAGAGTGCCTTGCGGCGGTACGGCTCGCTCAGGTCGGTTCAGTCGGACACCCCAAACTAAAATCAGGCACCTAAAATCACCCGAAGCCTGTAAAAAGCCTTCGCTGTCCACATCCCCAGAGCAAGCTTGGATACGTGTTCACCATCTTCCTAGCTTGCTTCCAGCGAGAGGGCAATACGTATTTACTGCTTTAATCAAATCTGCGAGGTCAGCACGAGACGAGAGGCAGCTCTCTCCGTTTCATGCCTGGAGTGCGGAAGGAGGGAGGAAGCATAAGCCCGCTCAGCGTGACCCTCCCTTTCCAAAAGGGAAATCCAGACGTCCTCTTCCGAGCTGTCCTGCCCTGCGGCCACGCTTCCCATCGCTGCTTCTCCTGCCCACACAGCACACAGGGACCCAGGACCATCTTCTCTCCCTCTCCTTTTGCAGAGCTCCTTTAATTGCCAGGGTTGCAAA
>NW_008825302.1:1219014-1230397 GCF_000699105.1 Pygoscelis adeliae | reverse complement strand
GTTTCTCCATACATCAATTATTATTTTTTTTTTTGTTTCTCTGTGGTTTCACAGGGATGTATATGGGATTATGAATAAGGCATTGTGAGCTGAGCTGAATGTGTTATTTAATGAACTGTATGAAATATTAAACCATGCCTGATATGAAGCATGGTGAATTCTGTAAGAAATAATATATTACACTTGGGGAGGACTGAAGATAATCAAATATAATGAATGAATTTAGAATCAGGACACACAGAGCTTAGAGAAGTTAAGTTTTGTTCATTGTGAGCCTGAATTATATGTGACGACCGTTCAAGGCAGGTTCTTCCACCGCATGTTTTCTCCTGTCGTGAATGACATTATTGTATTTTTCCATTTAACATAAATCTATTTTTCGGAAGGCTGCTTCCACCCGAATGGCATCAGCAGATCCCATTAATCATGGTGCTCTCAATCACTCAGAATTATTTAGAGCCTCTTTTGTGTGTCTCTGGCTCCTTCCCGATTTCTGATTAATCTTAAACTAAACCAACTAAATAAATAAAACTGCAGGGATCCAAAGAGCATCCCTGTGAAGATCTTATTTAAGCGAGACACATGTTGGCAGCTTAAGAGCTGATCCCATGCGGGTTGGGAAATTTCTGCTCCTGGAGGTTTCAGGAGGAGGAAAGAAGCTTTTTGGTCCAAAGCAGGAGGCTCTGCTTGGAAAGGAGCTGAAGTCTTGACCTCAGGAGGGCTCAGCCTTCTCCATTTTGGGATCTTTTCCCTCGGGTGTAGCCCATCCCGTTTGATCCTGAGCCTCTTCTACTCTACAAGAGACATCTGATGGGCCATGGTGGCCATCTGCCGCAGGGTGGCTTGTGCCATCCACGTGCCGTGGCCAACTGCAAGGATAGGGCATGGAGGTGGGCTTACTTTTGGGCTCCACTCTGGGTTTCCACGCCAGGGCTGGATGCCAAACTGAGCCAACCTACTCAAGAAATGTGAGAGAATACCGCTGCTCTGACATTTCCATACCTCCCCGTTTCCCAGGTGACAATTGCTATAGCAATGCCACCCCCTGCCACCTGCGAGGAGCCAGCTACGCCCCAGCAAAGCCAGCCCGCCAGGTGCTTCTCCAGCAAAAACCCAGCAAATCTCCAGCCGGACGCTTGCATGTGCAAAGGTGCTGCTGTTCCTACGGCTAGAGCAGTGACGGTGAAAAGGTGATGGATTTTAAAGCCAGTAGATTTAGCACACCTATGGGCCGTGCACCAAGCACACTGCAAGCAGAGCCAAACTCCTACCTGATACCTCCTGGCAGAGACATACCTGGGGTTGAAGAGAATTGGAAATAGTCGTTTAATTCCCGGTGTCATGGCCAGGGTATGCTGCAGTAAGCAAGATGAATATAGCGTTCGCATGGTAGAGTCTTTCCTTGACAGAAATCCCAGGGTGCTTGATGAAGCATTCCAATAGCGCATATCCATATGTTAATCCGAGTCCTACATCTGTATATTAGTTAGTGATATATTTTTAGTGCTGTTATTCACATCCATATTTGGGGCTTAGAAATATCATATACGTGAGTCACAGACATCACAGACATCAAGGCCTCCCTTCTGTTTGAGTTACATGGCACCCCCAGTGCACTGCCGTACGTGAGGACGCTGTGTGCTGCCGCAGGGCTGTCCAAGGAGCCAGCTCAGCCTCAGCAAGCGGCAGAGGTTAAGTTACGTACTTGCCAGGTTTGGGGTATTAGGGCTAAAACAAAGACGGGGTGTTGGGCAAAACCACAAGGATTTCTTTAAAAGTGTATCGTGGGGGCCGATCTCTGACGAGGGGTGGCTGCTCTGCCTGCTCTCCGAGGGTGCAACGTCCCTTTGCTGTTCGGCTGGCTTTGGCTCTTGCTAATAAACTAATTGATTCAGCTTGGCTATCCGGAGTTCTGAGTAATTTCGGTATTGAACCTCAGCTGTAATTAATTCAGTCAATACAGTCAACACAGACCATGGGCAATGCAGGGATGCCGGTGCCGTGCCGGGCAGCTCGAGTCCCCCGTGCCCGGGCTGAGTGCAGAGAGGGGGACACTGGGCAGAGCTCCCAGGTCCCCAGGAAACCCAGGAAAACTTGGCCGGGACACCAGGGATTCCTATCTACTCAAAAAACATCCACAAGACCTCGAAAGATCCAGCACAGATCCAGCAGCCAGCTTCATCTGAGATACCCATGCAGCCCAGGTCGAACAACGAACGCATGCTTCGTTTGGAGTAGTAATTTTAGAGTTTGGAGGCAAAATAATTTTAAATGCAAGAGCTTAATAGCCCTGAAATCGGGGCAAAAGGCAAGTGCTCTTGTGGGGACCCCACCCAGCCGTACCCCAATTGCCATGCTTTCCCCCGCCGGGTGCGGGGAATTGTCCCAGGCTGCCTGCAGCCGGAGCACGAGGCCACCACGGGCGTCCAGGAAGGCAGGACAGGAGCTGAACGAGTGCCTGTCATGCCCGGAATATAACTCCTGAGCCACGAGATGGGTTTTCTGGAGCCTTGTGAAATCCTGGGTGACAGGGCCTGTGGAGCGACAGCACTGTGCCTTGTTCGGAGGAACCCAGCAAGGAAGCCAGGGAGGAGGAAGGACTTTTTTTGCCTGGAGACATAAAGGCTGCTAATAAATAATAGAGGGCAGTGTTATTACTTTTTTATCTTACCAAGTCAGACCAGCTTATGAAACCCAGACTGGAGCAGAATGCTAATCGGCGAGACTTGGCAAGATGAAGTTACCGCTCCTGACCCACACAAGAGTTAACTCGAGCCAAAAGGAGAGGAGCCTCCCTCCCCCAGTGTTTTCTGTGCACAGAGCCTGTCTCTCTACAAATGACTCTGCTCCTACCCTGGAGCACGCCTGGCCGCCAGGCAGAGCCTCCTCCCAGTTCCTTCCCCGATTATTGCTCCTCTGATAAATACCAAGGACACAAGGCGAGCCTTGAGGCGCCGGGGACCGCTGGCTGGGGCTGAGCGTGGCACACGTGCTGAACCAGACACGGTCCTTGTCCCGCAGCGTGAAACCACCATGGGAATAGTCAGCAGCCGGGGACTGGGAATCCATCTGTCCGTTATTTAGCCATCATGCTTTATCTCTTTGCCCTCCTTACCAAACGGGACGAATGGTTTCTGGAGGCCAAGGGTGATGCTCATCATCGCTGGAGGTGGCGATGACTGCCCTGCCTGGGCTGACGTGCGCTGCACGGAGCCCTGCGCTTTCCGCACACCCGTGCTGGGGTGCCAGCTCTGGGAGATTCCTGAAATCTCCAACAAGTGCAGCGCACTCCAGCAATTAACGCTTCGTTAGCTTTCTTAGACATAGAGGAGCAAACAGGTCGACAGAGGAAGCGCAACAGAGCAGCCGCGAGGAAAGGTAGTGCAGTTCAGCGGGAAGGGGCAAGCGAGGTTGAGAAGCAGAAATAAAGCAAACGACGAGCTATTTGGAATGATAATGTTTCAAAGTTTGATTATCCAGAGGTAAAATATCAGCTCACTTGCTAAAACCTCCCAATTACTTTGTTGATCACATGCAAAGTGTGCAGAGCTGTGGGTTACAGCCCATTACTGTGCCCGGCACTGTAACGTCAGGGGCTCGAGGGTGTTTTGGTCAGAGTCTGGGTAGCAGAACAGCAGCAAAGTGCTGCAAATGTGTTTTGACTTCAATACTGCTGTTATTTTTCAGCTCTCAGACTCCTGTGCAGGATGTGGCCCTCCAGCTCACATGCCTTTCATCACACAGGCTGATTTCAGATAACTCCCCAAGACTTGTTTTTGATAAACTGCTATTTAAGTGTGCTATTTACAGATGGTAGAAGGCGCTATATTAGGAATCTGCGGAGAGCAAAATATTCTATTTATTCACATAGGAGGCACATCTGATCCACGGCAACGTCACCTTTGCTGCTGTGCTGGCACTGGCTGTGGGGACGGTCCTTTCACAGCAGGACCAGCCTCGCCCTACACGCTCGGAGATGCGGCACCAGCTATTTTCACGGCAGCATCTCCCCACCGGTGCAAACAGGAGCTGCGGGTGATGCTGGCAGAGGCGAGCGCGCGGCACGGCCGCTCTCTGTCGGGATCACGTATAGGCTTGTAACGTCACCGCAGCTAGCCCAGGGGACTGGTACCCACGCCACAGCGCTGGTCTCGTGGACCTGTCTATGGCAGTCCTATCTTCACAAAAGTCCTTTCCTGGCCCTGCACGTGCTCCAGGGACACCCCAGGCTCCCGGCGCTGAGGCTCTCCACTCTCTCCCTCGAGACACAGACTAATGCCAGCTGCAGGGAGACTTGTCTGTCTGCCCAGAGAAATTACAGGGCGAGTATCGAAGCACTGTCATCCTCTGAATGATTTTGCCTCCTTCCTTTGTAAGCACGGCACACACAAGCCGGCAGGACTATTTTTCTAATTATTAGATTTTACTGGAAATCGATCAGCAAATAAGATGATTTTTTGGTCCTAATACCTCCATAGCTCTTCTTGCAGGGCCCAGGTATTGCAAAACCCGCTCCGAGACTCTTACAGCATTGTGATGGATAGTCCATGTCTAACTCTGCTCAAGATGTTTGCTGGCAGGTGGGGTGGGATTAAGTCATGAGTATGCGATGGGGTTAACCGTGATGTGAAGATGAAGCCCGAGGTAATTATCCACTAAGTTCTGCAGGAGTTTGGGATACTGGATTCCCTACAAGCCCCGCTGCCTCCTCAGAAGGACTGGCGTGCATCTCTCGCTCTGAGAGCCGCCTGAATTGCCGCTTAATTTGAGTCTTGTCAACACAAGAGCTAAATGAAGAGCCATTTTCTATTTGAAGGAGAGCTATAAGAGAGAGGTAGGCCCTTCTCAGCGTGCGGAGCCAGGCAGCTCATTAGCGGGGCCAGCGTGCTTTGCAGCCATTGCAGCTCTGCCAGCAAGCTGGTGCATCCACGGGCTACAGCTCTGCACCGCCGGCACGTCCTGGCACCTCTCGGCACACAGCGGTGCTGAGCCAGGGAGAGAAGATGAAGGGCAATTCCCACTCCTCCAGCAGGATTGTTTTTCTAAGTATTAGACTTCCTGGAGATCAATAAGTATATAAGATCATTCTTCATCTTACTGTAAAGAATAGCTGTTCTCCAGAAATTCTCAATATATATTAGGAAAAAAAACCAAACCAAAACCAAAAAACATGTTAATGCTGCAAGGGGCTCTGTTTCAGAAGTCTAGCTTATCTTTTTGCTGAAGCAGTAGAAGAAAACAGTAAAATAGAAGTAATTAGGGAAGGAGGCAAGTCATGAGCAGCGCTCAGCACAGTGAAACCCACGCGAAGGCGCTTGCCCTGCTGTTTACGGTCCCCTAGGGCTTGCTCCCGCTCACCCCGGCTACCTGGGGAGTGCCAAGTCCTTGGATTAGGAACACAGTTTACGAAGAGACCTTGTGAAGAAAAGAAGAAAAAAAAAAAAAGAAAAAAGGCTGGGCTGATTTAAACAAACCTGGAGTGAATAAATTAGTGGGGGAGCGGAAACGAGTAGATGGAATTACACAGGAGCGTTACATAAAAGCAGCTGACGTCTGACTCTTGCAATTAATTCAAATTGGGCTCAGCCTGGGCTTTGGGGAAGAATAACTGGTGGGTGGCAGTGAAAGCGAAGAATAAGCAGTTGTGTACCGAGCTGGAGGGTGGTGTGTAGCCGTGGTCCTATTAGGGCTGGCTTTAATCAACAGTCTTGTTCAGTACCTGTAAGAATATAGCAGTGAAACTCCCCAGTTTTAGGGGCAGCTGGGGGGGCTGGAGAAATAAAGAGAGGGGGCACAGGCAGAGCAGAGACACGGAGAGGGAGGCATGCTTGCACCTCTCTGCTGGCTCCTTGGCTTACACACAGCCTTTTCTCTGTTTCCCCTAAATCTGGAACAGGGACTGCCTGAGGGTGACCTCAGGATTTGGCCGGCAGGGACATAGGGACTCTGGGCTGGAAGGGACCTCCTGGGTCACCAAGCCCATCCCCTGCTCTTGCAGCCCTGGCATCTCACAGGCATCGTCTCTGTTAGTGGCTCAGCTCCTCCTGGTGGAAAGCGGTCCAGCCAGCGATGGCTTTCATGGCCAGGGCCATGCTCCCGGCTGCCGGCGATGCACATGGGGCACTGAGATATGGGAACAGGGAGGTGACCCTCAGCTGCACCTCCTATAACCTGGAAAAGAGGGACAGTGCAGTGATCGCCTGTGAGAGGCCATTACATGTCGCAGCTCGGAGCCAAGTGCAGTGATAAAACCCACCTCGGGCAAAATACCAGCGAGCCCTCCGCAGCCTCTGAGCACTAACACCCGTGATGGCATTGCTACTCGTCATCTCCGGGGCTTAGGAAAGAGGCTCAAGGGCAGAGCAGTGTCCTCCCACCAGCAAAAGCATCCCCTTGGATCTCAGGCACACAGGGGCTCCCCGTCTACGACAGCCCCTCGGGGTTTGCCATCACGCTGCTGGGCTTCCCCCCGGCGACTGCCTGTTCTGCTAAAGGCACTTGATCCGCGCGCACGAGACAGCTCCCACCGATGTCAAACCTAATGCCGCTAATCCTGTTAGTTTCTGTTCAACCTGCCTGAAGTGTCCTGTTTAATCCCAGTCTCCAGTCCTTCAAGTGCTCTAACCTTTAGATGGCTTCTGCTCCACATAGCACACCCGGGCATAAAACCTGCCCGTTCCTGTGAGCCGGAGGTAGAAACAGGGACAAGATAATTCTGATGACCAAGAAGCTTTGTGCAGGGATGGCTAAATTTGGGGTGAACCCAAAGCTTATGAGCAAGAGTCCCATGGACTCAGCCAGCCTTTGGGCTGGTGCTTCAGCCCAGCTCTGAATTCAGGACAGCACTCCTGTGATCTAACACGTTGAAGCAATCTTCTCCTGCAGACTTTATATTTGATAATCTGAGATCTGTGGGAGTCTCTACTTCATAATCCATATATCTTGTGACCCTCTGGAAACCTGACAACTATTTCATGCTCGGATGGCTCCTTGCTCATCTTTGTCCGTGCAAGAAGAGTGTGTCCTGACTGGCACAGGAGTAGCTCGTATTTCCATCACGCCGAGACAGTGATTAAATACCTTCAGGCAAGCACAAGGCGACTTCAACTGGGTTTGTTCTTTGGGGACTGGGAGAACTGGGAATGAGGCCAGAGAAAGCCGCAGAAGATCCTGGCCGGGCAGAGGCTGGAAAATGATGCTTAGAGGTAGGTTTGGCACCTTCGGCAAATTTCACTGGAGTCTGTTGGAAAACTGAGCTTGTCTGAAAACCAGGACTGCTCCCTGCTCTGGTGGGCAGCCCCAGGTGTCCCCAGGGTCCCCTGGGCTGGCGGGGTGCCCCCTGGGTGGCCATGCCAGGGCATGGGGCCTCCGAGCCTCTTGCACCCCTCCTCAACCTGCAACGCCCCCGGGGGGGGTGGAAATGGGATGGGGAAACTGAGGCCCTGCTGGACCCAGTTGCTCTCCTTGACCTGTTCTTGGTATGGCTGTGCGATGTAAAGCTTCCCATGGCTCAACCCCTGCTCCTGGCACTATAATCTGGCAGAACCTCAGCGGCCGCACCGTCTGGCACTACCCAGCCAGGTACGGCCGCTCTCCCCGGCCTCGGCGCAGGGGCTTGGAGCGGTGCCCAGGCAGGATGGTTTAGGAGCAAAGACGGGTTTTGCTCTGTGAGTACAAAGCTCCCAGCCACAAATAAAACCCACTAATAGAAAAACAGTACAAAGGGAGCCAGGCTCTCGGGGCCAGGCTGGAAGTGAGAGCGGTAAATTGGAGGATAAAACAGAGTTGCCGTAGCTGCTGGTCAGCCCATATTTCACCATTTTAAGTTGCAGTAAAGAGGAACCATTTTTTTCACGGTTTCATGCTATCATCGCTAAACCTTGCATATGTAAAGAGTGAGCGTCTTTTATATCCTCACGGGCTTTTCAGTCAATTGAATGCTTTTAATACGCTCCCTTCCCCGCTTTCCTTGCTCACGATGCTAATGCGCACGCTTCCCCGTGCTCGGGAGTCAGGCACACTGCCACTGAGATGTCTGCTTGGGCCTCCGACACCCATCAAATGCGATGGAAATCAAGCGTTTAAAGCGAAGTTATGGCTCTGGGTCCCCTTTTACTTCTGTTTTCCTAATGTTAACCTAGGTATTTCTCCTGCGGGGACTGTTGCCATCCCGGGGTGCCTGTATCAGATGCATAGCCCAAGAGGAGAGATGGGCATTTCCCCAGGACGCCGGCTGCGGGGTGCGGAGAAACCTCAGCACATCATTCGGAAACGGCCAGGAAAGCTTTGGTTGCGCACAACGCTCTGCAAACATGACCTGTGCAGTCAGCAGTGCAGGACCAGGAGATAAAAAGTAGATCATATTTCAATATTTTCACAATTTTGAAGCCAGTCCCTTGAATGCCAGGGACAGACTCAGGGTTTCTGAACTCTGTCCCTCTCCAGGCTGCTCTTTATAAACATCGATAAGCCTCCCGGCGCTCCCCAGACAGACATATTATCCCATTTGTAGCTGCTGCAGATTCAGACCCAGCGGTAAGTGCTTTTCCAGGGGCTGTAACGAGGATGGTTGGCATAGCTGCCGTAAGAGGTCAGGATTTTCTACGCACCTCCCAACTCCACCTTCCTGCAGCACTGCACAGCTCCACCAACACAGCCCTGCTTCTGCAGCCAGCCTGGGGTCACCGCCAGCTTAGCTGGGGGAGTTAAACAAGGGGATGTGCTGCAGGGGGATCACAGCAACGCCCCAGCAGGAAAAATCCATTTTCCCAGCAGCGGCATACAGTCGCAATAGCCCGAGCTTGGACTCGTGGGAGCAGACATGAACACGTCCCAGATTCTGCTGCCACAATCCCAAACCCCACGGCCACCTGCACCGGCTCCGGACGTGCTTGCAAAGCCAAGGCAAATCAAAGGAGGGGAACGCCAGTAATATACTTGTACAGGAATTAAAGGAGAGACCTGGCCATCGGCCATGCCATAATACAGAGGATCTTGTTGCTACCTGGTTTTTTATTTTCCATGTCAAACCCCTGGCTAGCAGCGGGCCTGATTAGCTCCAAAATGTCAGCAGCAAGCTCCCATGAGCGTGCAACCTCTTGCTGGCCTCCAGCCCTCGCTTTTCAGCTGCGAGGCTCTAATGAGGACATCAGTGACGCTCTTTATTAAAACAAATGACTGAAGGCAGCGTGCCGCTGCCCAGCCCATGCTCTGCTTGCTGGCGAGTGAACAGTGACCCCGAGTCCCGGCAGAGAGCGGCGCCAGGGCGGTGGGTGCCATAACGGGGCCTCTCCATCTGCAACTGTCCTCATGAAAACGCGGGATTGCTCCGCAGATCAATCGCTCCCTCTCCCCCGTTTCGTCCCACCTGCCAGCCCTGCTCTTAAATTCTGTTGACTTTGGTATTTCACCTAATTTCCTTGCTCTTATGAGAATAACATGGTGAAGTTTAGTCTGAGGTGTCCTCTGAGGGCTCTGCTTGGGTGTCTACAGGAGGCTGGAATCTCTTCTTGTAGAGATATCTGACATCATCCTGGTGCGGGAGATGGAGATGAGACTCCATAGCACTTTACTGTTCCTCCTTTGTCCATCCACCTCCTCCATCCAGATCTTCCCAACCTCCTTCTCAACCTCCCTCCCAGACCCTCCAACCTCCTTCCCAGACCTTCCCAACCTCCTTCCCCAGAGGCCAAAGTTTGTCCAAGGACTTTGGTGTTGACCATTGGCCTCGGAGGAGCTGTTTCCCCAGGAAAATAAAGCATCACGTTGGCTTCATACGTATGTCTGGTAGAACTATGAAATATTATAAAAGATTTAGATTTATCAGTCCGGACAGATTGGCCTCTTTCGTTGTGCCTATAAAAGCTCTGAATGATGCCATCCATCAACGGGCGGACAGCATCGGCTCTGACTGAGGACCAGGCAATTTTGCGTCACTGGGGCCAAGTGCCAATTCCTTAAGTAATCCCAGGTTTCATTAAAGAGGCAGCCGGAGGAGGGCATCGCTTTGAATTTTTTTTAAGTCAGCTGCAGGACACTTAGAAATTACTGTGGAATTGATGGTGGGTGACTCGTTAAAATTAATTATGGCCATAATTAGGAATATTCAGGAAGAAAACCACAGGAAAAATGGTCCATAGAAGGATATTTTCTATAGTCATATTTTAAAATGAAGCAAAAATTTGCAGCTGCTTTATTAATTTAAATAATAAGATATGGCTTTTCTTGCATAGCTTCAGAGGGTTCCTAATGGAGGGGGGCTGCTAGATGAGGCATTTCAGAGGAAATCAAATAGCCTTATAAATAAATGAGTTTTCTTTTTTCAGGGCATAACTGTTTTCATTCTTACAATATTCATAGAGCATCACATTACAGGGGAAAAGAGTCAGGAGGAGCCTCCAGGCTGCTCCTGCATCCTAAGGACAAACTTGTTCTCCAAGCTGCCGGCTCCTTGACACAAACCCGTCCCGCCTGCGCTTGCAGCAGGGCAGCTCCATGCAAAGCCACGCTTTGCTGTAGTCCTTCGGTCTGCGCCTGCAGCCAGCGGGCAGGATGGGGAGACGAGGCTGTGCCTGCGGGTACGTGGCTGCTCCTCACCCTCCTGCAGCATCCCCCCACCCCGAGCGGAGATCTCCAGCAGTGCCGTGTGCCCGCTCCAGTGGAAACTGGTGGCAAATCAATGCCACCCTGGGGTCATGAGAGCCACAGGTTATGGCTCTTTCAACGGAGAGGCAAGGTGAAAAGCAGACCCTGGGTACCAGCATCCCCACCTGCAGGTTACCGGGAATTAGGAAAGCCACATCACTACTGCGTCCCGCTCGCCCCGGTGATGGGGTGGCCACTGCAGGCAGCAAATGTCATGGGGGTTGAGTAGGAACGGGCACAACGTGTCCCCCAGCGCTCGCTGGCAGACCCAGCCCTGGCGGGAGCACTGTGGGCCAGCAGAGCTGCAGTAGCCAGCTCCTTTGCAAACCCTCTTTGCTGGCCACAACCCCCACCAGCCAAACGCCCGCTGTCACCATGCATCCCACTGCACGTCCCACCGCGCTGTGGGCTCGTAGGTGGCCGCACAGCCCGGCCTTTGGTTTAACGGCCGTGCTAATCGAGAGAGGGAGCACTGTGGCATCCAGCTCCGGGTAACACCACAGCCGCCAGCAGCTTCAGCACGACTTACTCTGCTCCGACTTTGAAACGCTCCAGGGTGAGGAGGACACGGGCAGTCCATTTCAACAGAAATGTTGCCCTTTATGTCCAGACACGAGCTGGTATCAAAGGCATCACACCTGCTCACGGCGGGGTCAGCGCTCACGGCACAGGCAGAGCAAAATGAGAGCAAGCAGAGCCAGACACACGATTGTGGGGGCCACCTCACCCCTCCCCCCGC
>NW_008825302.1:1215901-1218830 GCF_000699105.1 Pygoscelis adeliae | reverse complement strand
CGCTCACGGCACATGCAGAGCAAAATGAGTGCAAGCAGAGCCAGACACACGATTGTGGGGTCCACCTCAGCCTTCCCACCGCAGCAGCAAATCCCGCACCTGCTAATGGCATCCCCAGCAGGGCAGGGGTCTGGATTCACCATTTGCTCAGTTGTCTTCTGCATCGAGCTATGGAGATTATCTTACTACTTGCACTGGTTTATGGGTCCTTTGTACCAGTGAGGTACCACAAACACCTACTCTGTGAGCACCTACACAGCAAAGCCATCGCTAGGCACGTGGCATCTCTCATGGCTATTTACAGATCACACCATCCCTGCTAAATTTGGATTGTGGAGACACAAGCAGGAAAATTAGACCTCTGAAGTGATTCGAAAGCACTAGACCTACAATAAATACAAAAGGCAGCTCAGACTCCTGAGGGATCTTCCTTCAACCAACTACCGTCTCGGTCCAAAGCACACAAAGCCTATATGACCTCAACACCAAGAAGCCAGCTAATGGCTGAGGACCTTTTCTTCCTGCGAGACCAGGAGATTTACGGACATAACAGAGATAACCACAGCACTACTATCATTTGGTTTTGGGCTGTGTACCTCGTTGATGAGTCCAAGACACGCTCCTGGGAATGGTGAGAATCCCTGCAAGGCCACTCCAGATTTCCTCCATTGGGACACCAATCTCTGGGGAAAAAAACAAAATTAAATCAGCACAGCAAATTACAGTGGAGGAAAACAGCCCCGCGCCCCAGTGTTCGTACCTTTTCCGGATACCAGGCCAGCGTCTGTGAGTGCTCCTCCCCACCAGACCCCCAGGGACAGTGTGCAGGGCAGAGGCTTCTGCCTAGCACTGATTGCAAACTGCTGGAAAATTTATACCAAGAAATTGCTCTCCAAAATTTCCTCGGGGACACGTGGCTTTTTGGCAGCGAGTGGAGCGCAGTGCCTGGGAGCCGTGAGCCCTCGACTCAGGGATGCTGCCACCCGAGTACGTGTGTGTCACGGATCTGTTAACCTGGGGATAAAGGTCTTGGGGATGCCCCATGCGAAGAAAAGCCCAGGCTGTGCTCCTGCACATCCCGGCGTGGCAGCGGTTTCCAGACCCGACTCCCTCCACACTGCTGCACTGAGCTGGAACAGGTCTCTGCCCCCGCGCCCCCCACTCCTCCGCAGAGCAGGGATGCGCCCGCTGCTGCCTCGAGTGCCTGAGGAGAATTACAGTCACAAAGATGGCAAACTACAGCTCCCAGGGGATCCACGCCAAAAGGTTATGGAATTTTAGCTTTATTTGGATTTTTCACTGGTGGATTTTCAACAGAAAGAGCCTGCTTTTCTATTCTGCGCGTTCCTCCATTCAACAGCCCAATCTCCTCCTGACAAAGCAATTCATTAGGACACTTTCAAGCTGATCCCAACCATAGCAGCTAGTTGAAATTGCTCAAATCCTCTCCAGAAAACCTTCTCCAGCTCCCTTTGCATCCCCCTGGTAACAGATTCGAACTTGTAATGACCTATGAGCCTCCTGCCTGCTTAGTCCAGCTCTGGCACTCCCCGTACCTGTCACGGCAGAAATATATTCTCACAAATTTATTTCCAAGCCGTATTTCTGTACCGAGGTTATTTCTCTCAGCCACTCTCTTTCATGCGATAATTGTAGGAGAATTTGCAAAGCTGCAAAAACTTTTCCCCATTGATTGCTCTTCCCATGTGAAGCAGGCAGGCGTAGGAAAGAAGGGATTTGAGCAGAGAGCATCCGCTGCTACGGAGGGCCAGGTGACGTGCCAGACCCATCAGGGCATGGAACAGCAGTGGGAGATCCAGCATGGCCATGAGGATTAGGAGACGTAACTGGCCCCGCTCAAACCATGGTCCCCAAAGGAATGCGGGGTGGCTCATTAGCCACAGAAGAAAGGGCTAATTTTAGATTGGGTGGCAATTAAAAAGCATTGTATTATCCTTCCTGTGCTAAAACAGGCTGTCAAAATCTTTGGGTAAAACAGTAGTTAAATGAGGGGCTGATGGAGAGTTACAATAAGGAAAGACAATGGCATCATTATATTTGGATTTATCTTCCTGAGACAGGATTGTCCTCATTATTCAGGAGCGGTGTACCCAAAAGCCACTAATAAGGCTCCCTCCCAGGATGGAGATAAATCCCAAACCTTTTGAAGACTTTTGAACGTAAATGCTCTGCAGCATTCAAAGTGCCCTTTGATTTCGCCGCGCACATTGCTCGTGCCAGCACGGCCAGTCCTGCTGGAGGTTAAACGGGCTTCTTCAGGGACTTCACGGTCCAGGCCAGCTGGGACCAACGTCTCGCTGGGACAAGGGGGCCAGGCTCCTACATTAGATGGACGTTTGGATCAGCCCGGGAGGGAGCTGGGGAGTCCCACCTGCACGGGACCCAGCCACCCGAATTGCCGTGGATGCGGTGGCTGTGGCGAGGATTGAATGCCCACGCGTGACAGGATCAGCTCTGTGTGATGTGGAGGCTCTCGATTCAGGGCAGATCAAGGGCATTTGGCAAACCATCTTCTAAAGTGCAATGATGAAGAAAATTGGAGGAATCCAAGCAGGGGGAGAGAAGTTTGTAGGATGATGTCGAACTGGCCAGTGTGCCCCCGTCCTCCCCAGCAAGCTGAGGGGGGTGGGAGGCAGGGGAGGGCAGCTCAGCTCTTCAGAATGCTTTGTAGCATAATTAAATAGCATTGATCGAAAAAAACCTCCTTCCCATTCATCATGCAGAAAAATCTATGCTTCAAAGTAGGACGCTTCCTTTTTTAATGTTATAAAATAACAGGGTAAGTATTATATTCGGTCCATAGATGGGAGGTGCTGTGTTGTTTCAACCGCTATGCTTTCCCCTTTAGCCTGCTCAAAAAAAAAAAAAAAAAACCCCGAAAAACCCTTTGGGTTTTTATATATTTTGG
>NW_008825302.1:1202370-1215874 GCF_000699105.1 Pygoscelis adeliae | reverse complement strand
AAAAAAAAAAAAAAAAATCCCGATAAAAGCCTTAGGTGTTGATATAGATTTGGAAAGGCAGATCAGCTTGGCTGCCTGCAGCAAGGTGGAAAACATGAGTTTTTCTTTCCGCATTTAAAAGGGCTCGGGGGTTGCAAACAGCACGGGGCTGGCTCCTGCCTCGCCAGTGCTGGAGCTGCTGGTCTCCCCCAGCCCAACACCAGCCTGCTTTTCTACGTGTTCAAACGGGCTGGGATGTAACTCAGAAGCTGCTCCTAGCAGAAAGGATGCGGCGTCCATTTTCCAACCTCCTGGTGGAAACCCAATTCCTTCAACAGCACCAAAGGTGGCAAATCCCAATGCCGAGGCACAGCCCATTTCACCCACGTAGGTCTGCTGCCCGTTGGAGCTGCTGTTACAGGAAAGCTGGAGGAGGACGGGAGCCCGTAAACATCTTTTTCTAAGAGGTAGAGAAACCACGAAAGACTTTTTAATGCGGGGAACAGAGAACTTGTAAGATGGGAACGTCCTGCCCTGCCACCAGGAGGGCAAACCCAGAGCACACGCAGGGTGGGAAACACCAGCAAATGTCTCTCATCTAGCCAAGGTCAGGGTAATTTTTAGTAAGAAAAAATACATCTACTGAGGGCTTCAAGATGACTGCCGTGATGGATCCACAGGAGGCACGTGGGGTGAGATCGGGGAGATGAATTAGAGGAGGATATTGATGAATTTTTTCACTGATGGAGCCTTTGTGGAGAGCAGAGCTGCCCATACAGCCCGATGCTGATGAAGGTGTTTCGCTTGCAGTAGCTGGACTTGGGGCATTTTTCTGGGTCTTGAGAGTCCAGAGTGCAGCAGATTTGGTGATAAAACCCCCTAACCAGTATCCCTGCTTCTTCCTCCCGTGGCAAAGCGTGGCCACCACGCTGTGCCCACGGGGCGCCGGGTCCCCACGTCAGCTCACAGAGATCTCACAGCTCCTCTGGGCTCAGCATCACCCAACACCATATTCATCCGGTAACAAAACCCTGTGGTTAATTTATCTGACTCTGCCTCGGGATCTTCCCTGGAGCAGCGCGGGAGCACGCAGCATCCAGACCCAGCCCCTGCATCCCGCTGCCCAGTCCCCCGAGCCACGCAACACGGTGCTCTGTCCTCCAGACTGTTTATCTTAACAAAACCATTTAATCTTTGCTGGTTTCTATTTTGCCGTTCAGGAATGAAAACCTTTTAAATAAATATTTAATGACTCCTAGTGGGTGCTGGGATGATAATGGGGCTGGTAGGCATGCGGAGCCACGCACCCGCAGATAAAACCTGCAGCAAAATAAGGTCTCTTGTTTTATTGTTCCCAATGTTATAAAGATTGACTCTGCTATTAGAGCTTCCTGGAGGATTTCTCCAGGATAAAATCTCCGACTAGCAGAATTTAATCAGTTAGTGATGAAAAATAAATTTCAAGTGGCAGCAGCTTTTAAATACGTGTAACTTTCTTTCTGAAAACATGGTATCTGCTCTGCTAATAAACCATCCTGCAGACACGACCTGCCCAAACCTGCACTACGCGCAGCGGGCATGGCGTCCCCCGTTACCGGCCCAGAGGGGTTGCGAGTGCTCTGGTCTATCACTCCGTTCCCTATGGACAAGCCAGAGCATACCTCAGCAAAGTGGTCCAGCCCAGGGACAGCAGAGCAAATTAACAAGGAACCAATTAACAGTAGTCTGGCACTATGCAGGCTTTAGGTGTAGCATGCTTGGACAAGAGAAAAGCCTTATTTAAGGGCAAAACCAGTAGGGCTGGTTTTTGTTGGGGGTGGTTTTGCTCCATCCTTAGCTCTAGGATTTGGGGGGGCACAGCCCCTCTCCTCCCCCCACCACCAGAGAGAGCTTTCGTGCTTGGTGCGACTCGAAAAGCACAACCCCAGAAAACAATGTTGGGAAGGGAAGGAGGAGAGCTTAAGCCATGTAGAGGAGCAGATTGAGGCTGACGGAGCAAGCGGCCCCGGCCACGCCAGATGCTCCCACGGGCTGGGAAGCATTTCAGCTGCTGGCCTCCAAACACAGCAGCTTTGAGCTAACGGCCCTGGCAGCCTCCCGCGAGGAGGAGAGGCTCCATCTGCACCCCGGCCAGACCAAGGACTCCTGCGGCGGCAGATGAGCCATGTTGAGGGTGGGCAGCTCTGCCTGGGGGAGGCTGTCCCAGCTGGGGGCTGAGGTGCTCCCCTCCTCCTGTCTTTCTCCACTCCATCCCTGGCTTGACCAAGTGAAGTTCAGCTATTACACAGTGTCAGGAGATGAATTACATGAAATTATAATTACATTACCCTTGCCTGCTCTGGGCAAAATGCAAAAGGTCATCTTCCCTCCCCTTGCTGCCTGATCTTTAATATGTTAGGCCACTTACAGACACTGCCATGACATTTACAATAGGTCCAGAGAGAGATACTGCACGGGCACTTGCACGTTTTTCCTCTTCCGAGGGACTTGGTTTGGTTGGGGAGAGCCAGAGCTGCACTGAGTCCCTCTGCTCTCGGAGACGGGGTTTGCTGGAGGGCTGCGCGCTCAGCACCTCGCTGGCACGCTGAAGCCAGATAGGTAAGCCATTTCCTAAACCAGAGGGACTGCAGGGTTTTCTGGGGGCAGTCACCCCAGCTCATGGCAGCTTTCTCATCTCTCATCTTGGAAACTGCTATGACTTTAGGAGCAGCAATGCCTGGGTGGGTGTGCAGCACTGCTGGCGAGGCAGGTTTGCAGCACAGGAGAGCCCAGAACTGCGCGGAACATAGGGCTGCACATGGCTATGCACCCGAGAGACCTCTGCGGAGGCTTTCACCACTCCTTCAGCCTCCCAAGATATATCCCTGAGGATAACTGCACTGTTGAAAGACTTCAGGTACCTTTCAAAGACACATATGAGCTGACACTGAGGTTGCTGACTGGTGTCTTCATATGAGATGCAGCACTTACCACCTAAGGCAGGTTTGCAGACAGCGCCAAGCACACGCTGCCCTGTAGCCTCAAGCCAGCATTGGAGGTTACTTCAGGCATGCCTGGGAGACCTGAACTCGTAGCCACATCGACCAAGACAAGACACCGACGTCATGGGTTTGGGGGTAAAGCCACCCCACGGTGCAGGGCACCCGTGCTGCAGCGAGTGCAGGGCTGGGGTCCCTCCGGGGGAGGTGCAGCTCCCGGGCGCGCAGCCCACTCCCGCTCTCGTAAGGTGAGAAGCCAATTTCCTGCTTTTCACAGCAATTTTGTTCAACTCCAATGGCTACAAGCTGCTCTGCTGATTGTAAATAAATACAAGGGGAGCTTGGCCCAAAATAGAAAGCAGAGAAACCTCCCTAGCTCAATAAACTATAATAAGCACTTGCAGGCAGAGAAACTGTAATTTGCAGGGCCAGCTCTCCCTGCGGGATGCAGGCTTGGCCAGGCTCCGGCTGGCTTCCCTTCATCACGGTCCATCAAGGATGAGAAGAGGGGGGCCTGGCCCCAAAGCGGCTCTCTCGGGCTGCCCTGCTCCTTGCCCCACCGATGCTGCAGGCTGGAGGCTGGTCCTTGCCTGGGGCTGTGCTGGGAGGCAGGGCTGAGCACCACCGTGCCCCCGGGGGTCTCCTCTGCCATGTGTGTCCCTGCCCAAAGCCAGGGGCACGTCCGATTTACAGCTCCCCATACCAGAGACACCCATTCATAGTGCAGCCCTTGCAGAGGGCTCAGTGACAGTTGTTTCTTTAGGCACCATAAAAAAATAAACAAATCTAGGCGAAATGAGTGCCTGTATGCACATGCCTTCTCCTTCCCCCCTCCTGCCATGTCCTCTAAGGCCAGGGCTCCTCCTCCACCTCCTCCCCATACCAGGAGTCCCCTCACTCCCTGCCCTGCAGTAAGCAGGGTCCCCCCTCCGCTGGGACGCACCGGTGAGTGGGTCACCGTCCCCCATGTCCCTCACGCCCCCCAGGACCCGCAGGCAGCTCTGGCCCGGGGCGCTGTCGGTGCGGAGAGCAGCGGGGAGGGACAGTAGGACGCTGCCTGCACAGTTTGTTTACCCCATCAGCAATGCCACACCGAGAGGTTTAGTGACACGGCTCCCGGCAGGGCGAGCATCCCCACGGCGGCTGTCATCCCGGGGGGGGGTGTTGCTCACCAGCCGCTGGGTCCTCTCTCCCTTCGGTGCCTAAAGCAGCTCTCAGAGGTGCGCGGCTTTCCATGCACGGAGGCTCCTGTGGGAAGTTAAGAGTACAGGCAGGGATTTTTCCAAAGCAGCCAGTGAGTGCAGGCAGGGATTTTCCAAAGCAGCCGACAGATCTGTGTGACACACCGTTTTAAAAACAAATGAGACAAACTCAAGCAGCCTCCGAGCTCTCAGTTATCCTGGCTAAGGAGGAGAGGAGATGCTGGCTGGACCAAGGGCTAGTGCTGCCGTTCCTCTGTGAGGACACGGACCCAGCTCCTGCACAGACTAATGCAAAGAGAAGTTTTAAGATGCAAACTCCAACCCAAAACAAAGACAATTTTAGACGGCAGGGCGTGATTAGCCACGGGAATAAGTCACCAAGAGGTGGTGGGATTCACCATCTCTTTATTTTCCATCAAGTCCCAGTGTCTTTGTCAGCCAGGACCTACTTTAGCCAAGCACATGTTGAGCTACTGGTCCTTTCTGGGTGAAATCTATGAATCTCCGAAAAAACAGCTGCAACCTAATGGCTCATGAGTCTCTGGAAGGGTCTGCGGATCTGATTCCTGCTTTGTCACTGCTGCGCCCGTCTGCAAACAGCCACTTCCCCTTCAAAATGGATGGGGCTTTTTTATGGGGATTCTTAAAAAGCCTGGAAATCATAAAAGAGCTCTGCCAGCCCTGTCCCAGCGAACCTTCGCTAACAGCCCTCCAGCTCCTGAACGCGTGAGCCGTCGCGCCGTGGGGGCCAGCTGGCTCCCGCCAGCCCCCAGCGGTACCGTGCTGAAGGTACGATGCTCAAGCAGGGCTCGTGTGGGTCAGCACAAACTGCTGGGGCACAGAGGAGCTCTCCTTCTCATCGGAGACGCACGGGAGAAAACTGATGAGCCTGGCAGGCAGGAGAGTGAGCTCCTGAACGCGTGAGCCGTCACGCCGTGGGGGCCAGCTGGCTCCCGCCAGCCCCCGGCGGTACCGTGCTGAAGGTACGATGCTCAAGCAGGGCTCGTGTGGGTCAGCACAAACTGCTGGGGCACAGAGGAGCTCTCCTCATCGGAGACGCACTCGGGAAGAAAGCTGAGCCAGGCAGGCAGGAGAGTGAGACCCGTCCGAGGTGTGGCCTTTCCCACCGCCTCGCCACGGCTGTGCCGGGCAGGGATGTGGGGGGCTGATGGGGGTAGCGATCTTGGGGGCTAAACCCTTTGGTGGGGAGACGCATTCTCAGATTGAGCATCATCGGTCATGATTTCTCATTTAAAGGGTGATGCAGATTGCATGGAAGAAGGTGTCCCCTGCTGAGCACATGCCCTGCCTGCAGAGACATTTACTCTGCGGCTGCCCAAAGACCCAGAAAGCAAAGGCGCGTGACTCCCACAGACGAGGACAGCTGATCCCCTCCAAAGATCCCTACCTAGAAAGCCCTTTTTTTGTGGCTCGGAGATGCTTCCCAGCTTCAGGGCACTGGGGGCTTGGAGCGGGCAACGCCACTCACCCAGCGGCAAGGGGCAGGTCCCAGGCAGCACGGGCAGCCTCCCGGCTGAGAGCTGGCACCCCATGGCACACACTGCCGTTGCAATGACCTCGACCTTCAGGAAGGAGATGGTCCCCAAGGGACACCTGGCCCTAGCAGAGAGGAGGGAGGCCCAGTTCAGGCAGCACTGCCAGACCCATGGGATGTCTCACAGGGCTGCCACCAGCAGGGAGGCAACAGCAAAGTATCCCCATCGCAGGCTCTGGAGAGACAAACACAAGCCGGCGAGCGACTTGCCTCTCACAGGCAGCCTCCGGGGTGAACCAGAGAGCTGAACGTCCACCATGATGCTCCATGCACAGCGTCACAAGAGCACCTCGCCACCACGATGCTCCATGCAAGGCTTCACAAGAGCATCTCACCGGCCTCTCCCTGCTTTTGGTGCTCATCACATTCAGGGGAAATAACATTCTTTCATCTTCTGTGGCTCTCTGTGGTCCTGCCACGGTCCCAAGAGATTTTGTGGCCCCACCAGCTTGGGACCAGTGAGGCCACCATGCCTTCTGGCCACCTCCATCGCTGGCAGCTCTGTGCTAGCCTGGTATGATATTTTTAGCTGTTTGACTGTAGCAAGTTCCTTCGAGCTTGTGGTTTGCTATTGTCGCTCTCCTTTAATAACTTGTAATAGGTTTTTCTCCTCTAAGATAAGACCTTAGCAGCAGCGGTTTGCCATCATATCAACAGTATCAGGCATTCTCCTCTGCTGTAGGTACACTGAGATAAAGATTTCAGTCTCCTTTGAGCTACGACGTAGACCTTTCCACAATAGTAAATGGTGATATTTCCATTCAGTAATGTATTTATATCTTCCCAGTGAGGTCAATAACAGAGTATCCCTTGAGCTGGGAAAAATGATGAGTGATGTCTAGTAATTACAGGGACCATAAGGCAACAGTGAATCTAATTTTGACATTAAAAGTATGATGAGCACCTCCATTGCCTATTTTATTTGCTGGTTTGGACGGTGAGGTCCACCGCTGTGCAAGGAACGGATGTCTGTACCCAGGGCACGTTTTGGGGTTGTTGGAATCTAAAGCAATTAACTGCTTTTGCCTCTATCAGTTCCCTGGCTTTGCGCCTGACCTTGCATACGATTCATCTTCCTCATTTGTGTTAGATGTTTGCAAGTCATCTTGCTTTGAGCAATGTAGGCTGCAGTGGGGATTGAAATGTCTGATATTACCGTCCTTCCCCTCTTCCTTACCACTGAGCCAGCCGGAGCACTTTCAGAAAGCATGGTTTATAGCTGCACATTGCAAACAAGCAGTAAGACTGTACTCTGAAGATGAATTGCGCGAAACAACTCTCCAATGAGGTGCATTTTGCATTTCAAACACCATCACTCCAAATGCCCAGCTGCCTTTGCCAGAGGAGTCGATGGAAAAATTTTTTTCATTCCCGTTTCATACAAATACCCTTGTTCGTATTTCAGTTTTAGAAATCCAACGCTTTTCCACAGCGGTAAGACCTCGCCAGCCAGGCTTTCCAAATGCAGGGCGGAGGAAGCCAGCAAGAGCTCCGGCAGATCTGCAGACAACAAGGATTAAAAGCCAGGCTACTCGATTTCTGCCGCTTGTTTGGAGAACTGGGTTAATATATTGAGATTTTGGTAAATAAAAGCACGAGGCTTTATTTCTCAAGTTGTCACACATTTTCAGCTTTTTGTGGTATTTTTCATACTTTTCCCTAGAAGTCATAGGAGATGCGACACTGCTTTTGGAATGATGCAGAATCACAGAAAATAGGCTGGAAAGGACCTCAGGCGTTGGCCCTGCCTCAGGGTAGGGTTAGATCTGTATTATTCCTGAGAGATGTTTCTCCAAACTCTTCTTAAACACTTCTAATGATAGAAACTCCATAGCCTCCCCAGGCAAAACATCCCAGCACTTAATTGTCCTTACTGTTACAAGATTAGAAATCTCCTTCTCTGCAATTGCAGCACTAATTCCCATCTTGAACCTCTGCAGGTTGAACAGAGAATATTCCATCATTTAGATCGTTAGAGAAAATACCGACTCCTATTAGATCAAGGACAGATTCCTGCAGAAAGTCACTCAATCCATCCTTTCGTTTGACAGCAAATCATTGACTTCTCTTGTCTGGTTTCCAACCATGTTTTGCACCTCTTCCATGGTAGTTTTATGGAGACCTGCTTACCAACCTTGTTAAAAGGAATATTACATGAAACACAGCAAAATCCTAGCAAAGCCACGACATCTGACACCTCTGGCTTCTTCTCAATCCAAAACGTTTAGTCTCATCATACAGGGACATCAGATTGACTTGACACGTGTGTGTTTTTTCTTTTTGGGGGGATTCTCCTTTTACCCCTCTGTAAATACAGGTGTTACCTTTGCCTCTGCCAATCTCCTGGAGCATTGTAACAGCCCTGAGATGGCTTCTGCCAGTCCCTTCGCTAACTGAGAACGAAGTTCTGGCCTTCGTCAGTTTGAAAATACTTTACTTAACTGCAACTGATCCTTATTACCCTTTATAATCCCTGTTTACTGCACAGCATTTCACACCCTGAGCTGCTTGGTTTCGTCCCTGCCTGCTCATGCCACCCAGCTTGCCGTTGGGAACATGACCCAGCTTTTAGTCCTTGCAGTCTTTCCTCCTCTCCCCAGGTCAGTGATGAGCTAGAGCTGACCTGAGACAGCCCCTGCTCCATTTCCCATCCTTCTGTTTCCTAAGGTTTGGATGGTTCTGCTATCTGCCCACAAAAAAACTTGCTTCACCTTAAGGCTGAGGTCTGCAGCCTCACAATATGCAACCGTATTTACTAATTACTCATAGTTTTTCAGTAGGTCCCACATCCCTTTCTTCTCTAGCGCTTGCAGCAAGCATGCGCATCCTTAATACATATAGCAAACCCATCTCCCTTTTCCTCTGTTTCTTCTTCCAAGACAAGTTGCTCCTTGTTCTAGCACCATCCCATGCACAAGAATTATTTGGCCTCGGTCACGGGCTACCCAACTGTGCTGTTAAAGAGCTTTCCTGGAGATCTCTTTGTCTGTATCTGTTTGGCTGCTCTTTCAAAGTCTCTAGGGAAGTGGACTGACATTACTTCATCAGTCTTACGGGTGAAAAGTGAAGCCACAGAGTGAAAAACTGGTTGGCCAAATCCAAGAGCACAACCCCAGAGTCCTCATTTCCTTAGACTTGCTGTCCTCAGGTGGTTAATGCCACCTTAGGAGTGCTGAACAAAGCCCCAGCACATGGATTTTGGTTGTAACCTCCTCCTTCACTCCTTACCAGGCAAGAAAATGCCGCTGGATGGAAAAGTGTGGTACACATTCGCAGCTCAGTTGCTGTGGTCCTTCTTCTGCCAAGCCAGTCAAACCAACAAACCACTGTCAAATATATCTTCTTCCAGTGGCTGGTCACATTGACACGTGCAGAAGATATTAATTCCGAGCAGCTCATCATCCATTTCAGTCAGGAGAGATCAAAAATAGTGTTTGCTACAGGAAGTTCGTGGCTGTGACAGGCTTTTGCTTGATGAGTTAAGAATAGGTGCTCGCAGGATGGAGAGAGAAGGAAGAACAGCTGAAATCTGGGGGCTTTGTGCAGCTGCACGTGAAATCCAGCACAAGCTATTGCTGAAGCACACTGTACTAGGGGACGTAGACAGCTGGGACGTAGCACTAGGATCGTATATTACAGCTGGCAACATTACAAACAACTAAAGGACAATTGTCCTGACATTTTCTTATGGCACATATAGTTCTTTTTAATAAGCGTTTCTTTCATAATTGCATCTGTTCCCCAAAGGATTTACTGCGGATTAGGAATCCCATGTGAACACAGGCAAGCAAACTGTGATTAATTATGCTCAACTTGCTCAAGGTGTGTTGTGGGTAGACACATGGAGGCTAAGGATGAAAAAAAATGGGAAAACAAAGTAACTGGGCTGTTTTTTTCCAGTGACGAAGCTCTGAGTAGGGAGAAATCCTTCAAAACTGCAGCCTTCCCAGGCAGTTCAGATAACTGGTGTGGCTTCCTGCCCCACAGCATCCAAACATGCCACAGCATCCAAACAGGCTTGGGTTGGATAGACCAGCCAAGGTCAGCAGGACTGCTGCCTGCTTAAAACCAAGCATTGGAGTGCTTTGCTAGAGCTGGGTTTAGACTGGGTGGACACGGAAAAGAGAGACATGGGAAAGCAAGAGGGTCTGACTGCCAAGAGGCAACCTGCAAAGGTGGTCCTGCTGCATATCGGAGGTTGTCACCGATAGTCCCTGGCAGCCAGGTGGTCGCCTGCCTACGAGGACAGTGACATGTCCTGTCCTCGGTTCATGAGAGGCAGGTCCTGCTTGACCAACCTGATCTCCTTCTATGACCAGGTGACCCGCCTAGTGGATGAGGGAAAGGCTGTGGATGTGGTCTACCTGGACTTCAGTAAGGCCTTTGACACCGTCTCCCACAGCAGTCTCCTCGAGAAGCTGGCGGCTCACGGCTTAGACAGGTGTACTCTGCGCTGGGTCAAAAACTGGCTGGACGGCCGGGCCCAGAGAGTTGTGGTAAATGGAGTTCAATCCAGTTGGCGGCCGGTCACGAGCGGTGTTCCCCAGGGCTCAGTATTGGGGCCAGTTCTGTTCAATATCTTTATCAATGATCTGGATGAGGGGATCGAGTGCACCCTCAGTAAGTTTGCAGACGACACCAAGTTGGGCGGCAGTGTTGATCTGCTCGAGGGTAGGAAGGCTCTGCAGAGGGACCTGGACAGGCTGGATCGATGGGCCCAGGCCAACTGTATGAGCTTCAACAAGGCCAAGTGCCGGGTCCTGCACTTTGGCCACAACAACCCCATGCAGCGCTACAGGCTTGGGGAAGAGTGGCTGGAAAGCTGCCTGGCGGAAAAGGACCTGGGGGTACTGGTCGACAGCCGGCTGAACATGAGCCGACAGTGTGCCCAGGCGGCCAAGAAGGCCAACGGCATCCTGGCCTGTATCAGAAATAGTGTGGCCAGCAGGAGCAGGGAAGTGATAGTGCCCCTGTACTCAGCACTGGTGCGGCCGCACCTCGAATACTGTGTTCAGTTTTGGGCCCCTCACTACAAGAAGGATGTTGAGATGTTGGAACGTGTCCAGAGAAGGGCAACGAGGCTGGTGAGGGGTCTGGAGAACAAGCCTTATGAGGAGCGGCTGAGGGAGCTGGGGTTGTTTAGCCTGGAGAAAAGGAGGCTGAGGGGAGACCTCATTGCTCTCTACAACTACCTGAAAGGAGGTTGTAGCGAGGTGGGTGTCGGTCTCTTCTCCCAAGTAACTGATCCCTGGAAGTATTTAAAAGACGGGTAGATGAGGCGCTTAGGGACATGGTTTAGTGGGCATGGTGGTGTTGGGTTGATGGTTGGACTCGATGATCTTGGAGGTCTCTTCCAACCTTAATGATTCTATGATTCTATGTCCCTGTTTAGCAAGCCCCAAAAGGGAGCCAGAGAGATAAGCAGGACAAGGCTCCCCTAAGCTCTGCTGCACGGCATTCTCTATTTTGCAGGACCCATGGCCACAGGAGGAAGAGGCCACACTTGGCCAAGTCCCCCCGCCTCTCCCCAGCAGCGCCCGCAGAGAGCAGCTGGCAGCACAGGCGCTGTTCGTTAGTGGTGCGATCCCCGCATGCACCTCTGCTAGCTAATCAATAAACCATTTTTCTACTCAACCGAGAGCCATTTGTCACCGACATGATGAAAAATACCCTGCTCATCGGAAGACGGTGCCCCCAGTCACCAACAAGCAGTCAGAGCAGACCGAGATTTCTGAAGTCTCTAGCCCCATCCAGGGTGGCCTCCTCCTCCTCCTCCCAGGCAGCACCTGCTTCTCTCCCTCTCCTTCCCGCATTGCCAGAAATAGATGCCACAGGAATATTTTATCCGAAAACAGGGGGGATCCCCTCCTCTCAAGGCCCCTTACCTTCAGGCTTAGCTGGGAGGTGGCCCCTCCGCAGGCAACTTGGTCTTAGGAGCTATGAACCATTGTGCAATTACCGCCACATTGAGAAGAAGCTATGAACCATTGCGCGATTACCACCACGTTGAGGTCCATAAGAGCTCAGAGATACCTTCAGCCCACTCTGCAGAGTCCCCTTAGCTGGACTCGGACACCCGCCCGTGTCCCCCAGCAGCCCAGTCGAGCTCAGGATGTCTGTGTGCAGATGGCAATACCCTAATTACAACTTCATGGTCGTTAGTTGATGAGCACAGGCAGATCTCCGGTCTTTGGGGAGAAGGGTGCTAGTCCTTGGGGCTTCCTGCTCTTGCAAAAATGGCACAGCTCACTCTGAAGTTGCTCCAATTTTGTTTTCCGAGCACTGCCTCAGTCTGCTTCTCAGTCATCTGCTGAGGCTGCTTTCTGCGTTCCCAGGTGTCATCTTTTCTGAGAGGAACACTCCATCCCACACGGTGTGTGATGAAACAGCATGTGGGAAGCAATGAAAGGGTTAAACACGGAGTTGGAGTTTGAAAACTATTTGATCCGAGCAAGAACATTATTTTAGGATGGGGAATTTCTCCCCCTAATAAATATATACGGGAAGGAAAAACCGCTGCCAGTAGAATTACTCATAATGTTATAAACGAAAATGGATTTGGGGATGCTGGGTTTTTTTGCACAGCAAGAAAGACTTTTAGAGCATTAAGCTAGAGACATTCATTACTTTCTTTCCATACAGCACAAAACAAGGATTCTTAGGTCTGAATGCTCAAGAAGGCTACGCAGTGGTTTTTTGAAAGTTATGAAGGACACAGCTTTAAATTAAATGAAAAGCAAGAGAATGATGAAAATATATAGAGACTCTCACTCCCTGGCTGTTGCATTTCACGTGAGTTTGGCAGTGCTCAACTGAGGCATGCTCACAGGAGAGGCTGATCTGCTCTTGGCAGTCTCAGCGTACAGCTGGAAGGTGATGCCCGTATTGTACCCAAAGAATAAAAAGGTACGATGACCGCGACTGCAATTATTGCTAATAAATAACGCCACCACTTAATGGTAACTAGATGGACCCCACTAATTTTCAAGCATGGAAAACCAGTGCTCACCAGTGCTAAGAACCCAGGGACATCACCAGGCACTCATGCAGGTAGAAAAGCCAAAAAAACAAGTGAGAAACTGGGGGGAACAAATTTACACCCCTGGAAAGGTGGCCCTGGTCTGGCCAGGGCTGCCCAGCGTGCTGCGGGGCCGGCAGCCGCGGTGCATGCAGCGCTGGAAGGATGGAGGACTGGATGCTGTTTTCAAGATCTGTCAGTTGGGCACTACATTGCAGTAGAAAAAAAGAAATGAAAGAGCAAGGCAAACAGTTTAAATGAACCCAAGAGGCACATCCAAATTACAGAGCAGGGAAGAGGACAGTCATTCTGGAGACCATGCGCTGAAAACATTAAGCAATAAAAATAACGTAAAAACTCCCCAGTTTCTTTGTAGCATCGAGTGTCAGTGAGCAGGGAGGAACTGGCTGCCGGGTACGTGCACTGGTGCCGCTGAGCCAAAATGTTCTGCACCGTGCTCTGATACAGTAATATTCACAGGGGAAAAAGTTGGCGTTTGCTGCAGGCGGTCGTACTTAACGAAAAGTGGGATCAGTCTGTGAGAGGGACCGAGGCAGAGATGCCATCCATCATTTGAAGCTGGAGGGATGGCTGGGGGCAGCTCCGAGCAGAGGTGAGACGCCGCTGATGAGCACGGTGGCTTCCCAAAGCTCTCACCCTGCCGAGGCCAGCCAGCCTTCCCGGAGGCTTTGGCGACAAAGGGCATCAGCGAGGCGGGAGGGAGCTGGGTGAACCACCGCGTCGGGGGCAGCCCTGCGGTGGGCTCAGCCCA
>NW_008825302.1:1201484-1202250 GCF_000699105.1 Pygoscelis adeliae | reverse complement strand
GGCCCGCGGCAGCCCCACGGACCATGCAATTATATGATCAAGGCTGAGAAAGGGGGGGATACGGAAAAGCCTAAGAGGGATGCAGGGCTCATAGCTTCGTAGGTAGGACCAGTCTGAACTCCTCTGAAGCGTTTCCCTGAATTAATGCTTTTTGAACGTGACCACATCATTTAGAAAAGCATCCAATCTTAATTTTAAAATCATCAGTGAAGGAGAATCCATCACAAGCCTTGGCAAATTGTTCCAATTGCTGATCACCCGTCCTGTTACCCTGGATTTGTCTAGCTTCACCTTTCAACCATCAAATCTTTGCATGCTAAATTGAAAAGCCCTCTGTCAACAATTTGCATCCTTTAACCTTCCCCCGGAGAGCTGCAGTCACTGCAGCATGAGGAGTTTGCTCTAACCTTGAAACTGCCTCTGAAATTACAGCACGAAGAAACTCACTAAGAGAAGTTAAGAGGGGCAAGCAGGAGATTTGGGGTCTTAATAGACAAATACTAAAAACTGATATGGAAAAAGGCTTTCTGAAAGACACCTTTCCTTGCACTGGACTGGTGGGCTCATGGGCACAAAGCCCGGGGACACAGTGTGGACACCAATAGCTCTTAGAATCATAGAATTATTTAGCTTGGAAAAGACCTTTAAGATCATCAAGTCCAACAGTTAACCTAGCACTGCCAAGTCCACCACTAAACCATGTCCCTAAGCACCACGTCTACACGTCTTTTAAATACCTCCAGGGATGGTGACTCAACCACTTCCC
>NW_008825302.1:1162777-1200684 GCF_000699105.1 Pygoscelis adeliae | reverse complement strand
TGATAAAGATATTGAATAGAACTGGCCCCAGTACTGAGCCCTGGGGAACACCGCTCGTGACCGGCCGCCAACTGGATTGAACTCCATTCACCACAACTCTCTGGGCCCGGCCGTCCAGCCAGTCTTTTACCCAGTGCAGAGTCTGCCCGTCCAAGCCATGAACAGCCCATTTCTTCAGGAGAATGCTGTGGAAATGGTGTCAAAGGCTTTACTAAAGTCCAGGTAGACCACATCCACAGCCTTTCCCTCATCCACTAAGCGGGTCACCTTGTCATAGAAGGAGATCAGGTTAGTCAAGGATGACCTGCCTTTCATAAACCCATGGGTCTTTCCCTCCCAGAAACTGCAGATGACCTGAAGAGGTTGGTATTTGCATGCACCTTGCCCCACTGCTGAGGCTTTGAGATTTTGGCTGCATGGTTGATGGCGCAGCAGGCTCCTGGGGCTGGTTGGTGGCCGTAGGGACATGAGCCCAGCCACATCCCAGCACAGCGGCTCCGGGAATGAGACCCACGGTGCATGGTACATCTGCTGCAGGGGGATCGTTTGTTATTTTCTCATGGTGTGTGGCATCACCCGCTGCACATCTTGGCCAAAACTGGCTCTGGGTCCCTTCTTTGGTGGAACACGCTGGGCTGGACCCAGCAGGGAGGGATGAGGTGGCCTTCGGGCTGCACTGGTGGCTCCCCCAGCTCCCTGCCCAGATGAGCTGTTGCATGACAAGGGCTGGGGCCGCTGGGGTCCCCATCCTTCCTTGCTTCTCCCTAGGCAGTGCCAGGAATTTACTTCCAGGGAAGCTGCTGGGCTGTTTTCTGGTTAGGTCCAACTTTACCCTGAGTCATCTCCCCCTGGGCAGCTGGGTCCTGCTGCACAGACCTGTGTGGCAGGGTGCTTTTTGGGGATGGCTCCTGTTGTTTAACACCGGCTCCTTGTTTCCATGACGATGACTAACACGGTGGCTGACATCATGGAAGGGCCCGGCACGGTGACAGCATCTGCTAGCGTGTTACGGTTGTTTCCCCTCTCCGTGCAAGCGAGATGCTCGTTTGGGGGCGAGCATCACCCACGGCAGGGATGCGGCAGGTGCCATCCTGCTTTCATGCTGGAGCTGATCTTAAGAAGATCCCAAACTACGGGAGTTTGGTACCTTTGCAGGCTTGGTGGAAAGGTCCCAAACCCAGCCCTCTGCCATCCGGGTAACGCAAGTGCTGCACAAGCATCATGACTATATTGCAATAATTTACGCAGCACCTTTCAGAGCACCCAGACCGCAGAAGGGAGGCAGGGAGCATGGCAGTTTGAAACCAGACAAATCAACACATGCATCTATTGGACCAAGAGGGATTAATCGTAACAGGAAAAGCAAAATGCTCCTTGTCGAACCCAAGATCGAGCCGTGGTTGGGGCAGCCCTTCCAGCACACACCTGGTACACTTGCACCCAGGCAGCCCCAAGACCCCTAGTACCTGCCACGGAGCCTGGCTGGGGCTGAGAGCAGAGCTCAGGTGCAGGGTAAGTTAGTCAGGCAATGCCCAGGATGGGAGGGCTGCCCTTTTGGCACCCTTTTTTCAGTGGGGAATGAGATCTGACAGTCTGAATTCAAGGACTGAGAGCTCAGCTCCTGACTGCGGTGCTTTAAGCTGAAAGCAGTTAGATCTGGAGGCAATTACAGGTGTCATGAGCGTCCTCGGTGCTCTGTGGTCTCAAGGGATGTCTGGAGGGTCCTATAAAGAGCGAAGGGGATAAGTGAAAGGCTTGGCCGTGGATTGCAACCATCATCCGCTCCCCACGTGGGGAGGGTCAGCGCAGAGAGCAGAGCTGGCGTTAGCACTGCATGACGAAAGGGCCCCGGGGGAACGCTTGGGGCGCAACGCCTTCATTTAGACTCCGATCACAAATTTCCAAGGCCTCCCTTCTCCCTATTTTGCTGTTAGTGCTTGATAAAATTGCTCAGCTGGGTGCGATCCCTCTGTCCTTGCGATCTCCCACCCTGTTCTGATCCCCGCACGGAGCTCCCTGCGCGTGGTACCCCGCTCCCCGCAGACCCCCCATCTCCCCTTTGCCAGCAATTTTGGGATACAATCTCCACGTATGTGCCAGGGCAGGTGTTGGCCTCAGGCAGCGACATCTGAAAGACAGGAAAAGAGTTGAGGCACCGATTTGGTGAAGCTGCAATCAGCTGCAAATCCTGGCCACGGGGGCTTGCAGAGGTGCTCTCCTCCAGGATACCCCAAATACTTTGGGAGCCTGTGTAAAGCATTCTGCCAAGACTTATGTCTCAGGAGAGCTTAGGGACATCCCCAAGGGAGGTGGTTTTGGGAACCAGCAGCACACACTGTGCTTGAGGACATATTTCAGCCACTGCTGTTGCTCGCCAGTGGCTGGGGGGCAGGATGCTCAGGGACCCTAAAGCGACGTGCCAGGGAGGCACTGACTTGCTGGTCCAACGGAGGGGGAACAGCACATGGTGGGCTGTCATCCAGCCGGGGACAAGGATGGAATCCAGACAGCGTGCTACAAAGGAGGTTTTACAGTGTAAATCCTTTGGGGTTCCTGCTGGTGAAGCCTGGCCCTGGGCTGAACTCCACAGTGAGCTGCTGGTTCAGCCGCTGCAATGGGAAGGGCCAATTTTGCTACGGAAAACGATTTAATGAGAGATGCCGAGTGACGATGAGCAGCACCGAGGGGGACAAGGCCACCCGAGCAGCCCAGTGGCAGGGGCCGCCGCAGCCCGGCCGGCCCCGGCCCCAGCCCCGAGTCTCTGTCTGCATACCACAGCATCTCCCACGGGGCAGGCAGGAGGAGATGCTCTGCCCTGGGTATTTCCAGCTGCTTTACTCAAGCCTTCCCAAAGCTGCCCGCAGGCAAGGGGATGCCTGTACGGGACAGCACCCAGCAAACCCCGCTCTCAGGGGGTGTGGGGCTCGCTCGCCAGCTGGCACACTCCACAATTACCCTTTGGGGGACTTCTCCGATGCCATGGCTGTGGTTTATGCTACACTGAGTCATTGCCAACTTGGTTGTTAATTCGTATTAGGGCCGATGTGAACACTGGCGTGATATTTTCTGGGATGATTTCAGACTGTTTACCACTGCCATGTTACCATGGTGATTAATGCAGTGCCGCTTGATGCAATAGTCCTATTAAACACCTACATGCGGGGCTGTTTCCCCTGGGGATGAGCTCCCCAAGCCCTCGGGAGCCTTCGCCCATCTCCCCCTGCCCGTGCCGCAGCGTATCCCTGCACCCCGTGCTCAACTGCATCCCCTCCTGCCCGTCCCCTGCCCCCAGAGTACCACAGTGACCGCTGGAGGGACTTGTTCTATTTTGCCATGCAGCGACTTGACATCCCCAGGGAGTTTCCCAAAATCCCTGGAACACACAGAGGCTGGCGGGAGGGTGAACGCAAGGACAGATCCGACCCTGCGTGCTGGTCCTCGCAGCTACAGGCTTGCACGGCGGGTGTAAGGAGGCGAGATGCCCACAAGCCTCGGGCCAGCAGTGAGCATCACCTTCAACTTGCACTTTAAAACTCCAGCCTGACACTGTTAAACACCTTTCCGTAACCTCGGCATGGCCATGGCAAAGCGTAACCCGCCTGTGTGCAGCCCTCACTGGGGGGCTGCTCCCTGGGACGGGCAGCACTCCTGCGGTGGCCCCGTGGCTCTGCCTCACTTGTACGACATGAAGTACCTCGCCATGTCGTACATGCAACATCTTTTAGGACCACTTTCCTCCCAGCAGCCCTGATTCAGTATTTATGAGGCTAATGCCGCCGCTGGTCCCTGCTCCCAGTGCTGGGTGTTTCCTGGGGGATGCAGAGGCAGGAGGGGACCGCACGCAGGATTGCCCCCGGTACAAGCCTATGAGCATTTGTCAGCAAGAAATGACATGGTTTCTGTGCAACCCACAGGAGAAATGGCTGCAGAGCCCAGGGTAGCTCCTTGACTCCCTTTCCCAGCCTGAACACATGGAGTCACCAGCCCCTGGGGCTCGCAGGAGCAGCCCGGGGGAGTTGTCACTGCAGGGGTCACCTACACGCAGCAGGGTTTGAACACCTTGGGCAAACTGTGAAAGGAAAAGAACCAGGGAAAGAAAACTACCGTTTTCCCCATCCTCCCCAGAAAGCAGGCTCTCTGCAAGCATCCACCGAGCGAGCACAGAGGGCATCGTCCCCCGCTCCCCTCTTCACCCCGTGCCTCTCAATGTCTCCTTGTTTCAAGCAGAGCACCCCATAGCCCCAGCCACACTCTGCAGAGATGCCGAGTGCAGCAGAGGACCTGCAGCAGATGCAGTTTTGCCAACTTCTGGGACAACTTCTGCAAGGAGTTGCGTCTACAGGGCTGTTGTAGGATGCTGGACCACAACAGCGGTCCACTATAGGCTACAGTGTATCTCGGGAACACGCCAAGGGAGCTGCTGCTCTTCATTCTGCAGCCTGGACTTGCTCCTACCCAGGCAAACCATGAGCATCCAAATCTACACACCATAAAGAGTGGATTTTTACAGCAGACAAAACCCAGCTGCAAGGCACTCTGCTGGTGTGGGATGGCCGAGCCCTGCCATCCTGGAGGGATGCAAAGGCCATCTCCTCTGCCTGCCCTGGCCAAGCCCTTGCAAGGTGAAACCTTCGTCAGAGGATGAGCGCCTTCCTCCAGACCAAGCCCTGGTGTGGGGCAGCGGGCACCCTGCCTGGCACGGCTGGCCAGGGCCACAGCCCACCCTGGGGGGGACAACTTCTGGCAAACCCCTCAGCCTTGTGAATATTAATCTGCATCCCAAGGAGGCATCTATTTAATCTCCAACTATTATGTTTTTCTGACATATTTATGAGTCCTCTGTCTCATTAATCTGGCGAGTATTCATAAGACTTTCCTTTCATATTAGAATAGCTAAGGGCAAAAACCTCTATTTATCTATTTGGTGCCGAGGAACCTTTCTCAAGAGTCAACTGGATGAAAGGTTTTCACCTTTTAAAATCCTTAATAGAGTTTTCCCAGCAATGTGTCTTACGTGTTTTAGGAAAAAGGCAACTTCCTCTTTATGGCATGCCTCGGGTTCATTTCTTTTATTACCTTGACAAGATAACATTCACCTCCTCTCTCAAAGCCTGCCTTTCTTTCCCCAGCCCACATCACCCTCACACAGTATTCCAGCTGAATAGTGATCTGTCATGGCAACAGCCTTATGGGAGAGTCTTTAAAATAAAAAAAATCAAAACACAACATGCCACAAAAGGTTGCCTAAGTGGCTTCGTGCTCAAATCGCCTTTGGTAGGATTAACCTGGATGCCCTGTTCTCAGCAGGTACGTTCCTGACCTCCCGTGGGCTGGGACCCACTGTGCTCTGCCAAAGCCAAGGCTTTACCAAGTGGTTCGGGGCTCACTTGGGGTGCAAACGCTGCTCCAGGCGTGCAGAGGAGCGGTACGGGCAGCCTTCCTCCGGGAGCTGGACGTGGACAGGTCGCTGTCTGTGGGTGCTGGGCGAACACCTGGGTGTTTTATTGATGGAAACAGCCTGCCCATCTATAACTCTTCATGCCAGGCTGGCCAAGTGCTTGTTTCCAGGGCTCTATAAATAATAGTAACTGCTGAGGTCTGGGCTGATTCCCCACGTGAGGCTCCTTTCCATTAGAGCACTCTCTAGTAATTGCTTTTAATTTACTTTTTTTCAGGGGTCTTCTTAACATTGTATCTAAATCAATATTGTAATTAAAACAAAAATATTTCAGAAAAACCACAGAGCGGTAAAAACAGGGAAGCAATTACAGGAAACCTTCAAGCATTAGCACCAAAGAGGAAATAAAAGAATAAAAGCTTTCAAACCCCTGTTCGAAACATTTACAAAAATATTGCGGTGCAGCAAATGGCCTTTTAAAGCGTTCCCTTCTGGTTGGGCCATGGAGTTTGTATTTCACGCTATTCCGGCGTATGCTGGACCGAAGCATGTCAGGATTATTTCTCCAGGGTTTCTGCCCTTGCTTTCTCCCTCCAAGCGCGTGTCCATGCAACATGTGTACCCATGCACAGACATTTGGGCTCATACCTTCTTTCAGCAAAGATCCAAACCAAGCCCAACCGCTTCCCTCGCCCCTCGCATCATTTGCCTAATTACCTCCCACCTCGGGTCTCGGAGCAAACCCAAGAGCTGACACCAGCCGTCCCGCCGCGGCTTTGCTGCTACCATCTCCTTGCAGTGTGCTCACACTCTGGCTTCGTAGCCAGCCTCAGTTAGAGCCACAACATTGTATTTCCCCTCCTGACATGCTGCAACTGCCCAAATAAAGGAAAGTGCCGCTCAGTGAAGCCCTTCCTGATTATCTGATCAAGCAAAGAGAGAGGGAGCAAATGCGCAGGGAACAGATGGGGCCCGTGATGGCTTGAGAAGTCAATCTGTTTGTCTACTAATTATTTAATGTAGGAGACAATTTCAATACTTAACCCCCTTGATCCCGGGAGTTGCTTTGCTGTTAAGTATGGGAGTCAGGCAACACATTTCTCATTAGCATTTAGCACCGGGAGCTCCGGATTAGCCAGCGTTGAAGTTTTGAATAAAAAATGAACAGGAATCAGACAGCTTATTCATCATCCATGAGGAAGGTGTCAAGTTTGGATATCCCAGCCATTATCATAATTGCCAGTGATATCCATCCATAAATGCACATCCAGCAGCACCAGTCTCCTTTTGCCGCTGCCCGAGCGGTTGCCTCTGCCCACCTGCCCCTTCTCCTTGCGAAGGTCCCAGCTGTTTTGGGAAAGACCTGGTGGTGAGTCCCAGCTTGATGCACAGGTATTGCTGGCCATGGGGAGGGCCCCGGTGTCCCCTGCCCCACGCGTGGGTGCTCACGGCCAACGTGTGCACGGACGGGAATGGATATAAAGGGGCCGTCTGCTCCGCATGTGATGTTATCCAGCACGTCTGATGATCCCACTCAAAGTGGGCAGAGGTCTTAGATTAAGTAATAGAGCACGGTCTGAGATCAAGTGGTAAGCAGGGCACGCTATAAATTAAAGTTGCTCTGTATAAAGGACACGAGCGAGGTGCAATAGCTCCGGAGTGAAGCAGCCAGGATTGGAAAGGGGCCGTCCCCGCAGCCCAGCAGCTCTGCCCTGCGGGCAGCTGCCCTCGCCCTGCCTCCAGCTTTCAGTGCTATCGCCGCCCCAGAGTAAACATTATGTGGACTCTAATGGGATCTGAAAGGCAGGATCAGGACACAAGCCTTTGGAGATTCACGGGCACCTTCTTTCCCTGGCAGCACTAAGAAGAAATGTGAGGTTTAAATAAAACATGAAAAAAGGCTGGGAGCGAGCGCGCTGGCTGACTCGCTTTGCAAGGCGCTAATACAGCCCAGCCATTAATAACCCAGCCCTGGCTCACGAGTCGAGCGGGATCACAGGCATCTCTTCCCCGGCGCCCTACCACCCTGGGTGCCTACACCCAGCTTGGCCACACTGACAGCATTTGGCTCGGCCCGCAGCTGCTTTGGGCAGTGCCCAGGGCCGGGGTCTGCCACGGGAGCACTGGTCCCTGCGTGCGGACATCTCTGCAACCAGCCGCACCGCTCCCCTTGTCTTCAGCTGGGACAGAGGGCAGGTGGGCCCCTACACTGCTCCTTGCACCATCCAGCCCCTTCCTCTGCTCCCTCTCCTTGTCCCGGGGCTGTCTCCCCACCCGTGATCCCCTCTAACAGATACCAGTTTGGCCACGCACCCTTCCCTGGCGGCTCGCAGCCAGGATGAAGCAACATCAGTCTCGGAGTGGACGTGAGCTCGAGCAGCATCCTCCCCCGCCGGGAGTTCAGCAGCAGCGTGGAAAGGGCTGCTTTTACAATGCCCCATAATTTTCGAGTGGCCCAGCGCTAACTCTTCCCCTTAGCTTTATAGCTGCAGGGTCATGTAAATCTCTGGTACATTATTTATCACCCCGCCCACGTTTTGCTGCCTACGTGGAGCGCTTTGCAGGCTGGCACCTGCGACAGCAACAGGCTGTGCTGCATGCTGCGTTACGGGCAGCGCAGAGCTAGACTCCGACACCCCATCTGCATACAGGGGAAACCACCGGCACTGCAAACCCGGCTTGCTGGGGGCCCGGGGCAGGCACATAGACATCCCGAGCAATTCTTCCCCATTTGCTTGCCCTCGCTGGGCAGAGCTGTGGGCAATGCCATTAAAGCGTCTTGGGCTCTCGGACCCTGGGTGAAATCCCAGGTCCTGAAGTCAGGTGATGGCCAAATCGCACCTTGCATTGAAACAAAAAATGTTTCTCCCGCATATACAGATGTCTGCTGCTCAAACCGCCTGCCCAGTTCACATCTCCCCTACATCCAGATGAGCTGTAGCGTGTTGAAAACCAGCATCACCCCACCATGCAAACCGGATCCAGCCGCCAGCATCGCCTCCTCCTGAGTGCCGAGAGGGGGCCCAGATCTCCCTGGGTTTGGAGGGACGGGTTAGGCTCCTATTTGGCAGCATATATGAAGTCATTGTTTCCCTTCTCCTCTGTTTTATTAAATTCAGCATGTGGTTTTTATGAGAAAAGATAATTACAGAAGAAAAGGTCACTGTTATCTTTGCTCTGTTGTCAGGGGTCACCCAAGTTGTTTATTGCATCATGTCTCGGCTGATCAAAACCCAGGCAGCTCGGGAACAGGCTCAGGGATGCCACGAGCACGTGAAAAGCATTTGGGCTGTCCTTGACCAAACGCTGCCTGGGACTCTGCTTACACATTTCACAAGTATTTTATCCCTATGACCCCCAAAGACCACAAAGCAATGTCCTGCCGGCCTGGGCACGGGGGTGCGTTTGCTAATCAGAGGGGTGAGACCCTCCCGACCGTTCTTAGCTGGTGCCCACCCGCATGCTGGCATGGAGGGATGCTGCAAGGAGGCTTTTTGCTTGTTTTGTTGTAACTTTAGCAGCTGAAGGTAAAAAAAAGCTCATTCCTCTGATTTATGACTCCAGGACTCCGCAGGGTCCCCAGCAAGGCTTGCTGGAGAGGAAGGTTAGCATGGGAGCATGGGGCCAGCCAAGGCCTCGGAAAGAGGCACTGGGTGCCTTGTTCTGCCATGGATTTTGTCAATGAGGGCACCTCAGCTCAGTGGGTCCGAGGCAGTGAAGAGACACTACGAACCCCCACGCAGAGCGGCCGTCTGGCTTATGTCAAGCTCTGGGTCTCCACTGAAGCCCACGGGGATGGCAGTGCTCCGTGTGAGCTCTGCCCCAGAGGCAGGGCAGGTTTATGGGGGCTCTCTCCCCATACAGCACTCGGATCTCCTGCCACCACTGCCCTGCAACATCTTCTGTCTGCCAGGAGCTGGTGAGTCCTTCCCCGCTGCCATGACCCCATGTGCCAGACCTGCACGCACCCCATGGTCACAGCTCTCCATCTCCCAGGGCAGCATTAGGGAAAAAACATTCCTGGCACAACATGGGGGCATTTTTGGGAGACAAATGCTCCTGCAACAAGGGAATGCTGCAAGAGTTAAGAAGCCCGCTGCATCACCCCAAGACAGCAGCCAGCATCCAGGGACAAAGCGGGGTACCACGCTCACAGGGTGAAGGCAGAGATGCCAAGGGCCCATCCTCATCCCAAGAGCATTGGCAGCACCCCAATCCCAAAGCTGGGCTGAGAGCTCCCTCCTACCGTGCCCTTCAAGGCTCCCCACAGAGCCCCCAGGCTCCAGCTGGCCCTGCCCCAGGTGCCATGCCACAGCGACAGCAACATTTGCTCATCGTCCAGAAAAGGGTGGGTTTCTGCACAGGAGCAAGGCTGAGGGATTCAGGTACCACTGCAGGGGGCAGGGAGGGAAGGGCTGCAGGTCTCTCCGGGTCCTGGCAGCACCTCTCACCCCTTTCTCGCCCACAAGCTCCCAGTGTACCATAGATGTTGTCCGCAGCCCCATAGCTGTCCATGCCACAGGGGTCAGAAGGTGCCCCAAGCATCATGGAGATGCTGTGCTGCAGGAGGGTGTCCTACAGCCACCTCCGTAGGGCGATACCCTCACTCACTCACTGGCATTTTTTGGGTCAGTTGTTGGCTCCTGGGAGCACCGAGCAACCTCAGCCTCCACCCACCAGCAAAACACCTCCAGAGAGGGCATGTTTTGGGCACCTTTCCTGCCTCCCCTTCAGGATCTCACCCTGATGTAAATGATGCAGCAAGGAGCGGCTTGTTCTTTTCCGCCCATGCTTTTCTCTTGCTGCTCGGTGGCTGGGGATTCACGCCAGGACCTATCTTTCCTCTCTTCCTCCCCGGCTCTGGCTGTTCCTCTCTTCTGCCACTCGGGAGAGGGCTGCAGCCAAATCCTGACGGCTGGCTGGTGTAGGGGAGGCTCTTTCCTCAGCCCTTTCTCCCCCGCACCCTCCCTTTTCTCCTCTGAACTGGCAGCGCAGGCTTCAGGCAGGTGAAAATTGATTTGCAATGAACTGGTGCCCTGCCAGCGCCTGACTCATCCATTCACTCCGCATACATCCCCCCCACCGCTCATAAACCATCGTGCCGCCGAGCAGAGAGGGAGTGCTGCAAGAGCACAGACATCCAGGAGTTTTAAAAGGGTTTGAGAAAACACTAACACAAACCCAAGCCGCACAGCAGGACTGATGAGGAGTCACAGCACGCAGAGACAATATCAAGGATTTACACAGCAGAAGGCAGGCAGCAAAAGGTGAAAATTGGGAACCAAAACCCACCGAGCAAGAGAAGATGGTGAGAGCATGGCTGGGGAGGGCAAGGTGCTCAATTGATCCACACCGAGACGCACGGTACATGGAAAGATGGAAAGCCACAGCCACAAGGGCTCGTGCACAGCTCACGCTCCAGCTGTGTCTCCTTGCTAACCCAGGATCCTGTCCTGAATGCTGTGCATGGCCGACACGCTGGTGGGCTGGGAACAGCAGGTCTGGAGGAGTCTATGTTGGAGTCTAACTCACGCGAGCCAGTTCCTTGCTCATGGAGGGGGCACCGATTTGCCTCCCAGGGCGAGAAAGTGTCTAGGGCTGGAGCTGCCATTGATCGGCACCAACCTTCAGACCCTGCTCCTCCCGCTGTTGGCTGCAAAGGTTTATCATCCCCTCACGCCAGCTGCCTTTCCCTGCTCTCGGCATGCAGGATTTGATGGCACCGTTTTATTGCCACTGATGGATGTGGGATTGCTGGAACTTGCCAAGCCACATCCCCGAGTTTATCCCAGTGCTCCTGCCCAGCACGTGCCCACCCGCCAGCCGGGACCCCCGTGGGATGGTGGGGAGCAGTTGTCCTCCAGAGCCACGCTCACCTACCTGCCCTCAAGCTCAGCTAAGGACACCCCAAATCTAAGAAACTGGCGTCAAAGCACCCTCAGAGCCAGCACAGGGGTGCAGGATCCGCTGGGGATTTACACTAAGAGCGTCCCTTGGCTGCTGAGGGTGGGAGCTGGCGCAGCTGGAGCCCAGAAGCCAGAGGGGCTGAGCCTTGGGGACGGGATGGAGGACGGTGCTCTGGAGGGAGGCGAGAGATGGGAACCAAATAACCCATCACGGCACAGCTCCTCTGGCCCACTCAGAGGATGGAGCAGCCCCCATCCCTGCTCCCTGGCTCTCCATCAATGCAGTGCAGCTATATTTTACACAAATCTTAGATAATTAAAGTCAAGCAAAAAAAATCTGACTCTGAATAGTTAATAAAGCCACTCTGCTCTGCAAAAAAATACAGTCCCTCAGCAGGCCTGTTCCAAATAATAATTCAAGTTCTTTAGAAAGCAGGTCAGCAGCACTGAGTAATAAGTTCATTATAATCTAATAAAGTTCATTAGTCCTTGAAAAGTCTAAAATGCAAAAGCAGTATTACCGACAAAATCGCCCTCTGGCAGGATCATTTCTGGGTGGGGAAAAAAAGGATTTGAGATAAAAGGAAATAAAATAGGCAGCAAGAATTTGAAATAGGAGAAGACATTGCTGGGAGAATTGGAAACACCTAAAGTACATCCAAAGAGCTGCTTCTCGCCTGCCATAAAAGTGCTGGGCCTCACAGATGAAAGAGAAAAGCAGCTATTAATAGCGGGGCAGTCGGGATGGCAGCTCGCTTGTACACGGCTGCACAGCTACCGCTCTGCGGAGAACAGACGGAAAAAGAAAAATCCCTGCACAAGTGATAACAAAAGCCCTTAGTTCAATGTCGGCGGGGTCCGAGTTTGAAGGAAAAAAAAGGAGGCAGTGCGTGATTCAGCTCCCAGCCGTTCGGGGACATCCGTATTCAGGTCCCCTGCCTGCACATATCGCTCCTGCAAAGTCAACAAGAGGAAAGAAGGAAAGCAAACAAATACCGGGGAGGCTCCTGGCACTGCCGGCACGGCCAGCCCTGCCGCCCGGCTCTGCACATCGGAGCCAGCGATAACCTTCTGCACGTGTATCCGCTGAAAAGTCATCATATGCAGGCGCTCGCGGGATGGGACCTGCAGCTGTAAAAGCTTTGGGGCAGCATCTGTGCGGTGCAATAAAAGAGGAAAGCAGCAAACGCTGGTCCCAGCCACAGGCAAGGTTGTGAGCACCACGGGTTTGCACCTCAACGCAGCTACCGAATAAGTGTTGCTTGCTGTCCTGCTTTTGCTGGATCCAAATGAAGTAGGAAACAGGGAATCAGCTGCAAATCTGATTTCTTACCCAGCCGGGAAGCTGCTCTGAGGCAGCTCCCTGGGAGGGTAGGGGTCCTGGGGACGGAGCGGACGCGCTGGCACCCACTGATGCCCGCCCCACTGTAAAGGGACAGACTGCCCGCAGCGTGGGCAGGTAACCCACCGAGCCAGCTGCAGGAATAAATCCCCACTAATGAGAGCCGGGGACAGCACTGACGAGGGCCAGCACACAAATAAGAGAGCCGGGAGGATGTGTCCTTTACTGCAGGTTTTGTGGTTGATCCACTGGGATTTTGTAATCTGCAGAAAAATTACTAGTTTGTCTGAATTTTGACATTTCGGCGGAGGCACCAAGTCAGCGGTGGTTTTGGCAGCCAAGCTGGGGAGCAACGCTGTTCCCCTAGGATGGAGAGAGGGGACCGAGGGCAGAGATCTGTCCCAGGGGCAGCCAGCCCCTGCCCCCAGGGACCCCCAGGGCTTTCGGTGCCCTGGTTCCCAAATGCTTTTTGCACTGGAGCCCTGGGGTGGGGAGACCAGAGCTGCTGCCGCCCCACCGGGACCGGGACCGGGGCCTCTGCAGGCAGCAAAGATGGGTCAGACCAGGCAGCCGCTGCCGCTCCTTCCCCTGCTCTGCCTGTTCCGGTCTTTGTCCTTGGGGAAACGGGATCAGACATCGAGAAGAAGAACAGCAGCAATTTCTCCAGCATATATTGACTAATTTTTTCTCTTTCCACCCCCAAAAAGACAGTTATTGCCATCCTTAACGCCATCTAGACAGTGGCCAAACAAGGTTATAAAAGCTCACTTTGCTTAAAAGGAACAGGGATAAGAGGGTGGTGTTAAAACAAATACTTCACTTGAGGCTCCATGTTTCAAGCCTTTAAACTGATTTTCCTTCTTTTTCTGTATCTCCAGTGAACGGCCAACACATTTTAAAAAAAAAAAAATTGTTTGTGGTTACAGACAGTTTTTCACTGGATGCTTAACTTGACCCACGGGCTGGTCCCTCAGCTGCTGCCACAGCCGTGGGACATGAGATGCTCCCCAGCCCTGGGACAAACCAAAGGGCTGTGATAAAAAGCCGCGACTACAACAGCAAGCTTCAGACCTGCAGCCACCTCCGCAGCCCTACCATCAGGAAAATAAAAATAACACCCATAGGGCGGCAGCAGCACGACCCACAGCCGCCTCCCAGGCAGGACGGAGTGCTGCGGGGTGAAGAGCAACGAGGTTCCCAGGAGTGGTAAAGGTACAGTCAAATTTTGGGCCAAAACAGTTAGTTTGAGCCTTTATAAATAAAAAAATATCGATATGTGACATCTGGAATTATTGAAGAGTTTGCCTGAATACAAACAGAGCCTCATGCAGCGTTACTACCCACCAGGGATGCCAAGGCATGAACAAAAGCTTCAGCTTTTACAGGTAGCGCTCAGCGTCGAGAGGTGATTTATAGCCAGCATGCAGGAGGGAAAGCTCTTTCCATATACAGCCCTGTTTGCTGCGCGGCTATAATTATATATTACACTGAACTGCCCTTGCTACACACTGAAGGGCAGAGGAAATGAAAAGCCGTATCACATTTTTCTGACATTGCCCATCTCTTACATTGCACCGATGCCACGTCAGACCCATGTGCGGCAGCATCTGCACCGTGCTGGGAAGCCCAAGAGCTCTTACAGATCAAATTGACCCATGACAGGTAACGTCTCCTGGTTTGCTTTGCCGACGGGATCGCACCACGCCGATTAGATAAAGCATGTCGCCGCAGGGACATACCTACGTCTGGCTTCTTGCGGGTGGAAGAAGATGGTGAAGCAGGAGACAGCCCCGGCTCAGATCCTTGCTGAAGCCCTGGGCGCAAGAGAGTGGGTGGGGAGGGATGTCCTCATGCCAGCTCTGGAGCCTGGGGTTCCAGCAATCGCTTATGAACGCACCGTGGTGGTTTTTGCAGGAAAAACTGCAAATTCCTGTGCCAACCCAGCTGCGGAGGTGGGTTTACTGGTGGCCCCTCCAAGGCTGGCTGGCGGCAGGACCCTGGTGCATCGAGCGCCCGCGGAGGAATGCTCTGCACCACTTGTTTCCTGGGCCCACCTTAGGGTTTCAGCATCACAACTGCAGAAATGCCCACTCCCTCGTGGAGCTGCAGTGAGAAACTCCACAATATCACTACCAGACATCTTCAGCGAGCAATGCTTCAGAGGGCACATTCCTGTCAGGGCCGCTTTGTGCTCACTGGAGCCAGCGCTGGTGATGTTCAGCGCTGAGGACGCACCATCAGGCTTGTTCCTCACCACGGGGCAATTTGTCTCAATCAGTCACAGAGGAGAAAAATAAAGATCTGAAGGAAGAACACCACAATCTATTCAAACTACAGGAGAACATATTGGGAAAGAGCTTGAGGTAATGACCTTAAAGATTGATTCTCTTAACCGACGTTGTGATGGGCTGCAAATTAAAGCTAGAGGGACGGGGAAAAGGCTGCAATTATCAGAATATTGTGAAGCTGAGAGAAAATATGAAGTGGCAGAGAAAAACTTCATTATAATTAGAGATCGTTTTTCAGATTCTGATTTCAGTGACACTGTGTAAATTCAAAATAATTCCAGAGGAACAAGCTGTATTTCCTCAGAGGCACCCCAGCATCCCTGGCTGGCTCACAGGTGTCTTCGGGACACAAGGGGGAAAAGGAGAATGCATTTCTTGGTTGTTTCCCAGAGCCTAGATACATCACTGCTGGCCAGAAAAATTCAGAGCTAAACAGTTTTCTGGTAGAAATTAGTGATTTGTCAAAACTGGGAAGTTCCACGGAGATTTTGATCAAGTTTGGCTGGAAACAGGCAGGGTTGGGACTGCCCTTGAAACAGATTCCCCGGGCTCCAGTGGTCTGTAGGGCCAGGGCAGAACTTCGTGCCTCTCCAGGCAGATAAATATCATGTTTTGCCACATCAGAACAAATCTAAAATCCAGAAAAAAAAAAAACCCTGAGGGCACAGATGCCTTCAGACACATCTGCTCTCAGAGCAGATCCCTATAGGAAGCACATCCGACAGCACCTACGCATGACACAGCTCTTTGACAAGTGATGCAAAACCCAGCTTAAAACTGCTCATCAAATGATGTTAGGGGGCAAACACAGCCTATTCCAAACCAAATATAGCTCCAGACCGTACGAATCATCTAGAGTTAAAAGAGAAGGATATCTAAAGTTCCAGGAGCAGGATCTGAGGAGGAAGGGATGGGAGATGCAGGCTCAGTGTGAAATCTTCCCACCTTTGAAGTCAACAGGAGTTTAGTCTTTGACTTCAGCAGAGTGAGGATTTCACAGGTGTCTATAAACAGATCTGAAGCAGCTCTTCAGGGGAGTGTGGCCAACACAGGCGGTATCCTGATTTCACCCCAGGGAGCTGAGTGGTGGCGTTTGAGGCCAGCAGGCAGGAGCTGGACCCATGTCTGAGCCGGCCAACGCAGCTCCTACAGTTACACCCCGGTGCAGTGCAAGTCACAGCCGCTGCCCACGACCCATTTGGGCTGCTTCTGGTGTTTTGCCATGTCCAAGGATCCTGTTTAAGGTGCAGGTTTTCCACCTCCATTTAACAGCAAGGATCCCCCAGCCACGTTACACCTCTCAGCTCAGGGATGCCACGCCGGCAGCAAACCTGCATGGAGGGCAGCACCCTGCCCCGGGAGGGGGAACTATCCCCCAGAGATGCTCAGCACTAAGTTTGCAGCACTGAAATTGCTCAGCTATGAGATAAAGATGGACTAAGGCCAGAGCAGAGCTGGGGGACTAAATGCTTTCAGATTTGTCTGCAGATGGACAGCACAGCATCCCTAGGTCCACGGGTAGGTGCATGTATTGCTGCGGGGAGGCAGTGCCTCACAGGGGCTGCCCGACCACGCTTGGAGACAGTATTTCCAAGCCCAGGATGAGATGCTTTCCTACCACAGCCAGCCTGCAAGTGAAAGAGGTTTCTTTAAACGGGGCTTCTTGAGGAAGTACGCACTCCAATTTCGCATCGATCCTTCAAACCGGAGAGGTTTGGCCAAGTTCACATTAGGATCATTTGCTTGTCCTGTTAATAACAGGTGTGTGTGCAGAAGCAGATTTCCATGTGACATTAGGATCCTGGCAGAAATCCTTATGCATTTAGCACAGCAAAAAGTGCTTCCAGCTTATGTCTCAGAGAGAACTGGCATAAGCCCTGCAACAAAAGCACCTCCAGCTGGTGTGAGGTAAGCCTATGCCAGGAGGCCTTGCAGGTCTAGCACTACCTCGTCTAGCATGGGCCACGCTTACACTGCGAGCGGGACAGATGTGGCACGTCACATCAGATTAGCGCGAAGCTAAAACACTCGTAACATGCCTGCATGAGCAGTGACTTGCAACAAGACTGTGTGGAGGGCTCCCAGCAGTGGGAACTACCCTAGAAATGGTCCCACTGCTGCCTGCTTGAAGGTTAGCACAGTGACAGGGTGCAACAGCATTTAAATCATGTACCTCCTGGAGCTGTTGCTTTCCTGGAGCTGTTTTGTTTCCCAGAGCAGCACAGGCATCTCCCAGCACCTTGGCTGGTACAATCTTTTCCTAACCCGGTTCCCAGGCACCCTGCATACTTGAGCTGGTATTTCTTCCCCCCAAACTTTGCCAATACCAAGGGAGTTAAAATAATGAGAGATAATCTTTCCATGGCTCTGCGATTCGGGATGATGGAGGAACAGACATTTACTACTTGGATTGATAATTCAAGATGAAAGGAAAAAATATCACAACACCAAAATATGGGACTGTATTCCAGTTTCTGCAGAGATCCCACGCAGACAGTGAGAAGCATGATCCAGCAGCAACGGCACCAGCCTTGGGCTCCCGAGACCTGGCTCTGCTGATGACCAACTTGAAGGTTGAAAGCAGCAGCTTTTCTAACATATTTGTTGCTGGGATTGACCTTGCCTGTTGGTGGGCAGGAGTGACTCTGCTTGGAGGTAGTGGCCATGGACCAGGCAGGTAGCGCGGGACTATCCCGGGCTATAATCAGAGCTCTGCTGAGGAATTTCAAGCAGGTGCCACTCGCCAGGTCTGAACACGAAGGACTGAAACAGGAGGGAGAGAAGAGCTGGTCCCAGCACGGGGTAGTTTGGATGGGGACCCTGCCCCAGCCTTGCTCCCGGGACAAGGGGCAAATCAAGGTCCTGGCTTGCAGCAAGGTCAGGAGCATTTTGTTTGGGCAGCGAGTCTCTCCTCGCACAGCACTGTATAAAATAGTCCCTTGCTTTATAACCCCAAGGCACACAGGCAACACTTGGCCTCAGAGCTCCTTTTAAATTCCTTACACTCTTCGATTTCCTGCTTTCCACGTTCAGGGCCAAAATTGACTTCATGCATAATAACCCTCTGGTTTATGCTACTGAGGAGCACCTTCCCCAACTCACTGCTCTACCTGGCTGCATTTATTTAAAATATTTCTTTTGATCTGGGCTTTTCAGAGAGTAATGCAGGTTTCTCAAGTACTAACACTGATTCGAGACCAATGGAGCAGTATTTGTAGTAGACAGGTTGTTCTAGAGACGGGTTCCTGCAATGAAAAGCAGGGCTTTGCTGGCACTGGGTAACTGGGCACCCAGTTGTTGGCACTCCAGTTGTCCACCCTCAGTGCAGGATCTCGATGTTTCCCGCTCATTACACATCACAGTACCCCTCCGTGCTGCCTTCATGGGTGGTTTCACAGGGGCGCAGGGAGATCAACCAGCTGGTCAGAGGCCGCTGCCAAGGTGGGGCTGAGGGTAGGTGCCCCGGCTTGCCGTATGTTGTGCTGACCACTAGATCCCACGGTTTGCATCACACCTCCGTCCCCAACCTCGGTTTATCACCCCGTACATCCTAGTTTGCACTCAGCTTTTTACAGGGTTGAAAACAATGAAGAAAAACAGCAAGCACTGAAAGTAGAAGAGAGTGTGGGAGTTTGATTTGAAGTCAGGAACGGTGTCAGCATTCACGACTGCTGTAATTGCAGAACAACATTGTCTCTCTGAAGAGCAAACGCCAGCAGTGCTCCGTCCCCGATCAAGCCACGTGCCGCCCGAAGGGCTTCTGTGCTTCGAGCTGGACCAGGGAGCCCGCTGGGCTTTGCTGTGCTGCAGAGGCTTCCCACAGCACACACACGGGGTGCAGATTTTCCAGGGGTGTGGAGCATCCCAGGGGCACAAGCGCTGGCAGCTCCCTCACCCACTGCAAGCTTTGCACACTGGCAAGCATCACCTCAGTGGCTGACACCACCTCAGCAAACCAAGGAACAAAAATCAGTCTGCTGGCCTGAGTGACATCCTACAAATCAACCACTTGCCTTTGCAAAAGATCACTGGAACATGAGGCTGAGCCAGACCATAGCCAACCACCCCCGTGGGCTTTGCTGCAGTGGGCTCCAGCTGTTTCTGAGGAGCTTCCCACAGAGCCCAGGAAACATTCACATAGACATTGACCTGCAGAGCCTACGTCTCAGCATTGCTCCTGTGGGGGACAGGTGCTGGCTGCAAGCCTGCCTCGGAGCAGCTCTGGGCAGCGGTGGAGGAACCACACTGCTGGTCCAACAGCCCCCGTGCTGCATGGGATGGAGCAAAGAGCATCTGTCTGTCAGCCAGCGTCCCCGCTCCAAATCACTTCCTGAACAAGCCAAACTCCAGGCTCCAGCCTGATATTTTGGCAGGTGCTTATAGCTTCTGCACAGAGTCACTGGCTCCCTCCTCTCCCCGGCTCTCTGCAGCGCAGCCTGGAGAGCCCCGCTCGATTGCTGTGAAGGTTCTCCCCAGATCTGACCTGCTCATGGCCAGCCAGGGCAACACCAAGGCGACTAGCACAGCTCAGGTCCCCAGGAGCCCTTGGGACCTTTGAAACCACCCCATGGCGCTTAGATCCAACACACAGGGACTAAGCAGACACCCCACTCGGAGCTGCATCTGATGGGTTAAAGCCCCAGCAGGCTGGAAGCACCGAAGGAGCACACTACATCAGCTGTGACAATGAAATACCCTGGCCACCACATCCACGTGCCCTTCAGAGGGATGGTGTTGGGTTAGCCACGGCAGTGGATTTGGCTTTGGAGGCATGGAGGGCTTCACCAGGACTTCCCCCTGCATGAGTGGGCACGGTGCAAGTGTCCACACCACGGACGGGCGTAGGCTCTGGCAGCAAGGTTTGTCAACCACTCGGCTCTGGAGTTTGTTTCCCCAGTAGAAAATGCTACATACAAATATACTGACTTTCTTTAATCCCTACTGAATGCGACAGAAGCGGACACTGAGTTTCCGCTGCGCCGTACTAACACGGTGCACACCAGAGGCAAACTGCAGCTCCTCCCGGGGAGGCCGGAGGCACGCAAGAAGGACGCAGAGACCTGGCCTCTGCTCGCAGGGAGGGAAAGGGCACTCGAGCCGGCAGGCTCCTGCCTGCTGCACCAGTCCTGACAGAACTGGTCCATAGTCTCCTTCTCCAGGTAACCTGATTGCCCTTGGCCGATGTAGAGCATGGGAGAATCAGTGTTGCTATGAGAAAGGTGTTAAAGGTAACTTGGCTACTAGAAAGGGCAGGACGGAGTATTTGGATGGATACAGAACAAACCGATTTGTTTTGTGCTCCCCCCACCACCGTCCCCTCTGCAGGACGCCAACCCCACCACCTCATGGATGAGCTTCCTATGCCGTGGATATGCCCTTCCTCTGCCCTTCGCCCCGACTTCATCTCCTTGCAGAGTCCAGCCAAGCGATCTTGTAATCTCCTAATGGATGGCTCAGCGTAAGTGCTTTTGAAAAACACAATGCGAAGCGGGAACAGGAGGCAGATTCGTATTCCAGGCCTGTGCCAGCGTGATAACAACCACCCTGCAGTGTGGTGACAGGGCTGCACATCCCGCCCTGCCTCAGCCTGGTAGCCGCTGCCTCGGCAAGCTCCGGGCTTGGGCTACACTCGCTGGCGCATGAAAGCAGATTTCATCAGCAACTGGGAGCTCAGTTACCCCACTCCAATTAACGTCAGATTTTGCACAGATACTTTCCGCAGCGCTGACAAATGGAGCTGAGGTTAAGGGGATACAGGGCACCAGTGCTGGCCCTGGTTATACCCACACCACCTTACCCAGCTCTTCTGAACGCGGAGGGAGAAAGGACGGACCAGATTAGCAGCTGTGAATACGTAGCGTGAACGCAATGAACCTGCTCATGTCAAGCTTGGCACTTTGAGATGATATTAGAAGATAATCATTTCACTTGGCATTGTCTGGAGGCGAATGGAGCCAGGCTTCTGCAAAGTCTGTGAAAATATGAGCACTAGAGGCAGGACTTTCCAAAACACCCATGTGATGTAGAGGCAAGCCCCCCACGATTTTTCAAGATACCCCTAAATGCTCTCCAGATCCCCAGCCCGTGATCTGCAGATGCATGAGCAATCACCTGGCATGCAAAGCAATGGAAATCCAGCCTCCTGCTGCTTACCGCATCAGACCCCTGCTTGAGCAAGGGCTGCCCTTTCCGCCGAGCGGAGCCCTACCCCAACCCCAACCTCACCCTTCACCACCACCCGGGCTTCGGGGCTGCCCCCAAAATTATCATTTTCCCTATAATATGCACCCTGCCCCACGTTATTGAAATACACGCCCGTGAACCTCAGGATGTGGCAGAGGACGCCGAGGCGGTGACACGCAGCAGGGAGGCTGCCAGCTCGTCAATACGGAGCCCAGCTCGTTATTTATGTGCGCTCACTCCAGGGCCTCCTCAGACACCACCTGAATCCTAATGCCACAGCCGGGGACACAGCCCTCCTTAGAGTGGCTTTGCTATGTTGCAAAGACAAACTCCCTCAGATGACAGGGGAGCGGGGTTTGTTGCCAAATATGAGCTTTTTATGATCGCAACGTGCCAAGATAAGGAACCAGCAACAGCCACACGTGTAGGGGGAGCGGACCCAGCAAGCAAAAATCAGTGCCCGGTCTAGGGCACACGTACCAGCACGTAGCTCAGCTCTCCAGCCCTGTGCCTGCAAGATGTACTGCCATGGCGAGGACAGAGAAATAGCTGCTGGGCTCACTTGGGCAGAAGCACCCAACAGCATGCTTATATTTTCCTGGCCACCTTTCAGTCTCAATTTGCTTCACTCTTTCTGATTTAAAAAGTGATTTGCAGCTTCAAGCAGATATTTGAAGCAAGCTGAGTGCTGTTCTCAATGAAAAAAAGACATCCCAAAGCCTTCTACTCTGGAAAAAGGACAGGTTTGCTTTTATTAGGTTGGAATTGCACTTTGGACTTGCTTCTATGTCGTGTTTTATGTTTTCCAAGCACTGCATAGGATTAGCTAGTTAATTAATACTTAGTATTATCCTCACAGATGGAGAGCGCTTCTAAGAACTTAAGGTAAAATATTTTAGCAATACAGATTTGTGCCAACCTAAATTTATACTCCTAAGCATAATGAGATTAGTAACAGGGAAAAAACCAAAATGAGAGTAATAAAATACAGATCCTTTTTATGCACATACTGGTCTTTTTGCCTTTAGAAGTCCCATTCTCACCCTACACGGTGAGAAGCGGTTTAAACTCCTTCTTTCAGTTTTAATCAAAGTAGAGATTACCAGCCAGGGCGCAAGGACCTTGCGGGAGCTGCAGAACAGCAAGTGGCACTGCAAGGGACGGGTGACCCGCTGCAATGCTCTGCAGGGGGGACTGGGGCAGGGCACCGCCAGCCCAAATGACAGCGGCGAGGGTCTGGCTGCGCACACCTCCCACTCCCCAGCCCCACATCTGCCGTAGCCCGTCCCCATCGCTGTGCGGGTCCGGACAGGGCTGAGCTGAGCCCGTGGCGATGCTCAACAGTGTCATCCAGCTACTGTGTCTGCTGCAGATCTGCAGGCTTCGTGGCCGATTGTGCCGCTGTCCCCGGACCAGTCGCTGCCCCACAGCTACCAAAAGGGCTCAGCACAGCAAAAGCGTCCCATGTGGGAGTGCAAGGCAAAGCCGGCTCAGCCACAGCTCTTTCCCACCTCCAGACCTGAAGATTTTAGAATATTTTCCTGCTCTAAGTCAGATAGAAAAAAATAAAATAAAAATCACTAAAAGGAATCCAGATGAGGTCACTAAACATTTTATTTTGAAATACTTCTTTTCATGCCAACCTTTTCAGCTACTTTCAAGAAAGTTTCAGTTAAACTGTTTTGACAGAGATCTTGAAGGTTGTTTCAAGATGAAAAATTCAGAATTGCACTGAAAAATGTGAAAATAAGGTTAAATTCAAAGCTGGATCTAGCTCAGGTTGGGTTTGCTTTTGGGGAGAGGGACAGAACAGATGATCTCCACAGCTCCTTCCAGCCTAAGCTTTTCCACATTTCCACGCAAACTATCTTAAAATACTTTCAAATATTTTGTCAGGAAGAGCCTTCTCAAAAAATAGCCTTTTTGTCAACAGTTGAATCTTAGCAGTAAAAGAGCATTTCACTTGAAAAATGCCATTGGACTCGGTGGGCTCTGTAACTGCGTACGCTCCCAGCTCGAATCAAACTCGGCTGTGACTTGCTCCCAGTTTGGCTGCTCTTCCCCCCAAATTACATGGCCCTCTGCTTAGGCCATTTAGGAAGAGAAAATCCTGAGCAATTAGACAGGGCTGATTTTTATCTTCTGTTTCATGCAAAGCTTGCCTGGCACGGGCTAGAAGAGCAGATACAGTGGGGATGGCATCACGCTGAGCAGGCTTAGGGTCTGGCTGAGTCCCTGGAGATGCTTTTCGGGTGTACACAGGCTGCCCACAGGCTGCTCTGGTACACGGGGTATTTGCAGCATCTGGCACTCCTGTTTCCCAGCCTCCATCCCCAAGCACCCTGCACTGAGACAGCCTCTGAATCACAATTCTCCCAGCCCTGAATCTCCTACACCTGCAGAGCAGCTTGGAGCTCCCGACACCGAGCCCATCCCACTCAGCACACACAGTATCACCATTTCCCAGCCACACAGGTACGTGAGTCACCCCGTCCTTTCAGGCTCTATTGTTGGCTCCCGACATGCACGACAAGATTAATAGCTGATGTGTCAACATGCCCTTTTCTTTTATCTTCCCCAGAGCAGCATCCCGTCCATCTGGGGGTGAGGACATGCCCATTGTGTCGGTGCCACAGCTCACCGCTCGCAGGCTGCCGGGGCTGTTTGCTCCCCAGGCATTTCACTTACGGGGAGATGGGTCTGGTATGATTTAGGGGGTCGGAGCTAAGAGTTGGTGGTGTTGGAGGGAGAGTTGCACATCTCCCATTGCCTGGGCATGGCCAGCTCCCAGGACAACATGCCAGCGTCTCACCTGGAGTTAGGGCAGCTGGGTTTGCATTGCTCCTGCTCCCTGATGTTATTACAGGAAGCAGCAATTGTTGGCAACCTGGTAAGAGGAAAAACCCCAAATTCTCTGGGGACTTGACCTCTGGAAGAATTAGGAATAACTAAGCAAGGGCAACAAAAGGCCTCCTCGCTGGAGCACTGCTCTCCAGCCTGGGATGAGAGCAACCCATGCAAGGGCTCCTCTCCCTAGACATCTGCTCCTGTTACATGGGAGGACAAGGAGCATCCCTAGGGCAGCCTGCAGGTCCCAGTTTCTCCACAGGGGAAAGAAAGCAGCTCCTGCCTCGGCCAGGGGACAACAATGCTTCTCCCTGCTGAGGACAACCTGGCCAGGTAGACATGGCCTTCCCCTGGGTGTTCCCAGCAAAGATTAGCTGCTCCTTTGATTCCGGGCAAGGAAAGATGATCCTTTGAGCAGAAGCTTCCCGCAGCCTTCCCAGCTGTGCGGGATTATCATCTCAGTTACACCTTAAAATAGACCAGAGCATTTGCCTCATTCACTTTGTGTGGAGACAGCAATAATTAGAACAAAGAGGAGCCTGAACTTTGCAGTGATGGGAACTTCAGTGGGGAGAGATCACATTGGCAGGAAAAGCAATTCACTGCAGAAAGGGAAAAGAAAAACCAAGCCACAAGGCCGGAGCGGCTTCAATAAGCCTAACAGCATGTTCAGCCAAATTAGGGGCCCCAAATTAGACAGCTCAGATTAAGCAAAGACTGGCAGAAGATCTGCCTGGAAGAAAAAAATCTGACCTAAATAAGACATTTTTGAAGACGAGATCAGTGTGGAGAGACAAGGTGGTCCAGAGCAGCACATCCATCCTCAGCCAGGTCTAGGTCCGAACCAAGAGGGTCCCATCCTGCTCTCACTGGCCACAGCAGCACTGGTCCCAGTGGAAGGAGGGCCAGGCTTGCAGAGGAGGCACAGCACCCAGGTGAGACATCCTAGAAGGGGTTAACACACCACACGCTGCAGGAATATTAATTCAGGCCTCTTGTTTGTAGTCTTAAGGATTTAATTTTAGAAATTACAGCTCATCAGGAATTACTCACTGAACCTGGAAACAACAGACTGAAAGGAAGAAGTACAAACACTCCTGCCAGCCACTTCTCAAAAATAACAGGACACAGGAGCCAGCCTGGAGACAGAGCAGAGCCACCGCCTCCAGGGCCATCCCACACCTGGACCAGGAGCAGCACTGCCGGACAGTCTGGGAAACTCTAGGAACGTGAAGAGCACTGATGCAAAGTGCTGAAGAGGTGATAGAGAAGGTCCCACCGGTGTGGGGTCACAGCTGTCAGCCCTGCTCGCCCCATGGCTGGGGGTCTCTGCTGCAGGGTGCAGCATCCCACACCAGCAACCAAGGGTCTTGCCCCCCTCTCCTCCAGCAGAAGAAAGGTTACGCCTGCCCAAACCACACAAGAGCCTGAAGCCGGGCTGAGACAGGCACAGCAACCCCAAAACCCATGCCATACGCTGAGCCCCTGCTACAGGCGAGGTTGGGAATCACTATGGGACACTTTGTGGTTTGGGGTCTGGGATGGGTCTTTTCCTGCTTCCGAGCACCACTCGTCCCCACTGCACGCACAGGGCTTGGGCAGCACGGCCCCGTCTCCCCCTGAGCCTCAAATCCTCCTGCCAGCGTGTGGGAGTCGGGAGCTTTAAGAAACCATCAGTGGCGAGCAGCTAGCTGGGAAACAAGAGCGCAAGGGCGCTGTGATTTAGGAGGAAGCCACGGAAGCGCCTCTCAGACCCCTGTCATACCGCAGTGCTCCAGCAGCTGCGGCACAAACCTCTTCAGGGCCCAGACATGTCAGCAGTGCAAACAGGGCTGGATTCAGGGCTGGTGTAAGCCAGCATCATCCTCGCTATTTGCAGCAGTCCTCTGCCAGGGCAGGGGTCAGGGAGGCCAGCAAAGCCCCTCCATGAGGCAACGCAGCTTGCCCAGCACTTGCAAGCAGGCTTCTGCAAGACAGCAGTGCTGTGTGTCGAGCTAGGGGGGTTTGCAGGGGGGCGGGGACGCATTTAAGGTGCCCCTGCTCATCTCATAGGGGTGTGTTGCTGTACGTCCCCCTGTGTCCTGCCCCAGGCTCCTGCTGGTCTCTGCCAGGGATGGAGACCGATCCGGTGCCGTCACCTCTGTATCCCGGTGGTGACCTTTGGGAAGGGAGGCTGGATGGGCTCTTGGATCAGCAGCCCAGGAGGGGACCACGGCTAGGACAGGCAGCGGGGTCCCCAGGGACCCTGCCGTCACTCCCAGCCCCGCTCCTGCAGCTGTAGCACACAGATTGGTAACATGCCTGCGGGGTCCAGAAATGGAAAGCTCCAAGTGCTATATTTAGCCTCTTGTTTATGGAAATACATCATTTGGTTTCATAATGGATTTTGTAGACTATTCAACTCATTTGTGGCGTTTGGAGAGGACAGAAGTTATCCCAGACTCGGCAGCCCCCCTTTCCCCGTGCCGGCACGCTGCTGTGGGGCCAGCCGGCATCGCGCTCCACCTTTCTTCATGCCTTTGGCATCCTCAGGAAATGATACGGCATTATTAAACAACCTTGCTCTGACCCAGCCATCCAATTCTGAGGCAACAGTGGCCACACACACGACACTCACTTTAACAAATAATTATGTTTTCCCTCAATATTACCTCCACCCTTGCTGGGAGCCTGGACCCCCCCAGCTCAGCAGCCCCCCACCTCTGAACGAGAACCACAATCCCAGCACCGCAGGCTGCAGCCCGCACTCCCAATCTGAAATTCAATTAAAACAAACATTATTTTGCTGTCACCCAGTCAGAAAGCATTACGACACATGGCACATCAGATGCAGTTGGAGGCAAAGCAATTCCCATTGAGAGGGAGGGTCTCCCTGGGCACTGACTCTAAATGACACCCGCTTTCGAGTTAGCATCTAGGTTAAACCCGGAGCGTTATTTAAATAATCAGCTAAATGGCACTGCTTAGCCTCTGAGGCCTCCAGAAGTTCACCAGAAGGTAAAGCCTCGTAAGTCAGATAAGCTGATAGGAAGAAGAGACCCAGCTGGTGGCTGGTACCAGCCCAGGACCACCCCGATGCTCAGCCCCCCGCTCCTGGGAGAGGGGCGCAGTACGGGGGGACCCCCGCAGAAGCTGGACCAGCACCCGCCTCCCCCTCCCGCGCCTCCAACCCGCAGCCCTGCTTTACACTCTAATTTCTGCAAAAACTATAAGTATAATTTGAAAGGGCATAATTCTTAATTTATGTGTTGTCATGAACAAAGACAGCAAAAGTAGGTCATTTCATTATCTGCTGCCGGAGTATTTTGCCAAGGAGCCAAGACATAAAGCTAAACAAAATCATCACCCAAGGTTGGGGATTCGTTTGTGAAAAAAAATATTATGGTTATTTTTCTACTTGCTTGATTTGCACATCTTGGATTGCAGAGCATATTTAGTTTGGCTTTATAGCATGCATTTATTGTGGCTGTCATATTCGATAATGCTGCCTATAGTCAAAGAGCAATCTTTCATGGATACAGTGTCTCAATTTATAATTCAATATCACAGCTTTGAGAACTTTTACAATAAGTCAGCCAACAACAAAAAAGCCTAAAATGTCTCTATGCAAATAAACACGCCGGTGCGTGAATGAACACCTTCCAAGAAAGGGACTGCCAGCTTCCCTCCTCGCTTCATACCTCTGCAGCCAGCTGAAGGACACGAGGGTTGGAGAAGGCCAACCTGCAGGAGCTGTGCCCGGGTCCTGCCAGCCTCCCTTACGATTTTGGGAGATGCTGCCAGGGCAGGGAGAACAGCTCGAGGGGGACAGGGACTGCACCGTCTGCTTTGCGACTCCGCAAAGGAGCCCTCACTTGCAGGCTCACCACATCACAACAGATGCCCCACCACCTCCGAGCAGCACCCAGGAGGAACCTGGCCACCTCCAGGCCCCACCGAGGCTTCCCCCCCCAGAGGAAGGCACCCCGTCTCACACACACCCTTGGGACAGACACAGACAGACCTGGAAGAGGAGCAACGACTCAATGAGAGCTACTTGTGCACTAGGTCCTACTGCACCCTGGGCGCACCCCCTGGGCCCCCCCAGCCCTCTGCCCACAGGTAGGAGCCCCACTGAAGCCCAAACACTCACCCCAGCTAAGGCCATACTGCTGTCCTACCTGTGTCTGGTCCTGTCCTCTGCTGTCCTGGCTTACCGACTCGTCTCCTGGGGGACTGCAGACGCATGCTGTGGGTGGCTTTGTCTCCTGCATGGTTTCAGACTGGTGGTGTAGCCCTGCTTTCAGCTGTACCTGATGTTATTTCACTGCACTTGGGGCTATTGATGAACCTGTTGTCACCCCCACTCTGCTCAGCCCCACAGGATGGTGCCTGTGGTGGTGAGGACACTGCTGGGGCCACCCCTGCAGAGCAGCCCAGCCCCTGCTGCTCCCCGGGAGCTGGCTCAGGCTGAGAGGTGGAGGGGGAAGAGCTGAAGCTTATATAGAGCTGGGTCCCAGCTGGGGCTGGCCAGGGCAATAAAGGCCAGTAACAAAAACAGGGCCTGGCACATCTTCCCCGGTCAGAGTGGTTCCCTTGCTGTAAGTAGAGACTGTGTACCACTGTGTGTGCACTGCTGGGGTAGGGGGGTGCTGGGGCAGGGGGGGAGTGGCTGGGGTCCTTGGGAGCTGCAGGGACTTTGGCTGGAGCTACTGCTGTCATAGCTCCTGGTCCCAGCACCTCCTGGTGTGCCTGAGGTAGATGTAGCAGCCTGGCCCCAACTGGTAGGGCTGTGCCCCTGCCAGAGCAGCCTTTCTCTGAGCCTTGTGGAGCACGGTGCTAGGGGACAGAGGGGGGAGCAGGTCCAAGCGTAGCCTAGGCTGGGGTCAGGATGCGCTGGGTGCTACAGCTGGAGTCTGGAAGCATGCCCAGCTCTGCCTGCTGACATACAGCTTCGGATGTGTCCCCTGAGCCTTTGCTTGCTGGTAGCATCTCATCGGCAAGGGGCACGAAACTGTCCCCACCCTGAGCAGAGCTGCCAGTAGGTTCTAGAGCTAGGTGGTGTGGGGAGCTGACCACAAAACTTGACAATAGAGAACCTTTAAAAGCCTTAGATGAGCAGAAAAGGCAAATAGCAGCTTTTGTATCCATCTTCAAGCCAACTTTGTGATTATTTGGGGCTGCATTCCTGTATACTGAGCTGACAACCCTTGTGTGCTTTCCTAGGGCAGTGTGTTTCGGGAGTGAGCATCCAGTGGGGATGGAGGAGTGGACCCCAGGGACCCCAAAACTGTGGGGGGTGAATCACAGGTGGCACCGCTGCCCTGAGAGCACAGTCCTGGCTCAGCTGTTTGGGAGGGAGACCCTCCTTGTCCCCGTGCCAGGATTAGAGCTCTGCTTTAAAGCAGCTCTGTGTATGGGGGGGAGCTGGGCTTTACCTTTGATTAATTTTAGGAGAGGGGGAAACAAGCCCAGTCCCTGTGTGTGGTGCTGGAGGAGTGACAGAGCCCTGGGCTAAAGGGCTGTCATGAGATGTTTAGCATCTACAGGTGGTGCTAAGGACGGGAAGCTCCTCTGCCTGGTTCTGTGCCCGCTGTTGCAGCAGAGGAGAGCTCTTCCCCCTTCTCCACCTGCAGGGGTTTCTGTGGCCAACAGCAGATGCACGCATGGCAAACGGGGTCGTTGCGTGGTGATGGCTCCCCAAGCTGCTAACAGCATCCCTGGAGCCGCAGAGGTTAACGGATCAGCCGACCTGACCAGACCCGCTGCACATGCAATTAATTTGCACCAGTGAGACAAGTGAAAATTAAACTCTGCACCCAGGCGATTGGTCTGGCAGCCGCTCGGCCTCCAGCAAAGGGCTGTGCTGGGGAAATGCCTTGCAGATGGGGAGGGAGGGAGGGGGGTTTGGTGGGAGACCCCCACCCAGCTCAGAAACCCTCAGCAGGTCCTTGAGAGCAAAGCTGCACCATTGGCATGAGCATCCACTGCTAATTCTGCCTCCAGAGCGTGGCATGCTCCAGCAGACTGTGGCAGATTGTTTGCAATCAGTCAGCAAAGGGGGGGGGAAACTTAACACACTGAGTAATTTCAGCTCCCAAGCACAACTGAGGAAATTACGACATTGTCAGACAACAAGAGGCTCAATTCTTTGAGGATGCTGTGAATTACTGCTGTAGCCTGATGCGAGGCAGCCGCCCGGCCACCTCCTCCCATTGCCAAGGGCCAATTTCTGCTCTACATTGTGGTTTTTCCTTCTCCGGCGCTTGTTGCTGCATCTGTTGTTGCTGGTGGAAAGGTCCCCCTCGACTCTGAAGCCCCAAGCCACTAGCATCTCATTGTTAATCCCCAGTTTTAGGAACTCTGAGCAGGCACGGCATGACGCAGCTCACCCCGAGGAGCCCCAGAGGTAATCCGTGCCTTCCACTCGGCCCTCGTTAGACCTGCATTCCCCAACTCCCCTGAGGGTTTGGATGAGGTTTCATAGACCCTCACTCAAGCCCAATGGTTAGCAGAGGACAGCCAGCCATCCTTTTTAAGCCAGGGTGACGATCTGGCAGAGCAGAAGACCCAATTGCACAGAGCCCTAAAGGATAACCTGCGGTCATTCCGCCTCCCATAAGACGTGAATTTCATTTCCAGAGGGCTGGATCCTGAACGATGCTGAGCACTTGCATTTTTTTTATAGCAGATAGACCGATCTATAGACATTAAATAAGACTGAACAGTTTTCCTTTTGCCTGCTGATGAGTTAAATGGGTTTGTGTGAGGATTAGGGAGCAGAGGTGGGAAACAACTTTATCTATTAATGATCCTGTGAATTATACATGTTTAGCATTCATGCATCTGAAGAAGAGGCAAACATAGCCGTTTTCTGTGGAATGACCTTTACCAGCAGCCAATACATTTACATTTAATTTAGAATTACAATTATTAGGCCAACTTGGGAACAAGTGGAACTTACATTTATTGAGAAGAGAGAAAAATTGGTGTTCCTGCCTTCATCCAGTAAAACACTGGTTTTCTCTTAAATAAACCACTCAAACATGATCTCTAGCAGGGAGCCAAGCAGCATCCCAGATGCATTTGAGCAGCATCGCTTGTGTGTTTTGGCTGGATGAAGTCTGGGGACTGTGAGTTTGATCCAGCGCCCATGGAAGCGTGGCACGGGCTTTGGTGGGCATCGATGGAGGGACTTCCATCACCCACTGCTGCGCATTGGACGAAGCCAGAGGCAGGACCGTATGGCCGAGGGGCAGCATCTCCATTTGGACACCGAGGTTATAGCCTTGGCTCTGGACTGTCCTGGAGCAAAGCATCTGCATCTCTGCCTGTTTAGGCAGCGATTTTGCTGGGGCCAGCATGGCTCCTGCGTGCGGCAGCAGCATTACGTTCACTGAGGGGTTGGGTTTGGGGTTTTCACCGTTTGGAGGAGGTGGCCCTGGCTGGAGGGGGACCCAGCGGGACCGAGGGCATCGCGCTGTCCCTGCCCCAGGTTTTGCCGTGCCCTTGGCAAACCTCTTCACTTGACAGCAGCCTGGGTGCTTCCCAAGGTCAGTTCCTTTGGGGATGGAACCCTCCTCCATCGGGAAATGCAGGCTTGTTTGGCTTCTCGGCTCTCCTTCTACCAAAATGCAGGTGGCAAATCACCAACGCATCACCCAGGGATGAGCAAGCGGGATTGAATGGGGCTGAAGGGGAAGGAGTCGGGTGCATAAGGTGGGGGGGAATGGATTCTCTTCTGTCTCGTATGCAGCCTTGTTCATCCCTGTCTCTCAAACCCATGCTCTCATCCAGCAGCCTCGGGGCTCAGACCCCCCGGCTGAGGTTGCACAGGGTCAGGCAGGGCACCCTGCTCCCCCTTGCCCGCATCCCTGCTGCCAGCCCGGACCGGGGACCCTGGCATGACCTGCTGCGGGCTGTGCAAGGCCTGTCGGTTGGCTGAGAAAGTAGCTCCTAAGGTACTAAATCTGAGCCCTGGGGACCAAACCTTGACCAAAGCCACACTGCGATGGGAGCAAGTGCCCAGCTGTGACCTGGAGCACGTCAGCTGCATGCCAGCCCCACAGAGCCCAGGAGGAAAGAGACCCCAGGAAAAACAGCATACAGTCCTTACACTACGTCTGCCTGTCCTTTGTACGGGTGCCCCTTTTGCAAGCATCTTCTTTTCCAGCCCAGCTCTCATCCTCCCTCTTCTGCTAAACCCCTACGAATGCCCAGAGAGACAAGGCAGGACCTGTCCTGCTGTGGCACAGGAGACTTCAGGCTGGATTAAATACTCTGTCCTGTACCGATTAGAGGGGACGGACAGCACTAACCCACACCAGCGGTGCCCATCACAGCAAACACGAGGGGACACGAGTCACAGCCTCCGAGAGGCAGAGCCACAGAGCGAACTGCAGCAGGTGATGCTGTTCAGGGGAAAGGGTAACACAGACAAATCACCCCAGTTATTACCTGCAGCACAGAGATAATTAAGCAGGGAACTGTGGAAAGAGCATCGGCAGCCTGGCAGGGCAATTCAAGGATGCAGGCAGAGGCATCCAGCCTGGGCGCATCCCCCCTGCCCGCGGGGGAAGCCCTCATCCCCCCATCTCTTTGAAACCTTTGCACACGTGGGCACAGCTTGTCCCAGGAATTCCCTCGTGGACAGACCACCTGCTTTGGGACAAGGCTGTCGCGCATCCCCCCTGCTCCGCAGGAGGCAGTGGGGCTCCCGGCTCAGCACAGATGAAGCTATCGGGGTCTTCCTGCCACCCCCCTCTCGCCAGTAACCCTTTCAGTGCGTCCAGCCAGGCTTGTCTCACTCACAACTACAGAGAAGGTCCCCTGCGGTATATTAGGGTAACCTCCCTGACGGGTTCGGAGGTGCCTGTAATAATTTATGAGCTCTGCATCTTGACCGGGTTATTGCAAGTGTTTCTGCATGCACTGGGCCATCGCGGCTGGCAACGGGTTTTGGTAGCACAGCGGGACACCATGGGGTGTTTGGAGAGGGTTGGGGATAGTGGCAGCATCACCGTGTCATGGCAGCCAGCTTCATGCACCGCAAAACTGATGTGCTGTCCCTAAAAGTGATGCTGAGGATGCTCTGTTCTCACCCACGGGCACAGTGAGCTCCTGGGAGGAGAGGGGAGGTGCAGCTCTAGCAAAGGAGTTTACTGGAGTGCAGGGGAAAAGGAGCAAACAAGCTACACCAGGCAATAACACGGCACCCCCTGACCCCAAATTAGCAGGCAGAAAGAATTACATTTCGGCTGATATTTAATTTGCACACAAAAGGCACGAAGCCCGTGCCTGCCGCAGGCCGGCAGCCTGGCAAGACAAAACACCCCTGACAGATTAGCAGCCCCCTCACGCCGTAAACCTAAAAAATCATCTCTTGTATTTATTTCTAAGCCCTGTAATATGTCAGCAGAGTATGTTGCACTGTAGCTCAATAATCACAAAGCACTACGCACGCATTAACAACCAATTTCTCATTAAAGTCACTGCGTGTGCCACGGATGGGAGCACAGGAGCATCCCCCGGGCTCCTTCGCCTCCCTCGGCTCTGGGCTCTGGCTGCTCCGATGGCTGCCGCCGTGCTGCTTGACTCCGTTCAGGCGCGTACCGGCGTTTAGGGGCTTTTCCGAGCTCTTTCACCTCCAGCTCTGCAGATGTTTGTGGAGCTCAACAGGCTGCAAGGAAACATCGAGTTCCTGCAAGGCTGGAATCCCCTGGAACCGGCAGGGAAATGGGGGCTCTCCCCAAATGCTGTACCAGTGCAGGCTTGCAAGAGGAGCGTCACCACTCTGCTAGGTCCTCAGAGCCCCCAGGCGTCCCATGGGATGGCCTTCTCCGGGATGGTGAAATGCCCTCCGGCATTGCCGCCGCCCCTGTAGCCACGCAGCCGGCACGGGGGTAACCCAGCCCCGCGGCTGGGCTGCGCACTGGCCACGGCCGGCTTCTGCCTTGTGGTCATCAAGGGCAGGTGAGATGTCCCATAATGTCCCCGTTCCTGGGAGGACCTCATGCTGGCTGGGGTAGGGATGCCATGGGTACGGTGTATGAGGGATGGGTTTGATGAGGATGGGGTAGGATGCCGGCCCCCCAAACCCCATGATCCCAGGTGCATGCCAAGAAACGTGGTGATGACCCTGGCAAGAAGGCTGGGCACACGGCAAGCTCAGGGTGGGCAGCAGGAGCGGGTACAGCACACGTGCCCCTGGGGCCAGAAGGGGTAGCAAGGGGCTCTAAGTCATATCGTGGTAAACAATACGAATTTTTTCTATATATAGATTGTATAGAAATATAATCTTCCTTTTATATAGAAATATATAATATATACTATAATAAATATACTCTTTACTGAAAGAGTGGTGAAACATTGGAACAGGCTGCCCAGGGAAGTGGTTGAGTCACCATCCCTGGAGGTATTTAAAAGACGGGTAGATGAGGCGCTTAGGGACATGGTTTAGTGGGCATGGGGGTGTTGGGTCGATGGTTGGACTCGATGATCTTGGAGGTCTTTTCCAACCTTAATGATTCTATGATTCTATTCTATATAGATTACATAGAAATATAATCTTTCTTTTATACAGAAATTTATATAAAATACTCTATTTTTCAGTGAGTTTCTGAGTGGGTCTGTCTTGGTCCTTCTTGTCATTTACAGGGGGGGAAATAGTGATTTCTTTTCTCCCCAGGCCCCCTTAGGGAAATGCGGAGGGGCTCCCGGCAGCCCTGGAGAGGTGCCGAGGCTCGTGCTGGGGTCTAAGCGCAGGCGCTGCTGCCGTGGCTGAGCACCGCTGGCTTACCTTGGCCGGAGACCCTGGGGGGAGACAAAAATATCAGCCCGCCTGTATTAATTTCCCTTGGCACAAGCAGCATTTCACCTCTCCTGACATCCTCCCTGCGGGTCCCCCATCCTCAGGGGCACCCATGGGGGCTGCGCCTGTGGTGGGGCAATGGTCCTCAGAGCACCCTGGCATCACCGCGGGATGGGGGCCGTGGGGTGAGGGAGGGTCTTTGCTTGCTGCAAGAGGTTCCGCCTCTCCGCGTTCCCACTAAAATCCCCTTTTGTTGATTTGGGGGGAAAACACAAGCCCCAGATGTTCCTGGTTTGGGGAATTTCCCCTGATTCCCTTCGGTGGGTGCAGTGAAATCCTGGCCGTTTCCTTGCCAAGATCTTCAAATGTATCCCTCAGGAGAGCGGCTGCTGAGGTGGGAATGGGCAGGGTTGTAAGGATATCTGCAGGCGGACGGGGACGCCGAAGCCATGGAGGGGAGGACATCCCTGCCAGCCCTGCCTGCCTGCGGCTCCGGCTGCCGGCGGGGCACGTCCCTCCCAGGGGACTGCAGCCTTGCTGGGCCCCGCAGTCCCCGCGGCCCTTCAAATGCCAGAATAAGGCTGTGATGGGGGCAAAAAGCATTTTATGTATATATGAACACATATATATGTGTATCTATATATATATGGGCACCCAGCGTGGGGAAGGGGCCAGGGGCCTCTGTGAACCCTCCGCCGGTGGGCGGGCGGGTGGCAGGAGGGGGTGATGTGCCGGGAGGCTGCGGCTCTGAGCCGTGCCCATGTGTTTAAGCCCATCAGAGACTCCTGACCAAACCTTTAACAAGGAGTTCCCAGCAAGGAGTTGGGTGAGCGTCTCATTTGGGAGAGCAGCTTTTAAGAGGCAAATAAGGTATTTTTATGAGTTCCTTGGCTCCCAGCGCAGCCTTGCACTGGGCATGCGTCTCCACTCGGCGCATCCTTTTGGAGGGCGGCAGTCTCGGGCTCGTGGTCTCCTCTGCTAATTGGGAGGAGAAGGCGGCAGGCTGGGATGCTCCATCCCAGCTCGCTCTCCTTGGCTGTGTCCTTGCCAGACAGGCTGCCAGCACCACGTAGCTGGTGCCCAGCTGTGCCGTTGAATATCTGTGCTGGGATGAATCATCAGAGTGGGATGGCAGCCGCTTGGGCACTGATGTGCGGATGCAACGTGCCCTCCCAAGCCTGGCACACCGCTGCTGGCCCTCCTCACACGAACGTCGAAGCGTTTCCCAAGGTCCCGGTGCATCCAACCGGTCCGTGCATGGAAGGCACAGCATGCCCCGGAACGTCGGTCCTGGCTCCTCTTCCTCACCCTTCCTCTTCCTCCACTGTGGTCAGGCTCTGTCCCTGCCCTTTTCCCAAGCGTGGACCCCGCAGAAGATGGAAGCCGGGAGGCATTGCCACCAACACACAGCAAAGCTGCTTTTCCCCACCCCGGTCCCTTGATGCGGCTGGTGGCGGCCGTCTGCGGTTGCCCCAATTAGCCAGCGAGCGGGGAGCATGCACCCCGAGCGGGGACCATGCACCGCTTGCATCGAGGGGCTGCAAGGCGCCTGGCTGCCGGCCAGGGCTCCCCCGAGGGTCCCGGGGAGCTCCCCCCCGCCACCCCCAGGCCAGCTCTCCGCCGTGCTCCCGGCCCACCCGGCGTGGGGCCGGTGCCTTTCATCTTGGCTCTTTCATTCCCGGCTCAGCGGGAGCAGCCAAACCTGTGCTGGAGCTAACTGAAAGCCACATCAGAGCGAGGGACGGGGACCTGAAGGCAGCACACGACTATTTCATCATCCGGCCTGACAAAGACACACTAGCTTAAATCCATTGCTGGAATTTTATTTTCAAGCCTGTCGCAGAGCTGAAAAGGTTATTGAAGCTGTTTGGACACAGTCCCGCAGAGGAATTCAGCTGAAGAGCTGCTTTCTCTAAGCCAGCACCTTCATCTCCCAGGCTCTGTGATCAGATCAGCGCCACAGCTCAGACAAAGTTTGTCGTTCTGCCGCCGAAAGCCGCCTCGCAGGACGGCCAAACCAAGCGCCGGCGGCTCCAGTCCCTGCACAGGGCTCTCCTCTGTGGGCAGGATGGGTGGCTGTTCCCACCATGTGCAACCAGCTCCGGGAATCCTCGGCGGCATTGCAGAGGCAGGCTCTTGCCATCAAACTAAACCTTGCTCTCATTTATATGGGTCTAAATTCAGAGCCCCTTTGGATTTTGGCCCAGTGTTAAGAGCCATAAGCACGGCTCTGAAACATTCACCCTCTCCATGGTGCTTGGAGAGATGGTTTCTCCAAGCAAATGTCCACGAAGCACATCAAAGCTGGCTTCGGTGTATGGCTGGCCAACCACCCTGTGCCTCGGTCACCCATTGCCACCCGGGCACGAGGCCAAGCTCTCCTGCTGCAGCGAGCTGGTGGTTTCCACTAAAGTGCTCAGGAAAGGAATTGCCGTGAGTTTATCGGGGATAATGAGGAGATGCTGTAGGAGGAGAGAGGTCTGGATGAGATAAGAGGAGAGGGAATGCCAGCCTGGAGACCAGGGTCAGGTGTCCAGGCTGGTGAGAGGCTCTCCTCCAGATGAGAGGAGAGCAGGAGCACCTCTGGCTTACGAATAACCTCCCGATGTGTTTAAGAAACGGCAGAATATCACATAATCCATAGACTGACCTAGACGTAGCAGGGCCCAAACGAAAAGGCTAATTATCGCTTTGGCTCTCCAACAGTGCAGCCTCCTCCCCTCTGTGGAGGTACAGAGCTGGTAGGAAGCCATGAAGGGGTCTAAAAACCTCTTGCAGGGTCCATCGCAGGCAGTGGGAAGAATCCCGACGTCCACAAGGGACTCTGGATCCAGCTGCAAGTGCAAGGACCTCTAAACACCCGCTCAAAGGGCCGTCCCTCACTGAAGTCCCACTCCAAGCAACCTGTGTCAGAGGTGGCCCCCACAGAGGGTCACATGCTGGTGGGTCTCTGCCTGGCAGGGAAAGTCTGTTTCCCTGGGGGCAAACCATGGACCAGAATCATAGAATCATAGAATCATTAAGGTTGGAAAAGACCTCTAAGATCATCAAGTCCAACCGTCAACCCAACACCACCATGCCCACTAAACCATGTCCCTAAAGCACCTCATCTACCCGTCTTTTAAATACCTCCAGGGATGGTGACTCCACCACC
>NW_008825302.1:1156810-1162336 GCF_000699105.1 Pygoscelis adeliae | reverse complement strand
CGACCAGCACCCCCAGGTCCTTTTCCACCAGGCAGCTTTCCAGCCACTCTTCCCCAGGCCTGTAGCGCTGCATGGGGTTGTTGTGGCCAAAGTGCAGGACCGGCACTTGGCCTTGTTGAACCTCCTACAGTTGGCCTCGGCCCATCGATCCAGCCTGTCCAGGTCCCTCTGCAGAGCCTTCCTACCCTCGAGCAGATCAACACTGCCGCCCAACTTGGTGTCGTCTGCAAACTTACTGAGGGTGCACTCGATCCCCTCATCCAGATCATTGATAAAGATATTGAACAAGACCGGCCCCAAAAATCTGGCGGCTCCTCGGCCACTGCTCATCATGCTAGGCTCAGAGGAGCAAGCCCTCTTGCCAGCACATCCATGACCAGGTCCACCTTCAGCATCTTCTGGCCTTCTCCTCCCACCCAGGCATGGGTCCTGCCAGCAGAACCTGTCTCCTTCCCCATGGCAGGGACTGAGAGAGCAGGTAAATAGCACAAATCTATTTAAAAGCATTTAAAGCCGAAGCAGAGCCCCAGACTATCCATTTCCGTAAACAGGCTGGTTGGAAGAGCTCCAGCTGGGCCATTTGCTCAGGTAAGTTCTCCACCATCCAGCCATGGCGCCTTTCTGCCTCATAAAAAGAAATACATTAAAAATATGTATTTACTCCTGAAATTGGCTTCAGCAGTGCTGAGCATCCCTGGAGTGATGAGTTTCGCTCCACACACCCAGACGCGTCCTGTGAAAAAAGCTTATTTTAAATTAAGAAAATAAACCCGAGCAGGGATTTGGCTGCGCTGTTAACCCTTGCGTACCACGGCGCGCCCGACGCCGGCAGCTGAGGAAATACCCCTGTGTGTATTAAATCCTGGCCTTGGCGGCGACGATGCCCCCAAAGAGATCTTCAAGTGTGTGCTCTCCTACCTGAAAGGATTTCTTCAGGTTGCAGAGACAAACAGAGCCAAGCCGAGAGCTGCCAAGATGAGGATGGCGTGCGGCAGGGTCCAGCCCTCCATGCACATCGCTCTGCCTGCATGCCGCAAGGACTGGCCGTGAAGGAGGCAGGGCAGCGAGCACCACGTTGGTACCCAGGTTTTGCACTTCTCGGCGGAGCCGAGGGTATTGATTTCTGCCCGGGCTGCCACGTGGCGCTCATCATTAGTCTCTGAGTGCTTCTCAAACAACCCATCTATTTTCCCAGCTCCCTTGCCACATAGTGAGATATTTTCGTCTCTATTTTGCAAGCAGGGAATTGAGGCAGGGCGGCTCAGGGGGCAAGTGGCCGCTGATTTCGCATGCCCCATTGGAGGTCCCTGAGGATGTAGCACTCCCCAGCACTTTGCGTGTTCAAAGCGGAGCTCCAGGTGTAGCTGTACCTGCACGCCGGGCTCCGGGCTCATTTTCACCCCGTAGCACAGGCAGCGCTGGGGCTCTGCCAAAAGCCATGGAGGCAAGATGCAGCCCCGGGAGCCGGCGGTATCTCACTGAGCCAGCAAAATAAATCACACCTCCCGACTCGCACTGCTGGGGCTTGAAACAGCAATGCTCTCCCCGGGGGTGACGCAGGGATGGCAGCTTCTCAGTGACTCCCCGGGCTGGGGGGGTTTTGCAGCTGGGGGCTGCGGTGCGGCTGTGCTCTTTGCTGCTCCTGCTGCAGCCATCCCTCCTCCTTGGTGATTCCTGCCCGGACCACCCGTGAAGCAGGGCTGTTTGCCCTCACCCTGCCGAGGACCTGGAGGCCGGGGGAACATTGCCCGCAGCATCTCCTCATCGCTCAGGGCACCAGGAGCATCATTAAGGGCACATCACGAGTGAGAAAAACTATAGCTCTGAGTCCAACACGCAGAGCGTGTGTGTGCACGTATGTGTGTATGCACGTGTGTGTGCACATGCATGTGCATGTGTCTGTGCATGTGGGGACCATGCACAGAGCAGCCCGGGCTGCAGGAGCAGCTTTGGCCTCTCCCGCTGCAATAGTTTTAACTGAAGCTCTGCAATGACCCCGCGTCACCCAGGATCGGGTTTTGCCCAGGACGGACCACCCTGGGGCTGCGGCATGGTGGGTACGAGGCTTTTCGGTGCCGCCTGCTTCCCGTCGTATACTGGGCTGGGGACCGGTCGCCCGGAGCTGCAGGGATTTCCAGAAGAGGCAGTTTTCCCGAGCCTGGCATCATTTCAGCACATTTGAAACAAGCAGCAGCGATCTTCCAGGGAGCCCAGGAAGCATAAGAGATGCACGTCGGCTCAACAAGACTGAGATCTGATAAAGGTGAGGGATCAGACCGATAAAGCCCCAAGTTAACTAGCTAAAAAGATACGATTAGTAACCAACTGTGTGCAGGCAAAAAGCACCGTGCAGAAAAGAAATAATCTTCTTATGATGTGAGCGTAACCACCATTTCAGGCTTCCTGAAAGCACCTAGAGATTCAAAGGAGAGTCACTCTGGCAGGGCTTATTTTGGCTTCATGCCTTAACTAGGAAGAGAGATGTCTTCTCCGGAGAAGTGTCCGCAGAGCCCGGCCCAGGCATCCCCTCCTGCCCTGCCCTGGCTCCTACCCCTCCGTGCCCTCAAACAAAGGAACAAGCAAGAGCCCATTCCCAATGAAATGATAAACCCGGGAGCAGCAGTGACTCATGCGCTGGGGGTGACTCATGAAATCATACTAAGCCGCAGCTTTTTTTGGCGTGGGGACAGAGGCAAAGGCCATTTCTGACCATGAAGGGGCTTGCGGCCCTTCCCAGTGTCATGCCCTGGGACAGCCTTTCTCAGTCTGGGCACTGATTCAGCCCTCTCTGCAGGGATGCCCAAAGTTGAGCTTTGCCTTGTTTTACCAGTTATGAGACGACCCTTTTTCATGGAAAAATACTTTTTAAAGGGTGGAGGTAACATGGCCAAACATGACAGGGATGCCTGCAAGCATGCATGACGTCTCCTTGGCCATCGAAGCAGGTGGCTGGCTCAGAGCATCCCCTTTTCTCTAGCAGAGACGCTGGAAGGGGAGACAATTTAAGTGGAGGGAACGCGTGCGATGTGATTAAACGCCCCTCTCCTCTGGATTAAACGAAGGAGGCCACGGAGCAGAGTTTGGCTGCTGGTGGAAATGAATAGGAGACAGAGCAAGAGCAAACATCCCAGACCCCACGCGGCGGTGGGAATCCCGAGGGCAGCAGAGATCAGCTCCGTCAACACAGAGTCTGTCCCCGTCCGCTCTGCGCGGTGACCCAGCCAGAGCCACCGACGCCGGCTTGGAGGGATGCGGGGGGAAAGGGACCCCCCGCTTCAGCATCACCCTGCAGTTCAGCCCCTGTCTGTGCCATCAAAACTGTTGCTGGTGGCTCATGGAGGCCAAGCCCCAGCCCGGATGGGCAGTGATGGAGATACAGGGGTTTTCCAAGTTTGCATCGGATTTTTCCAACCCTTTCCCGGAAGAGACTTCACTGCCAATTCAAAAATATCGTTTACAACCAAGAAACTCTTCAACTTGCCTTTGGGCATGAATTTTTCTTTCTGCTTAGATTAGCCCACTGAGCACCCAGGGTTATTTCACGTCATCTCTTGGTGGCACCGCAACTAATTTGCTTCCAAGGACATGGTGCACTGCCACGACAAGGGCAGGCTTCAGGTGGACTTTTCTTCCTCTTCCCTTTGCGTGATGGATCATCTTCTTGATATGTGGAGACTAACGATGAATTCCTGGCGGGACGCAGTGGTTAGTCCAGGGGGGACCGTGATGAAGCAGTTGAGGAGCTTCCTGGACAGAGGAAGCTGCAGCTGCACTGGAGAATAATGAGAGCATCTGCTTGTTTAGAAAAGGTATTAAAATCTTTTGCCCTGTGTTTAGTCTGATAGCTGCATGGTGGATTAAGCAAAGACATTTACACCTTTCGTTTAATAAGGGCATATCTGAGCGTCTGACTGTCCATCATTATTAAATACCAGGCTCTTGGTAGAAGATAAAAAAAGGAAAAATAATTTTTCTTTTGTTTTAGTATCTACTTTCTTTCCTCCTGGGTACATCGTCCTGCCCTGATATCAGGGGTTGCTGGAGGACACATGGTGTGGGAACATCTTCATCCACTGCCACCAAAGGACCGTAACGCAGGAGACCCCTCTTCTGCAAATGGCAAATTTCTAATTTTGCCACAAAATTAATCACAAAATCACCCATTTTCCCAAAAAACCTGTGAAACCTTGTGAAAGGAAAGCCAAGCTTGTTCAGAAACGGCTCCCCTTGCCAGTGCTGTCCCCAGGGCAGGTCCCAGGGTGCCAGGAGGGGTTTGCAGACCCCAGCCAGCAGGGACGGCTCTCCCCCTCGACCCTCACCCCAAAACCACACCGTCTCTTTTCCTGGCTGCTCCCCTGATTGATTGCATTTTGCTTTGAACTCTTTGCTGGAAGCGGCTCCCATCGGGACAGCCGGAGCCGCAGCCCGACTTGGTGGGACATGGCTGAGCTGCTCAGCCAACATCCCCGGCCGCCCATCGGGGCCCGTGCTGCTGTCCCCTCTTGTGCAGCAGTGTGAAAAGCGCTGGGCCAGCGTTGCTATTCAGCACCAGCTATTTATATCCCGAGAGGGAGATGAGGACCAGCCGCACAGCTGAGCCAGCCCATGCGAGCGGGGGATATTTTTAAGCACGGGTTTTGAAAAGGTTGGTAATGAACCCACAGCTTTGCTCAGCAGCAGCTGCGCCCGCTCCCCAGCCGGCTGCCCCCAGCCACCACCCCTGCCCGGAGGGGCCGGGGCTGGGACCCCATCTTGGCCTGGGGAGATGCTCCATGGGAAGAGCATTTGTGTCCTGGGCTCTGAGCGGGGCGGTCAGGGCGCAGCGTGAGGAGCTGGCACGGCCCCGGTGGCTGCAAACCTGCTGCCTGGCTCAGCGCTGGGCTCTCCGTGCCGGCCAGCCCGGCTTTATCCTCCCGACAGCCTGAGATATTACAGTTGGGGCAATTACAGCCCACTTCTAATTGCATGCAAGTTACCAGGTGCCATTTGGGCAAACCAAGCATGATGCATAAGCCCTTTGGCCAACAGGTCCAGCAGCTCTGCTGTGAAAAATCTCCCGTTGCAGCAGCCCTCAGTGTCTGGCCGGTCCCACTGCCTGCTTGCGACCTCGTGCGTGGCCACGGTGGGATGGGTGCCCCGTGCCCTTGCCGGGCTGGGCCCCTGGGGTATGCTGGTGACATTGGAGCTGACACCTGTCCCCGGGACCTATGCTGTGGTGCTGACACCCTCCCGGCACATGGGGAACTCGCCGTGCAGGGGCTGCACGGTGCTCCTGCTGCGGCCCCGGTCCCGGCAGCATCCCCCAGTTGGGCAGCTTGTCCTGCCAGCCCGGCGCCGCACAGACGGAGAGGGGATTAACACAGATACTGCGCTCGGTCTGGGCCCCTCATCTGCTGGGGACGAGTTGATGCTGCACTCAGCGCAGCTCTGCAGCCCCCTCTCCATTATACATCACAGCCACCGTGCTGCTGAAAGCTTCATCAAAGCCCCGTTTGCGCTCCCCGGGCACGGCCGGGCTGTGGCTGG
>NW_008825302.1:1155853-1156470 GCF_000699105.1 Pygoscelis adeliae | reverse complement strand
CCTCTGTGCCGGGGCTCCCCAGAGCTGAGCCCGGGGATGCACCCAGCACCGCCCTGGGAGGGTCCCGCAGCATCCCCATGCTCAGGGATGCTGGCGGGGATTTATGGGGAAATTTGAAATGTCCTTTTTGGTTATCCCCCGTCCTCAGCCTGGCCGGCTCGAGCAGCCCTGGGAGCCAGCCCCAGCCGTGGGGTGGCTGTGTCCCTGCTGGGGCAGGAGGAGCTGCCCCCAGGGCTGGCAGGGAGCTGGCTCGGTGCATACATGGCTTTTTCTGCTCTAAGGGGACACTTGCAGCCAGGCAAAGAGGTGGCAGCTCCGTGAGCAACGCTTCAGGCTTCAGCAAGTGGAAATCAATGCAAACAATGGGAGCAATTTGGGGAGGAAAACACTGAGTCATTTTCAGCCTGAGTTTGGGAAAAGAAAGTTTCCCTGAATGCTAAAACAAATGAAATGTTCCAGGTTCCCCTTTTTCTTTTCCATTTTTCTCCTGAGAAAACAAAGTCCCCAGCTCAAATCTAAGCTTTCGCCTAATTTCATTGGAAATCAGCAAGATTATGAAGTAATTACAGCTGAGTTCCCAGGTTGAAGATGGGTCCTTGTCTAGAGCAGGGGGTGTA
>NW_008825302.1:1140691-1155759 GCF_000699105.1 Pygoscelis adeliae | reverse complement strand
TTGGGGACAGCCCGCAGCTGTGGCCACACCGGCTGCTTCCCCAACAGCCCTGCAATGCCCCAGCTGAGGCTTCCTCGCCTGCGAAGGGGAAGGAAGGGGATGCTTAGTGCCTGCGAGTCTGAATCCGTCCCTTGCGCTTGGGGAACCCCCCAGACAAGAGGAATGGGACAGGGAGCAGCACCCTAAACATGCCAGACCTCAGACATTTCATCTCCCCGTCCCCTCGCGGGGCAGGTTTTTATCCTCTCTGGGGCTAATCCAGCTCGCATTATAACCAAGGGAAAAACTCCTGCTGATCCCAGCCGGGCAAGCTGGGACTCTGGGCAGGGTGGTGGAAAGCAAGCCAGGAACCCCGTTTGGGGATGGACACCTTTACCCCCCGCAATAAGACACGGGACATGCTGGCAGGGCAAAGTGGGGACCCGCTAAAGCAGAGCCTTCCCCCCCAGACGCTTTGCAATCCATATGATTTGTTTTCATTTTCCTGACTTTTTTCTCCAAAGCCAGGTGGGTTTGAGTCTCTGGGTCAGGGAAGAGCCGGGGCCGGGGGCTGCCGCGGCTCTTCTCTCTCCATTCGCTCTCTTATTGAGTTGTCTCTCGCACCGTTCACGGCAGCGAAATCTGCTGGAGGCATATTAAGGATTCTCCATGCAAAACTGCTAAGCTGAAGCCTCATTATTATCCCGCAAAGTGATTATCTTTCCTTGATGAAGTTTCATATTTGCCCAATTTCAGATGGAAACCTTCCCCTTTTCAATTTGAGACTAATTCATTTCTTGACTCCTGGTTACAGTGCAGGATACCACAAACACTCCCAGCCTCGGCTGGCTCTGATTTATATCCTTAAGAATCATTTACTTGCAATTAAAATGAGCCTTCAGGGCTTTTGCAAACAAGCCGGATTAGCTAACAGTAAAACATTTGCTTTTCGTAAACAGTGACTTCAGGCTATGAAACCATCTGGGAGGGGATCGAACCAGCCGGAGCTGCCCCGGGGCTGCGGGCGGAGGAGAACCAGAAGGGACATTTCAAATTTCCCCATAAATCCCCCATAAATCCCCCCCAGCATCCCTGAGCATGGGGATGCTGCAGGGACCCTCCCAGGGGGATGCTGGGTGCAGCTCTGGGGAGCCCCGGCACAGAGGGGCCACCAGCACCCCCATCTCCCACCTCTTTTCCTCCTGATTTGGGGAGCCCTTTGGGTGATGGGGTCCTCCCTGCACCGCTTGGGCTCATCTCCCGTTGCCTGGGAGCCCCGAAAAGGGTCCGGACGAGTCTCTGTGCACAGCTCCAGGGATTCGGGACCTGCATGCTGCAGCACAGGCCTCAGGTGGAGATGTCCCCTAGCAGCATATCCTTCATAATTAAGATCATTAACAAGAGGATCATGTAATTGGCAAACCCTCCTGCTCTTGGCTCCTCTTTCAGAGCTGTTCCAGGCTCTAAGCAACAAGAGGACAAACCCACCCCGTACACATTAACAGATCATTCCAACAACCCCCTTAAAACGCTAACTTAGCCCAGTCCTGAGGATTTAGAATGCAAGTACCCCAAATCCCAGCAGGGAGACCCAGCACCCTGGGCATTTCAGAGAACTAATGAGGAGGAGCAGAGTCGGGTTAGGGGAGATGCCGGGCAGCCCCCTTCGCCCCCCTGCAGCCGGGTACCCAAGGGGCTTGGCATCAGCTGGTGGAGGGACGTCGGAGCTCAACCACTTGGAGAGCAACCAAGAAGAGGGTCTTAAAATCACCGAGTGTAAATATAGCACAAACCCAACACTGGGATCTTTGGGAAAAGCTCCAGCCATGCTTAAAACTGGAGATACACTCTAGCAGGATGGTTTCGTGGAGTTGGATGTTTCTGCTTTGGTAAAAGCTGGAGGGATTTTGTGGTGTGCCCCACAGAGGTGTGGGGGGACAGGGGGTCACACCCAGGGAGTCGGCCAGCTTTCACACAGGAGGCAGGACTCTTGTGGCACTTTGAAAGTATCTGCTTGGGTGTCTAGGTGTGATTCAGCAAGAAATGGGGGTTTCAGAAAGAAACCATGATTGCTCTGGGCTTCTCCAGCCCCGGTGTAGGTGGGGGTATGCAGGTGGGGGGCTACACAGGTGCCGGCAGCGATAAAATGATAATAGAAGTCTGGATGCTCCATCCCTGCCTGTCTTTGTACAGCAGCTGAGGGATTTAAATCATTGCTAATTTTCAAATAGTGTATTGGGAGGGGGATTGGGGCTTTTTTTTTTTGTTAGGAAATGGAATGTACGTAAATTGAATGTAAAATTGAATTCAATTTTAGGAAATTGGTTGGCACGCTGGCATTTCCCAGCCCATCGCCTGGCAGGATGGATGGTCGCGGCAGGGGGAGGACACTGCCGCTGCCGAGGAGTCCCAGTGTTACGACTATGCCCCAAGCTTTTAAAAGAGCAATAACCCTGCAGATGAAGCAGCCTGCAGTTCTTTATGTCTTTAAGGTGAGATTTCCCTATCTCAGGAATGGGAAAGGGCAGGGGAGGGCTGGGCTGGCCGCCCCCATCACTGCAAACTGCTCCTGGGGGGGATTTTTTCAGCCCACCTGGGTTTGAGCTTTGAACGAGGGGTTTCTTCCAGGCCTGTGCCTGGCGTGCATCTATCAAATGCCTTGAACAGCAGAAAGGGCAACTGCCCTTTGATACTGAAGGGCAAAACTCACGCGTGCCACGAGCAAATCACCTATACATTTAATTTACAAAAGCAATTAAGCTTATTTTCTCCCCTGGTTGCTGAAGCCGGGACAAGCGATGGGTATTTTTCTACTGTTGTGCACCCACAATAGCTTTGTTGCCTCTAACCGCATCGCTTCCTTTTCTTATTTGTCAAAACAAATTGCTTTTTGCATGGAGGTTGTAATCTCCAGGCTTTGCCAGGCAGGTCGATCCCCGGCCTCAGCCGCGCAGCGGGACACGGCCCCTCACCAGCCCTTTCGGAGCATCCCCAGCTGGCTGCTGGAGCCTGGCCACAGTGCAGAGGTGCAGCAGAGGATGGCCGACCGCATTCAGCTCCAGGGATGGACTCTGCCGGCTGGAAGAAATGCATCTCCATGGGAAGCACAGAGACCTCCCCAGCCCCAGCCTGGAGCTGCCGTCTGCCCATGGTGAGGTAAAATCCAGATAATGCATCTTTTTGAGCAGCTCCCTGGCAGCGGGTGGCAGTTATCCCCAGGTGCTGCTCGCCCACAGCTGATGTTCACCACATCCCATTTTAAGGGACCCAAGGCAGCTGCCCCTTGCTGAGGCGCAGGGGATGGCAGAGCTGGTCGTTGTCCCCAGCTGGTGGCTACAGTGAGAAACCTCCTGCACATGCTTACCTACAAATGGCTTAGAGAGGGAGCAGCCAGCCCATAGTAAAGACGCAGAGCGAGGTGATTTATGCTCCCAGGCAAGGAGAGCACACACTTTGCTTGCCTGGCCCCAACACCCTGCCCGCAGCCAGCAAAGCTGTGCGGAACCAAGTGGTGCAGGATGCTGTAGCTGTGCTCCTGCCCGTCCTCCCTCCTGTGGGTGCTGTGAGGTCTCTGTGCCTGGTGTGGCCGTGGGCTGGTGGGAGGTGGATGGAATGGGATGGGGTGGGAAGGGTGCAAGGGGAGCTGAAAGAGCCGGTGGGGTGTGCACGGGCTGCGGCTGTGCACGCAAGGTGAGTACATCAGCAAGCGCTGGCTCCGGTGGCTCCAGCTGAACTATTATGTCTCCTTTTGAAGCCTGTTTGTTTGGTGCTTCGGCAACAGGACAGAAACCTCACAACCTGTTTCAAAGGTGTTTATGTCTGCTCTCATTAAGAAGCTTGAGGATGCTGCAAAGCTGCTGTGAGCATGTCAGTGCTGTCCTCCCTCCAGGCTGCCGGGCTGGAAGGAAACCGCGCAGAAAAGGGCTGGCCTGGAGAAAAAATAAATCATCTCCTGGCCATCACCATGAGAATGACCCAGGCGAATCTGCCGGCAAAGCAGCTCCTCCGCAGGCGAGGTGGCCGTGCCCCGGCTGCTCAGCGGTGCCGGGGGTGGCAGGATTAAGGCCGCTCGGGGGGATGTGGGTTTGTGTGAGCTGAGGTGCTCGGTGACGTGGGTTTCTGCATCTTTTTGCTCAGAGACCTGACTGTAGTGGCTTTCCGTGGCATTGATTTGTGGCTTATTGTACTGCTCGGGGCGCTGCTGATGTAGCTTAGGAGCATCTTCCCAAAGGCAGAAAGCCTGTTTGGGAGGGGAGGGGATGCGGTCCCCCGAGCCACGACAGCTCCCTGGGTGTTGATGATGGATATCGGTGTGGAGCTGAGCTCTGCAGCCATGGTACCCAACAGAGAGGGTCCTGCTGCCTGCCAGGCCCTCTTGTGCACCCCTACCCTACGCCTGTCCCTCCGTCAGTGCAAGCAGCTAAATGCTAGTTTTACAACAGATTTATCTTTTTTTTGTTGGAAATATAAAATAAAAAAATCATTAAAGAAAAAGTTCATGGGAAAGCCCTGCCAGGCTGATGCAGAGGGCTCCTCTGGGTGTGCATCCATGGTCATGCCTGTTCTCCGTCTGCCAGGAGGAGAGACAGGAGAGTCCCAGGGCCGGGGCAGGCAGCTGCCTGCGCGGGCAGCCGCTCATGCCTTCTGGTCTGTGCCAGCCCACCAGCCTCACAGAGGCAGTCGCAAACACTTGCAGGTTTTATGCAGGATTTCATGTTCTCTTTATCTAAATTTGGATGCAATTCTGATGTAAAGGATGTGGTGTCGGGCCAAAGCCCCCCCGCAGTGTGGCAGCCCCTGGGGAGGCTGAGGGGGCAATCGAGGGTCTCTGTCACCTATAACTGAGGGGCTGAAGGTTTCTAGAGCTGGGGCTGCATTGGAGCTCTGTGCTCAGTGAGTATTACTGAAGCTTTTCTTTCCCTGAATTTGTCTAATCCCTTCTGAGCCCACTGATGGGTTTTGGCTTCCAAAGATCTTGCGGCCGTGAGGTCCGCGATTTGGCAGTATTTGGAAAAGGTCCTTTTTTTACTCACAGCCCCCTCCCTGATGGTTTGGTTGCTTGAGCGGAAGGGGAAGGTTTCCCCCCCGCAAAGGGTCTGTCTTTCACAGCCCACCCAGGCAGGTTCCCCTCCTTACACTAAAAAACACTTGGGCTTATCCGCCCGCCACAGCAGCTTCCCCGAAAGCTCTGCCAAAACCCTCTTTTGCAAGCTGAGTGCCAACCACGTTTCCTGCTCTTCTGCATCAAAGCAAAACCTGAGAAACGGCTTTACAGCAGAAAGCGGAGCGAGAGGCGGCAGAAGCCAGCCAAGGTGCCATGAAAGCTGCCGGGACGCCGGGAGCTGCACTGGTATCTCTGCCTCGCTGAGCGCAGGGTAAGCCCAGCCTGCAGCCGAGCTGCGCTGGCCTCCCCGCGGGCGCTGCGGTGGCCGTAGGCGAGCAGGCAGCTGGGAATTACGCCCTGGCTCCACCACGCAGCTGAAGCTGCTGGTGCTTGTTGTGGTACAGCCCAGAAGTGATTAGAGCACTGTGAAAATCACCATCCTTGCCTACAGTAAGGTGCCTTCTTTGGGCGCTGTTTTAAGGATGCTCTGCTGGTCTGGGTGACGGATGTGTGGCAGAGCAATCCTGCCGGATCCTGACCTTCACGGCTGTGCGTGGTGTGGCAGGGTCCCACCAAGCTGCTGGAGCAGTGCCCTGCTCCAACACCATACACTGCAAGCATGAACTGGCCTGGGAAACTTTTCATTAACTTCAGGCTCCTAAAGAGGCAATCGACTTTTATTTTTTAGGTTAAAAGCTATCGGAACACTTTTAGAAGCCCATATTTAATTGCCTGATTCTTTCTTGGTATTAAAAAACCCCCAAAAATCAACAACCACCCCACAAATTGGGATATTTTAAGAAAATTTCAAAGCATTAAAATGGCCAAAAGGGAGAAATGGCAGCCTGGAAAGAGAAGAGGGACAGATCTCTGCTGGTGGGTGGTGGCTCTTGCCCCGATTACCTGGGAGGTGGGGATCGAGGGGCTCTCGCTCATCCTGAGTCCACTCGATTCCCTTTAAAGGAGCAACTTGGGCTCGTATAGACACTCAAGCCTTAGGAAGAGGGTCTCCTCGATAGCAAGGTTAACACACTGTCTCGGTGAGCTGAGGTCACTGCTCAAAAGGTAGCTCTTGCCTCCCGAAGACCTCTGAGCGGGACACTAATTCCCTCTAGTTATCAGCCACAGCTTCCTCTGATTACATGCAGTATTTATTTGGTGACTGGATAATTTGAACCTATAGAGTTATTAATAATGACCTTAATCTGATCATTGCTTTGTTCCATTTTTAATTAGCTTAGTAAAACTGAAGTCATTTAACTTGGTAATATAGTTGCTTAAGTGCACGTCTGATTGCATATCCTTTTTATATCCATCAGAAGCACTCGGGACTCGCTCACTCCATCAAACTGCAACCTGGGGCATGAACTCTGAGCAAGCCTTAAGAAATATTAAGTTTACAAGCAGGCCGCTCTGCTCCCAAGCGGCTGAGTAGTCCCCTATACCTGTGTTCTAGCTGGCAGCAGGAGCCAGGGTGTGGATAATATGCCCTGGTGCCAGGCAGTGGGGGAGAAAAGGGGGATTTGAACCCCAGCGACTGTGCAATTAAGAATCGGCCTCTTTCTGATCCGCACGAGGGACCGTTTCAGCCGGACACGAGGTTTAGAAGAGCACAAACCCAGGTGTTTCAGTGGGCACCACACCGCTACTCCTGAACGGAGGGAGCTCAGTCTGTGCACGCTCTCGTGGCTATTGGTCAGTGGAGACTTGCAAGCAGATGGATGGTTTGGAGTTATCTGCTCTCAACGATATTAGTGATGCTCATGGGAAGCTTTTATCCTCCTCTCTTGGAAGGAAACCGAAGCTGCTAGCAGAAGGGCATGGGGCTGGGCAGTCCTGACTGCATCTCGGACCTGCCAGCATTAAGACATCCCCGATGGCGCAGGCCAGCTGGGCGGCAGGGCTCAGATTTTATAGCCTTTGACGCTGACATCTGATGACTCCTTTATGGTCCAAGGGCTGAGATTTCCCTAAACTGGGATCTTGCTGCATTCCCAGCTCCCCCGGGTTACACAGGGCAAATAATTTCCCTGGTTTCCCCATCTGTAAAGAGGGGATAATGGTGCTGGCCGCCACTGCTGAGCCCTTCGAGAGCCGTGGATTTGAAGTGCTCTCACTGGAAGAGGCTTACAATTGCTCTTCCCAACTTCCCTACTTCCAGACTTGCACAGGGTTTCGGATGGCTTCTGCAAATGTAAGGAGATACTGCGGGGCTCTGCCTGCCCTAAATACATGTGCTGCGGCTCTGCACCGTAACGTATCCGTTGCACTATCCCCCAGGGCTGCATCCATGCCCGGTGGTAACTGCTAAGCTACGGTGGTTTAGAGGAGGTGCTGGAGGTGAACATGTGGCACGGATGAGATTTTTAAACAGAGTAGTAGCACAAAAAGGTGGCAGTAGTTTAATGTGGCAGTAGTCATGTTTTGCCCTTTTTCTCTCCCCGCCCCCGATTGCGTTGCTGGCCCTTGCACGAGTACTTGTGCTCGGCTTTGGCTGAGCTGCAGCGGAGCTGGGGCAGCAGAGGATTGCCGCATGGCTGTGGCAAGCTGAGACCAGAGTCTCCGCAGGTTTACCAAAATCACATTGCAATCACACCTTAAGTGGGCAGAGGCGCTGGGATCGTTAGGCACGAGAGTGCTAATGAAACAGAACCACTTCTGCGCCATGTTTTCTACTTTATCCCACTTTATTTCTTAATTCACAGCAGGGCAGTTCCACATCCACCCTCTCGGGATTGAATTTAAGCAGAACTGTATTTAATCACCTGTCTTATTAATCCCTAATATTCCGTGTGCAGACCTTGCTAACGGAGCTGCGCAGGAAGGCAGTGCTGAGGTGGGAAGGAATTAAACAGCTTTATCCTAATAGAAAGCCAAACCACCAGTTCCTCAGCTGCCAAATGCTGTAACCCTTACTGGTTTCAATGGAGGACGTGGCCTAAAATCTCCCGAGTGCCTGAGCATCATGATGCGAAAGAAGGACGGATGCTGCGGAACTGGAGCAGGGTGATGCTCCCCAGGGACAGCGATGCTTGTCTCAGAACCGGACCGAAAGGGCTTCTTGCTGGTGTTTGCACCGGGCAGCTTCTGTTATGGCACGGTTGTCCCTAACCCCTGGACCACCTCCAAGTTATCCGGGGTGAGTGTTCCCTTTGGGTTGCAGCTTTTTCCCTGGAAAATGCAGGTGGCAGGACCAGCCCCCACCAGCCCCCATGGGGGCAAGGGATGGCCCCCATGTTCACCAGCCCCAGGCCTGCAGCGGTTAAGAATGCGGCTGCAGAGGATTGCCATGGTTACAGGCACTTTCCTCCTCTTCCTTGTGGTTTGTAACGACTGCTCAGGGCAATGCACCACAAAGCAGCCGAGCAAAAGGCGCTGGGATTTCAGACCCCACCCGATGTCCATGTTCCCCAGGACGGGGAGGATGGAGTCTGTTCCCCAGGAGGGAGTAGGGGACCCCAGTTGGAGGTTCCCTTCTTCTGGCCTAAATTAGGCAAGTGAAGGTATTTCACTTGGCTTCAAACCATCCCCCCACGTCGTTCTCCCCATGTCACTGCCTGTCCATGAGCACTAGGCAAAACCAGTGGGGAATTCCGTAAGGGAGAGAGGCTCTGCACAGCCATAATTATTAATTTATGTCCAGAAGCCACGCAGAATTCTTCCAGCCACTGTCTAGCAGTCATGTGATGCTTGCTGCCTTTCCATCCTCTGATCTCTCATCTTTGCTCTCCCTTTCATGTCTTCTTGTTCCTCCTCATGTCATGCGTTACCTTGGATTATGGTCCCTTCCTTCACCGGGCAAAGCCCTGTGATGCTCGCTCCCTATGCTGGGCCCCTGGCAAGTGGCAGCTCTTCCAAAACACAGCGGGGCGGGGGGGGGAAAAGGCAAGTTTAGGCAGACAATCCTCCTCTGGAGGAACTCCCACAGGTTCCCTTCTAAAAGCTGTTAAAGCTCCACAGCATCCCTTTGACACAACATCGGCAGCTCTACAAAACCTGCCCTTTCTCCCTGATCTGCCAGAAGCAGCCTGTACTTAAGGAACCACCCACCCCACCTAATTGGTGATAATTAACACCCAGGCATGAAAGCAACAGTTGGCACACCTCAGGGTTGTGAAAATTTGGGTTTGACCATGTCCCTTTGTGAACTGGCTCTGCTTTGGGGTGCTTGCACTCTGCTTTTGGGCCCTACTCCTTCCTCCTTGTTCCTCACTACCCTGTCCAGATCTCATTACTCTCAGGCGTTGTGCAAGCAGTGGGTGATGCGGGCCGGCACGCTCCGCTCCAGCAGGACAAATGAGGTTGGTTTTTTTCCCCAGCATTTCAGCTATAAATAATTGAGCATTTTAAACCTCCATTTCTGCCACAAGACTCTAGAGGAAAGGGTTTGGATCTGATATACAGATATATTTTTAAGCAGTGAGAGATTGATTTGTGCTGCTCCTGCCCAGCTGACACCTGCATTCGGTCACCTCGGAAAGGCTCAGCCTGCTCCTGCAAAGAGGAAAAACTGCTGGCTCCCGAGCAGCCCTGCTGCAATACTTGTGCTCGAGGACACAGCGGTGCCCCAAGCCCTGGCAGTGGCACCTGGGAGATTTGCTGCTCCGGACAGGGCACAGCATCAAGCTCGGGGCATCCCACGGCAGAGCAAAGCAAATGCTGAGGGCAGCCAAAGCCAGGGCAGTGAGGTAGCCCTCTGCAGGGACCTGCCCATGGGAACAGGCCCATGTCCCCTGGCATGGGCATGGAGCAGACCTCCCCCATGGTTCAGGGTATTCCTGTGTCTTATGTGGCTGGTTTCCAGGGAGGTATAACAGCTCAGAGCCTCAAGGCCTTTTAACTGGCTCTTCCTGTTGTTGCTTTCTGAAAATAACAATAGTGGGAGGTTTATGTTCCTTCTCTTTTTTTCTTAATTCAATCTTTTCAGTGATGTTACAATCGCTTAAGTGGAGCTTTCCCTGATGTGATGTCAGGGTAAACTGTGTGGCAAAATTATAGCCAGCTGAATTAGCACTATGTTTTCTGCTGTTCTCCAGCATTTGCAACAATTATTAGCTTTCTAGTGCCTAAGCGGGTAGAGTGTGATCCTGCCACCAGCTCCCAACTCTCCAGGTCTCTCCATGCTCTGGATGGAACCAAGACCTGTCCAAAGTGCAGCACGGGATCTTGGGGGTGAAGTGCCTGCCATCATGCCTGCCATGCCCTCTCCACAGCAATGCCATCTATGGGTACCGCCGACAAGCTGGTGAGCAGAAATATGCTAAAGTTGCCAATACTTTCCTGGAAAGATCCAGAACTAAGCAAGTACCTTTATACACACTATCTCCTTTTCTTGCTCTAATACAGCTATACACATGAGATGGGTGAGACCCTTTATTTTCTGGGAAGCTGCACAGACAACCCTTTGGCACCTCATGCCCTGCGAGCCCGACTCAGGAGAGTCCATCCATTCTGCCCATGCTTTAAAGCTGTGTAACTAACTAGAATTCACTAGAATTTCTCTGAATTTGCTTAAACCACTGGACAAAGTGGGTTGAGATAAGTAGAGCAAGGCCAGGAGAAGAGACATGTATGTTCTCAAATGAGAAAGCCAGGACAAGGATGCTGCTCTTCTCATGGGCGACTGCACACAGGCTGGATGGATCCAGATGGATAGGTGAGACTTGAGCTTCGCATTTCTACCTCTGTGCCAAGTGTGCAGAAACATTTCCTATGCAGTGACCAAGTTTCTGGTGAGCCGGGAGCGATCATTCAGAGGCATGGGAAAGCCCCAGACATACCACACAGGAGACATCACTGAACCCAGCAGGATGCTTTGTAAGTCAGTGTTACCTTTTCCTCCCTCACGTAAGAAAGAGCAGAGATCAGCAGAAAAAATTGCTGGGTGTGATGCTCATCCTCTTGCTACAATACCACAGGAGGTGGGAAACCCTACTAATTTTTCTCCTGGTTAAAAAGGATTCTGGTAAAAGGACTTATTCAACTCTTGTTAGAAAATGCTGCCCCATTCTTCCGCCACCCCAGGGTACAGACATGCAGCATGGCCGCTTACCCATGCGGACAAGCTCAAAGGTGGGGAGGAAATGTGATTTTTTCCTGATGACTTTCCTCCCAGGAATCTTAGCTGCTATTTGTAACAGCAGCAGATACCGCATCCTCAGACAAAATCTGCTTTTCAAGTGATGATGTCCCTTTTTATAATAAATGCTGCCAACTCCCAGAAGTGATAGCTCACAAACAATCAGCGAGAGGACAACGGGAACGCTCTTTGAGATGCTGCGCAGAATAGATCATCCACTGTACAGCAACAAATCAAATTTAGGGAGAAAGAATTTGAAAACAAATTACCAGCAAGATATTTCAAGCTGACAGCAATTTGGAGCAACTTAGGTCTGTCTGGTAAGAACTGTATTCCTTTTATTTCCCTGTCAATAGCAGCTACCTTATAAGATTGGTTTCTCGTTGATAATTCTCGTCTGGAACAGAAACTCCTGAGTACACTTAAGTTGATAACTCTTTCTCTGACCACATTTCAGTAGCAATGCTTTTCACCTTGATGACAGGATTTCTCCCTTTGGATGAAGTTTCAATGCCTAAAAAGCCATGTGGTTATGGGATTTCCAGCCTCAGGGCCTTCTGGTGCAGTGCAGGCAGAGTGGTCCTGGGCTCGGACTCGGGGCTGGGAATGGCGAGGATAGGAACTTGGGGCGGGAGCTGTGGGGATATGAGCACTAATCTTATCTGCCTCAGTTTCCCTGCTACTACAACAGTATAAAAACTGCTCGTATGTATTTCTCTCTTTATGGGAGAGGGATAATTAACATCTGCTCGTAATACCTTCCCCTCGGAAATGCTGAAACATGAAGGATTAAGGGTGCTCCTCCACGCCAGCCTGCAGCATGAGAGGTGGGGACATCACCTCTTTGTGTGCCTAGAGGAGTGATGTGGAGCTTCGCATGGCACGTGCGAATTAGCAGGAGCACACAGGGAAGGGAATATCAGACACGGTGCAGCCACAGACTTAATGTACGCACACAGCCCTGCCCTCGCTCTGGGTTAACATAGCAGGTGGAGCTCAAGTGCAGTGTGGCCAAAAGAGACGCTTGGGTGGAGGTGGAAGTTGGGAGTGATCCCACACCACACGCATGGGATGTGCATTTCTCCAGCATCCCGTTGACATAGCACTGAGGATTCATCTTGTGCTGAATGTGGTGCTAGATGTGTTAATTAGGAAGGCAGGTCATTCGTCAATGTCTGTCAGTAAGCACAGAGATGACGCGGCAGGGAGAAACGTGTTGGAGGTAGAAGGGAACGCAGCAGTGCTGACATACCCCAAGCAGGAGAGACATAAAAACGGTGCGCTAGTCTGTAACTTGCCTGCATTTCTCCTCGGGAAGCAATGAAAGTTTACAACTAGCTGTGGCAATGCCCGTGTATCTCTTCCAGAAAGTGGCAGATAAAAATAGGCCGTAATTGCGCTAAGAAAAAGAGAATTTTGACATTCCTTTGAAAACTCTTTGCAGCCAAGTGCTCCCAGCCTATTTTGTCCAAGTACTTAGTAGGAGGGATGCCAGCTGTGGCTGACAGTCATTTCGGCCGCCCTCGGTTTGGCGCAAGCCAGGCCCTGCTCATCGGCAGAAATAAGTCTCTGCCGAGGGAAGTCAGCCAAGCAGGACGATTCGACTAGTTTAATCTTTTGAAATAGAAATGAAGGGATTCATGCCAGTTTAGCAAAGTCCTAGCTCCTCTCGGGGGTCATGTCAGCCTTGGGACAGGAGGACTGTTTCCACGTTGTTTTCTCAAACTGCCCCACTTGGTGCTTGGGGCCAGCTTTTACCTTGCTGAAGGCTCGTGTGATGGTGCTGAGCTTCCAGGGAGCGCGAAAGGGAGTTTGGTGCTCCGAGTGTAGGGTCAGGTGCTGTCAGCATGGGATTTGTTTCCTCCACTGGCTTCTGCTTTGTGTCTAGCATTTGGGAATAACTTACTCATCAGGAGGGAGGAAAGCCTTGATCCAATGAGATGGTTTAAATTTGTAGCTTAAGTTGTGGTCCTTTAACACCCTAAATTAAAATCACCCAGTACTTGTTTTGCACTGCATCCCCCCTGGATAAAGAAAGCAATCTACAATGCCTATTTATTCAAGCGGTGCCTTAGAAACGAAAATCTTATTGTCTATTCTCCATGGATGTGAAATACTCAGTGATGTAACAGAGGCTCCATTTAAAATTAAGAATTTTTTTCCCTAGTGCCCTTGGCTAAGCTTTCCTTCCCCGCACAGTCTCACCTCTCTGGGAACGTCATTTCAATGGTGCTGTACGCCCTTAGTCTTCACAGCATTTTAGGATCTTTCCAGATGGAAAGTGCCATAGAAATGTAAAACCTTATTAATTAAAGGCTGAAATAGATGCAGTGTGTGGAGGTCAGTGACTCATGCAGTAGGATTCTCAGGCTTCTGCTATGCATTGCCTCAGGGCGCTTTTTTGAATGCTCCCTTCTCTGGGGCTATGACAGTTTATTACACAAAGGCTGTGTGAACCGGAGGTGAATGTAAACTACTCTGGCTAGGCTGCTCCCTAGTTGGCAGAGCAGCAACCAGTGAACCCAGTTCATGCTGAGCTTTTTGGGACAGCATAATTTCCCTTCATTACGGTTTCTGCCTTTTTTTTTTTTTCAGGACGCCTGTGCTGAAGTGTGTGTGCGTGGAGGGATGCTGCTCGGTGCCGGCAGCCCCTGCGCTCGTGGTCATGCTGGCGTTATGGATTGCTTCTGGGTTTCTCTTTCCAAAGGCTCCAGGAGCACTCGGCAATGGAGGAAGAGACAGTGTTTTGGTTAGGATCCAGTGGCTTCCTGAGTATGAACCAGGGCATGTTTCTAGTAGACAGCTTTTCTTGGAGAGGGTGGGCAGTGATGGTGAACACAGCAGTCGTAAGCCCCGGAGCAGTGAGCACCCGTGGCTGTAGCTCTGGCTGGCACAGCCTGTGCCGACCTCGGAGGCATTGCAGCATTGATCAGGGCAGCAAGGTCTGATCCTTGGGCAGCCAGCGGTGCCAGAAGGAGCCCCAGTGTAGAGGCAGATGTACTGGTAAATCCGTTCTCCTGACTGAGGTTCGTTTAATTGAGGTGGGTGTTTTAGTTACTCTGCTGCGACGTACAGCTTAGGTGGCGTAGCTGCAGTCCCACCAAAAGCAGCACCTACATGCTTTTCCACCCTGCTAACGCAGTCCTGAGGCATGCATGGCCCCGGGACATTGGGATTTGCTTCCTGGCTGTGCGGATGTTGATTCCTAACTGGATCTTGGGAGACAATCTTACTTCTTTATGTATCTGAGCCCTGAAGAGGAATGGTGATGCCTCCCAGCTGCATGGGAATGCTGAGGCCAATACCGGGGAGCGCCCAGGACTTGATGCCGTAGCATGTATGAGATGACATTTGTGCCAGACCCTCAATTTTGTCACTTTGCTACGTTGCTGGTTTCATCACCAGTCCTCAGAGGATGCTGCATTTTGAGGCAACCCCCATAGCGAAGCTCACCCAGCTTGTGAGGTTCCTACCCTCCTCCTGGCCCCCTCGCTGGCAGACCAGGGACGGGCACCTCTGCAGAGACAGCAGAGGTGACAAGGCTGCACCACGTAACTGCTCTCCAGTCAGCGCAGCTGGTGGCACAGCGTGACTGCCCTGGGGCTGTCCTCGCTGTACAGCATGACATCAGCTTGCAGATAGCCTCAACCCTCTGGTATTTGGACCCTGAGATTCTTCTATCATATTTTTAATTTTTTCTCTTTCTATTGGTTGACTGCTGCCCATTCAGCCTCTCCTGCAGCGACTTCTGCCCATCATTACACTGCTCTACATCTTTTCCACTTTTCCTCATTCCTTTTATTTCCTTCCCTCTCTCATTCCCTCTTAATTCCCCCATTACCATCTCCCGCGCCAGCAGTCCTGTCTTTGCACGCCTCACTTCTCTTTCAACACTCACTTCTCACA
>NW_008825302.1:1138155-1140539 GCF_000699105.1 Pygoscelis adeliae | reverse complement strand
AAACACAAAGATCAAACACACATTTTGAAACAGGCATGAACGGACACATGGAGCAACTACTTCATTTTAGCAATGCTGTCACGGAAATAGAAAGTTCCAGCTGAAGCATATAATTTAGACCCCATGTATGCTGGGACTAGCAGGCAACGTAGTTACACCAGGTGCTGCCTAAACAAGACCCTTCCTTGCTTGGCACACAAACCTACCCCAGGATTTAACAGCAACAGGGCAGCTTTTCTGCTGTGACTATGCCCACAAGGGTGTCTTCAGGTGGCACTAGTCAGGGATTGCCCTTATGCACATATCTGACTAATGCAGTTACGCTGCCAGGAGTGCGTAATTGCCAACCATGTTCTGCTCTTACATGCTACATCTCAAATTGCCCTAACAGAGGTGAGACCGAAAGTGTTTGTTTATTTTATGCACTTAGCAACCTACCTGCAGTATCGCTGCGGTGGCCTCTCCTCCTCGCCTGTCCTCTCCCCTGGCTTACGTTTCGTTTTCACCTAGCGAAAAGTGGCAAGAGAAACATTAAAAAAAGAACCAGGAAAATGGGATTACAAAACCACAAACACTGTTAAGAGGGAGATTTGGGGTCAAGCAGAAAAATTCTAACTCATTTCAGAAAATGGATTAGATTTCAAGCTGCTGGCACAGCCTGATGCTGTCTTAATGACATTTACTGGATGGGAAGTGTTAGCTATTGTTCCTGGGTGCCTGTCTAAACAACACCTGCATTTTAGTCTCGTTGACAGAGCCTGCCACCATGTTCCAGAGAGAGCTGTTAATTAAAAGACAAAGTCCAATCTCAACCTAGCTGGCTCTATTTTTACATAATTTTATTTTTTGTTTGCTCAGTCTCTTAACTTGCTCCACGAACCAACAGAGCTGCCAGCTGATCTACTTTTTGCTTCGCTTTTCAGCGGTGCAGCGCAGAACATGTGATTCTCCACAACTCCAGGCCTTTTACCTTTGAGATTGTAGTTTTAAAAGGGATTTTTTTTTAAATCTGACATTTTGTCCTGAAAGAATGTGAGACGTGCAGAACTGCCGAATGTGGAAGCCACCACAGGAGGCCAAGACATGATATTAAAAGGAGTAATGAAAGAAAGAAAGCTATTGAAGTGTAAACTCAATTTTACTGAGAGTATGCTACAGATCAGAAATGAGTAGTTTGAATCCCTGGTGCAACCGACACCAAAATATTAATGGTTAGGTACAAGCAGGAAATACAAAGAGCTTAAAAAATGTGTTTTCTCTGTGTTTCCAGAGGAGAGCCTGTTTGTTAAGGCGCTGAAGACCCTATATTATTTTAATAACATGTATCTCAGTCAGTATCATAATTACAGATCTCACTTTCTTTCGATTAACTTCAGTCACTGACAGGGTTGGACTCTTGATCCCTATTTTCTTTCTGGATTGTAAAACAACAGTACTCCGTTTATTTCCTTGCCTTGGATCCCTTTCTTGGATTAAACCTGCAGGAAGGAAAAATGCAATCTAAATCACTGCAGGACACCATCTGCCTTCCTGCAGGAAAGGCTTGTAGGAGTACGGCAAAAATAGGAAACGCGGCCCTGCTAATGCCATCGAACCAGGACCTGGAGGAAAGTGACAGTCCTGAAGCCGTGGTGTGCCTTTGCCGTGACACTGACCTGGGGGCCGGCCCCCTCTGGAATCCTCAGGGACTGCCCGTCTCCCTTGGCTAAATGAACCTACCTTAAATGAACCTACCTCCCTGGTAGGTTGCCCAATCTCTCTCTATTTTCTTAATATCAAAGGATGGAGCGAGTAGATTCAGGTATCTTAGAAGTGCTGACAAATGAGTCATGAAACGTATTAAATTTACGCAATTGTTTTTACAATCCAGTACAAGTGTAAGTTCTGTAGAGACATTTTTATTAAAAACCATCTCAAAACACACCACGAAAGATCTCAGAGTAATTCGTCGTAGGATAAAAACGGTTCCTCTCACACAAGAGGCTCACTGAGACTTTTCAAAGAAACCTTTGAAACAAATTACCGCCGAAAGACAATTCTCCCCATCCGGAAACCTACCTCTCTGGATTGAGGTCGGGTCCTTAACACCTCCCTCTCTTCTGAGAGAGGCTCTCTCAGGTGGCCCTGCTTGTACCTCTGGGATTTCTTCTCTCCTATGTTCCCGTTGTTAGAGACGTTTGCATGAAAACAAGACTTTTCCTAAGCTCTCAAGAAGGTTAAGATAATTAGGTTTTCAAAACAAAACACCAGTTTACAAAACCCGAGAGGAACCAAGCTGTAATTTTTCCTCCACCTCCCTCAAAACCCAGTATCCGTCACCTCCTAGTTCTCCACAGACCTTCCGCGTCCTGGGCCACCTCAGGAAGACCGAGCCAGGTTTTGAC
>NW_008825302.1:1127214-1137242 GCF_000699105.1 Pygoscelis adeliae | reverse complement strand
GGGCCCGGGCAGGGCGGCTGCGGGCAGGGCTGCCTGCCCGGCTGGCGACACCGAGTTGGTCTCGGCCCTGGTGTGCGCCCCCTTCTCCTTTCGACCCCCCGAGTTCCTCCTGGCGGTGCGGCTGAAGTGAGCATCCTCCCTCTCGCCCGAGTTGGTGTTTCTGTTTCAGCACGCAGAACAGCCTCTCTTCACCGGGAACACCCCCCTCTCCTTAGCTTGGCTCTGCCGCGTTTTTTGATGCCCACCTCTGATCTGCTAGCATGCAGTAAGGCGAGTGCGTCTCCTTTGCTGACAAGAAGGTTTCGTGCTACTTTTTACAGCCAAAGAGTAGGGAGAGCGTATCAACTCTCAGCCACCAGTTTATGCGTGACCCTTGTCCCTCTGGTCATGGGGTCCCTGGGCAGTATGTGTCAGCTGGCTTTTATTCATTACTCACACTAGTTCAGACCATGTGAAACCTTTCAGAGTGAAAGCTTGCGGGAAAGCGTGGGGTGCGCTTACATTTAGTGAAGAATTGGATGTGGTCAAGGTGCGCTTACCTGCCTGTCTGCCCTTGGCCTGCCTGCCCTGCGCAGGAGGCGACGGGTGTATGCTGGCAAGGGTGATCCACCGCTTACTCGCCCAGTCTGGGGTATGAGCCTCCATGACCGTGTCCTCATTCCAGCTCTCGGAGTTATGACTCAAGGCGTGTCTGGTTTATCTGTATTGAACTAGTCTAGGAGCTCTTTGCTGCCCCCCCCCCTTTTTTTTTCCCCTTTGTCTTTTGTTTTATGAGGTGGGGGTTGTGTGAAAGGTATTCTTGGTGCTTCAGTTACTTGTTTCCTGCATTTTTCCTGCACTGTGAGTGGGGAAGCAGGGGAGGTGGGAGAGGCTCTGTTAGCTGCACTCTTGTGCTAATGCACGTCCTCAGTCCTGCCGGCTACACCAGCCTTCGAGTACTTTCAAGCCCAGCTGAAGGCTGTGGTTTGTTTTGTTTTCTTTCAGCTCCTGGGTTAGTTTGTAGGCAGGTTTGTGTTTAAACAGAGGGGAAAGCCCGGCTTACTTTACAATATGTGTGGTCTTTTAGGTACCCTTTGGTCTGTCTTGGGGTGCTAAGGCCGCGTTAAGTATTTAGTAGGATGTGTTTCTCCCTGCTGAATTGAAACGTTTTGTTTAAAAAGGGCATGATTTTATGTTGAGTCACTAACTTTTTTATTTACAGAGAAACAGTTTTTAAAACATCAAGGAAATGTTTTGCTGACATTTCTCAGGAGAAACAGACAAAGGCTTATTAGGTTTTGTTTTAAAAAGGCTTTGCCCTAACCTTTTCCATAATAAACAACATGCCTTCAGTCTCTGGGTTTTTTTCAGCCAGCTCTAATAATAGGCCTCTGCATCAGAGATTAAAAGTTTACGCAAGGTGGCAGGGGGGAGCACAACGGGCAGAGATTAGAAATCCCATGCGCAAACTGATGATTTAAAATACCAGCGTAAATATTTACCTCACAATACATTTTCAAGCTTTGTGAAATATCAGCATTTCTGTGCTGGCATATGTAATGGCAGATGTTAATGTGCAGCTTCTTCATAGGGTTTCCATTGGTCTGATAAAGTTAGCTGAAAGATGTACTAAAAAGTAATTTGTGGTTTTTAGCAGTATGAATATCTATCTTCTGCAGCTGTAAGACAGAGAAACTGATCTTGCAAAGGAATCCACATGAGTAGAAATGTTTGAGCTGGAAATACACTCTAGTGGGAATTCAGCCCTGCCTTGAAATTATATCTACTGTTACTATTTGATTTCTAAATTACCTTTCTTATGCAGAGAATTAGTTAAGCACACAAAAACATCTAGTGGCAAAACTAGTCTACTCATCATAGGTGAGGCTAGTCTAGAGTGAGTACCTACGTGGCCCTGATACTTCTGTTAAAGGACTTGCTGTATTCAGTTTTACTGGCATCTCTTGGCTTTGCTGGATGCTAAAGGAAACATGATGAATAAAAGAGGATTGAGTATTATTTTGTTAGGACAGTGCCATATTGAGACAGTCATCCAACATGGTGATGAATGCCTGTTGTTATTTTCTACTACCGTGCCTTAACTGGAAATCACTCAAATTCTTGTGCTGTGGAACTTTAATGTATATAACCTTGAGGATTTGGATCCTTTACTAGTCTGGGAATTCACCCTAATTTAGTTTTATAGCTAATCTGGAATAGCTCTATTCAGTGAGTTTATAGCTCATGCGTTGGTTAAACAGAGTTGCAGCTTTAGAGAAAGTGCAGATGTTTGATAATTACTACTTTTAACTCCATACTATTTTAGTCCAGCGTATGAGACTTAAAATAGAGCCTATCCACAAAATTGTATACCAGCACCCTTACCGGAGGAGCTATGCTGAAAAGACGAGCACTGAGATTGATCTGCTGTGCTGCAAAGCAGAACTGGGTGCAAATAGATTTATTGAAGTAAAGGAGTCGCAGGAGGAATGCGGTCACAGCAATTGTAAGTGGGATCTTTCTCCTTGAATGACTGAGACTCGTTATCTTCCAGTCAGGGTGAGAATGGGTGTTAACTCCAGTTTCTGGTGTGCAGTGGGTTAGTATAGACTCTTCTATTGGCAAATTGTAAATATGATTCATAATTCCTCCTTGATTTTTTTATTTAAAGAGCCAGCTACCTTTTCTCTAAACATGATTACATATTTTTGTTTATTTATCCCAGATGTACTACGGAAAACATCTGCTTGTCCTTTGACATGTGTTTATAAATAGCTCTGGTGGAATCAGAGAGGAGTAACCTTTTTTCCCTGTGCTTTATAAAGTGATAGAAATTATTAAATTTGCAGATCTAAACTAACACAGTTTGCAAAGGGAAATTATCTCCCAATCTACTGACATTCTCTTCTGTTATAATTTTTCTAACTTACAAGACAGCAACTCGATTAATCATTTAGACTCATGAGAAACTCTTTTGAAAGGCTTTAAGTTCAGGCATCTATGGATGGAAAAAGCAAATTTGAGGCCAGCTATAGCTAAAGGGATAACAGTTACCAAGGTAGAGAGCGGAACAGTACTGAGAACATGAAACCAAGCTGGATGCCAGTCAGTTCCCCAGTAGATCTGTTTTAATACACTGAATGACACAAGGAGGGAGGAGTGTTGATGTACGTTACAATCTACGAGTGAGTTAAACTCCCGTAATGTTTCTAAGGCAGTGAGGGGGTTGAGAGCAAATAAGCTAAGGAACTAGCAGCAGTGTGGCAGGTAGGATTTTACTGCTGATAATGAGATACAACTTCAGCTCAGGGTGTGCCTTTTTGCCAAATACCACCCAGTTTTCTAAGCTATCTGTGCCCTGTTATGGAACAGATATGTGTATGACTGTATATACTTCAGAAGAATTTCTGTGTGGAGCTGATGTCGGGGAGCAAATGAGAGGTTAGTGGAAGTTAGGGTAGAAGAGGCCGTGAGCCCATTAGTGCACCTTGTTTTGGAGTAGCCTTCGACAGCTACTTTAAGAAAGAGACTGAAACCAGTGATCTTGTGGATAGCTGATGAAGGATCAGGAGAGAAAGACTTCTTAATTTGTCTCTTCCTGGAGATTAACTGAAGGAAATGAGGAGAGAGCGAAGGCCATACACTTCTGTCCTTGCTGTTGTTCAGCACAAGATCGTGCTGATCATTTAGGTGAATACTAAATTTGCTTCTTTTCAGTTAGTAAGAAATCAAAAGAATTAATGTTATCAAGAGCTTGTGGCCTTGATGGCACGTGTGTTTTTTTATTTTTAACCTCCCCTTTCCACTGCCTTTCCCACTCTCCCAAGGGTTCAGAGAGTTTTCATTCACTGTTTTATTCTGGGTACTTTTATAGGTGATATCTATGCAGATCTAAGGCTCTAAGGGGGAGATTCTTCTTTCCATATCTTTTTCTGGATGTTACAAACTCGACACAGAAGATCCACTTAACTAAATGGTCTGCACAAGGGCTGCACTAACAATGTAGCTTTACGTAGCCAAAAGGGTCAGTTTAATTTTTCATGTAAACAAGGCTGAGCTGTATGCCTATAAAACGGTGTTTAACCTGCGTAACACCGAGCAGGTCAGTATTCATCTTTGCAAAGTGCTCTTGAGATCTTCAGCTGAACCTGTAGATGGGTAAATGGTTTTTTTAATTGACTAGAATAACAAATTCAGAAACAGCGTTGTTGAATAGCAGAGGACAGAACTGGTGGTATGCTGAGAAGCAAGAATGTGCAAGTGGGTGTTCTTCTGTGTAAATGCAACTAATCAAGATATATGGGCTGCCTGTTCTTTACCCACTTTCTTGCAAGCATGTCCTTGTAACGTATACTTGTAAAACTGATTTCCTTTAGCATGACTTAAAGACCTAGCGAGTCTTGTTGCTCGATGTTGAAGAGTTGCTCAAGGTCTTGGATAATTCATGATGGACTGTGGATATGTATGCAAGTGACAAGTTTCGTATAAACCTCACATACAATTTACCATAAAGTTCATTTCAACCAGTACCTGATGTCCAGGTGTTTCAGAGTCTAACCATCTTAAGACTTAAATTTTTTTTTCATTTAAAGGATGAGGAGTTGAACAATGAACTGGAAGTCGTGCACGGGGACTTGCTGTGATCTGATTGCTATAGCTGAGAGGTCCATCCAGCCTAGTGTCCTGTCTCCGTGACCCTCATCATGACCCTTCTTATTAGACTAGGTCTAATAAGACTTTGTCTGAGGTCCTAAATTACAAGCCCTCTGCCTGGCCCTGGCCAAGCTGGCTGTTAACAACACTAGAAGGAGGGAATAAAATGGGAACTCCGGAGGTTGTTTCCATTGCCATTGCTTGTCACACTGTTGAGCAGTATCCTCTTGGCTCCTTTGATGCCTCTGAGGAGTGATGGATTGGGCGGTGTCTGGTGTTCCCCTCTGGTTCCCTGATGATCATTTTTGACCTTTGCCACCTTTCTTTTTATTGACCCCCACAATCATTTGGCTTCCCTTCCCTGCATTTTCCCCCCACCTTTTTCTTGGGTGGTGGGAGTGTATAAAGCAATCCCTAAAAGGGAAAGCAGCAGACCAGCAATAAATGAGAAAAGGGCAGCTGAGTGGCATTGCTTCCCTAAGGTGCTGTGCCAAGCTCTGGCAGCGTAGGAGCTTCCCGAGCCAGGAGTTCTAGCCCGGGCTGACTTCTGTTCTGCAGATTTGTCCAGCGGCTCTCATGGCCGGTGCCCAGTGCTGGCGGGAGCGCTGCTCAGCTTTTGATGCTGGCGGGCTCATCTGCTCCCTTCGTTGTATTCAGTAGGCTCAGTTCAATGACTTGATTTCTTTTAAATTTAGAAACCTGCTTGAGAGTTGAAAGGCTTCATACAAGGTACAAGTAAAATGAAAGACGTGACATTTTTTGAGAGTAAAAAGCAAGGATCTGGTTTGGCTGTATGAAAAGCTCTGGAGTGGTTTAAGTTTCTGTATGAAGTATGGCTTTGTAGTTACTGCCGCTTCCACTTTTTGGAAGATGTGTTTAATTACAAACCACTGCTATTACAGCTGGAAACGCATTTCCTAACTAACATTAAACAACGCATCCTGAAAGCAGAGATGTGGGGAAGGCTTTTGGAAAAGTGAGCATATCCCTTATTTGTTACGCCATGGCACTTCCACTGCTGGTAGAGTCCTTTCGATCACAATACTCTTATTTTGTACTGGTACAATGAAGAGGGCAATATGATTTTGTGTGTGGGGTTCCCCCCCCCCCCCCCCCCAGCTGGGGCTAGGGAGAAAAAATAATGATATAAGATGCAATAAACAGTAGCAAAAAAAAAAAATCTAGAAGGTTTATTTGTAGCAAAACAGAATAATGCAAATAAGTTGTGCAGGGTTAAAAGCTTATAATCTCAGGAAAAAAGTTAATTTCTGGTCTGTATGCATCAGTACTTTAGCATCAGGTGTTTTAAGCTGTTTTACTTATTTTGCAGGAATTGGTTAAGACAATTTGATTATGTTTAACAGAATATTATCATGGGCCTAGGGAAAAGTCAATGGTTATCAGTGAAAGATTCAGCGTTCAGCAGAACCAGAGGCAAAGCGCTGGTGCAAAGCCAATTGAACAGGATTTCTTAGCTCATCTGTTTTTTGTTCGGTAGCTTTGTCTTGTTTCCTGTTCCTGGGGGTGAGGAGAAGGGGTGGGGAGAGAAAATGTGTCTTTAATCAGATGTAAGTTGGTTTCCACTCAATAAATGGCTGTGTTACTAGTTTAAAATCCCCTTTTTTCCAGCAAGACCAGCCAAGCAATGACTCCTTCCTCTCAAACCTTCCGGTTCCTTCCTGTTGCTTTTATAAATGTGGGTGGGTCAGTGACATTTGTGGTGGTGTGGTTTGTTTTTTTTTTAAATAAAAGTTGCTTTAATTGGTCATCCATATGCTAAGGCAGTGACTGGAAAGGATTCCTGTGCAGGCAGATCATTGTTAGCTCTGATTCTCATGCACCACTGTGCACCCTTAGCGAGTTTGTACTTGACAGAAGGTGGTTACGGCTTTGCAGGTAACTCTGGTAAGCATCAAAAAATTAATTGTGCCAGTGTGTCTTTATTATTACTTGCTTTGCTCTTGTGGAGAAGCTGCAAAGTTCTCATCAGTTGGTGCCCTCTGCATTCCCAGTGTCCGCAGCCTTGTTGATGATTTGCAAGGAGAGATGGTGTGTGTTAGAGCATCCTACCTTCCATATTCTTCCAGATAACTGCATTCATTTAGAAGATGCTTAACTCATCCAAACAATGCTTGTGCATTACCTTCAGGTTCGCTCTTCTTCCTGGGGTTTGTTTTTGTGTGGTTTTTTTATCCTTCCCTTCCTAACTCACGGCATGTGTTGGTGGAGCTGTAAGTTGAGAGTTGTCTGGGGGCGTGCCAGTGATGGTGCAATTCTTTGCGTGAAACTAATTCATTGTTCATAGCTAAGAAATGATGTTGAAGGTTGCCAAGAGTGTAAAGTGAAAGTCTTGGCCTTATCACTTATTGATTTTGTTATTTCTTTTTTTTCTTTAAAAAATAATTGGTTTGTTATTTTTAGATAAGACTGACAGTGTTCCTGAATCAAAGTGAAGGACTGAAAAAGGAATTCTAAACAACTTTTTCTAGAAAAACTTTAGAAGACATTTTACTTTGAAGAATCTTTATGCTCCTGTTCTCCTTTGCTTCAGCGGGTGCTCTTTTAGTAGCTTTTGCAAATGGAGAAAACCATGGAAAACTTTTTTCACTCTTGTAACGCTATGAATTTTTGTTACGTAGTCTTTAGTTGCTACTATGCTGGGCATGCAATTGAGAAAGAATATGATATTTAGTCTCTGTTAATACAAGACTGTCCATTTCCTCTATGTTTAAGTAAATTGTCTCTTATGAAACCTCTAATTATAGGAGTCTCATTTTTTCAAAACATGCATGTCAGCTCAAACAACTCCAGTATTTGTATACTTCTGACTGTTTTAAAATTGTTAATGACGGTTTAGATTTAGCAGATGTGGTTAGCTAAAAGCACTGAAGGGTATTGCATAACATATCAATTTAGGAATGAAAGTGTGGTTTGAGTGGGGTCAGATTCTGGTTATTTCTGACTCTATAGCTTAAACGGCACTTTTTATTGCCGATTGAGTGCCGAAGAAGATCAGAGCAAAAATACCCAGGTTTTCTTTTCCTTTTATTGCCAGCCATCAGTGGGTTTTTTTGCAAGCTAAGCAAGGATTGATTTTGCAGCACTGGCAAATTCTTGTGCCAACTGATATAGTAGGCTAACTTATAACAAACTTTTTTTTCTTATTTGAGGAATACTTGTGGCAAAAATTCATTTGTTAAAAGGTTGCCCCTTCTTGCATTCATTGCTAACTTAAGGTTGGTAATTGTAACCTGTGCTAGCCTAGTTTGGGGTTTGAAGAGCCATGCTCTGTAGCCACAGCCTAGTTGTTATATCTTCACTGACTGTGTATCCCTAGGGTCTAAAATGCATACTGTGGTTCTGAGAGTGGCAGTAAGCTGTTCTTCCATTCTTTCCCAACGATTTTAGGGAAGCTTTACAGAGTTTTCCACCTCAAGGGTGGGAACAGACACTGTGAGGTTGGAAGGGTTGAATCAAAGTGGTCCAGCAGACGTACAAGTCCCACCTGGGCTCTACTCTCCCTCTCTCCAGGCTGAGTCCCCTTGTTTTGTTTGAAAGTGCTATCCGTATAGGCTTAAACATGAGTAATGTGTCTGAGAGAGGGTGGGCGTTTGGGAGTTTGAAGTTACCATCGCTGCAGGGATAAGTCAATTGAAAGTTGTTGCTTTTTACTTAAAATGCAAGTGTGTTGCCCTTCTGCATGGCCAGAGTGTCACGGTCCTGCTCCAAAGAGCACGCAGCTAAAATACAGCAGTTAAAAATCTAGTGATAACTTCCAAAATCAGAACAAGTAATCTTTCATGGTGTTAGTATTGCAGGTCTTCAGCACAAAATGCACCAACTTATTGTGAAGACTGAATGAGTGGATTTATTATTAATAGTAATAGCTTACTGCTCATGACACTTCTTTTAGAAAAAGCATGTGTTTTTCAGAAAACACATGTTTAGAAGAAGCATCAGTTTTCTTTCATGTAGTTGGAATCCTGCTTGAGTTTTGGAAACTGAAAACCATGCAGAAATAAATTGGGCGCTTGTTGGGACATACTGGGATATCCATCTGGACAGTTAAATGGGTATAAGCATGAATTTGGTTCTTGCATTCTTTTAGGACGTCATCCATGAACTGGAGCCTTAGTATGGCATAAATAAGCCACTAATTGCCTGTGCTTGCTGTGAATTGGCTTGCCATGCACCTCCTTTCTAGTTCCTTTGAGGCAAAACAATCCCGGCAAAAATAAAATGATCAGAGCCTAACACTTACGTAACTGAGAGCAAGAGGCTGTTAGCACTGGCGTCTCCGAAAAACGGTTTATTTGTAGTTGTGAAATCACTGCTGTGGTCCCAGGAACACCACAATGAAGCTGCTTGCGCAGAGTGTGCCTTCAATCCTCTTGATGATAGCTAGACCAAAATGAAGGCGTGGAAACCTGTTGTTACAGAGTGCATTCCTGGTTTTGGAATGAAAATAAGTTACTTGAATCCACAGTACCGTAGCAGTTGGGAAGCTGTTAGGAGATAGCACATACTGCTTTGGCAAGTGTGTTGCATCTTAATCTGGTGATATGCCCCATGCCTGCTTTCATGTGACGGTGCATGGTATAGGGTGGGCTGTGCTTCCAGAGGGGAAAAGGTGACAGGCTCTCTATGGCATGCTGCTGGCTTCGGTAACAAGGCAGCAGGCAGGAGATAACACCCATGTAGAAGAGAAAATAAGAGTTATAAACTTCATTGATTTTTGTAGGGACACCAGATTAGGTTGTGTCCCTTAACTCAGTTACAAGGTCTAAAGATTTGCTAAACAAATGGAGAAGTAGAGAAGCATTTGTTTGTTACTGGCTGTGCAAGGCTTTCTGATGAGTGGTTTCAGATGCCTCTCTAGGCCTTCTCCACAAGAGCAACAGAGAGAAAAACCCATGAAAACAGATTATGAGAACTGGATCTGGAGTTGTACTGGTGAGAAATAGGCTTATCTGAACTGGAATTTCTTCTTTTTACTTGGCTGGTTACTACAGTCTGTGGAAAAACTGTGGGGCAAAGTTGAAGACACTCAAATGATAGAAATCAATTTGATAATCAAAGAATATAGTCAATGCAACATCTGAGTTTGTATTCATATTTCAAATTGTGAAATTCTAATAGTAAGGATTTCTAAGGAGGTAGTACCTTCATGGCATTTGTGGTGAACTAGAAGATTTGTTGGCTGAGCAGATGAAATCTAAGGTTGAAGGCTATGTTAGAAGAGGATGACTGTCTGTTTTTAGTGGTCTGTACTTGGTGTTAAATAAAACAGCTTAAATCAAACCTGCTTAAGTTCTTCTTGAAAAGCATCACGTATACCAAACATCCTTGACTAGCAGCTGTTGAGCTGCTGAGAGGAGTAGCGTGTTGTTTGTGGA
>NW_008825302.1:1107025-1126857 GCF_000699105.1 Pygoscelis adeliae | reverse complement strand
AAGAATTAAACATTTTTCTTTTTTTCTGGATACTCTTAGTTATATGGAAAACAGTTTTGAACTGTTGAATGCGCAGTTTTGAACTACGCATGATGAAACCCCTGCATATGAGCTGGGTTTAATATGAAGTGTGCCTTAACCTTTTTCAAATAAAAAATGGTCATAAGATTTGCATTAATGGTGTATGTTAGATACCTAATTCCCACAGATCTTTATCTGCTCTGTCTTGTCTTTCACCTTCAGCAGGGGTAAAGGATCCGTGCTGGTTATCAGACAGGTCAGGTACTTAGACCACAAATCAAAAGGATTCCCTTGGGAACAGGGAAGCTGGTTCGCTTTCTGGCTGGAAGATGAAGCTGGGTCATTGTGTCGTGAATCCCACCACATTCCATGCTCATGACTGGGGTGATGGAATAAGGGCTATTCTCATTACGTTGCACAGAATATCCAAAGGCAGTCTGCAAGCATGGTAGAGGACAGGATTATAATTCAAAATGACTGTGACTACTTAGAGAAATATGAGAGAGAGAAATAAGCTGCAAAATAATGCAATCAAGTATATATTACTGTGCCTGGGCACAATCGGCTGCACAAAATGAGGAACAACTAGGTAGGTAGCAGAAAGGGTGTTAAAATGGAGAATGTCCTCCCAGGTATAAAATGTTCTTGTGCTGTACTCTCTTGTTAGGTTTTTTGGATAGCATAATGCTTGAATTCAGCATGCCGTCTATTGTGCTTGGCCCAGGTTAGCCCCCCCGCTGTGCTAGTGAGACCACACTGTCTCACTAGCAGTTTGAATACTCTCTTCCCTAAGAAAAACCAAAAGAGAACGGTGAATGTAGTTAAAAGCTTTTAGAAGGCAGCCTGTCAGGATAGTTAAAATTTGAAGACTGATAGAAGATGGCATCTAAAAGACTCTTCAGGTAGCACAAGGTGGTGGGACTTAAGTTGCAGCACAGGAGATGGGCAGTTAGGTCTTCTGTGTGTAACCAAAAGAGATTTGCTGTGGTCCGGAGGTCGGGAGGCTGCAGGATCTCCTGGTACAGAGCAGGCTTGAACATACCAGCTCAGCAGTGCCTTCGGGTGCATGTGGGAGTGCAACCTGGAAAAACAGGACCACGAGCACTAGGCCTTTCTGTGATTCTGTTGGTGTGCAGAGCCCGCTGTTGAAATGGTGCTCCTTCATGGGCGTTTTGAAAAGCCTTGGGTGCCTTCGGGACACTTCTGCAAAGAAGCCGCAGAGCTACATTCCTATGCTTGCCAAAGTCTAGAAACTATTTGCATGCCAGTATTCTGGAAGGAGATATCTGAAGTTATTCTTTAAAACCTTGAATTACCAGTTTTTGAAAACACTACAACCTTTAGTTCTGGCTTTTGGAAAGAGCACTGTACGCATATCACCTTCAGTGCGTTCATAGCAGGCCAGCTTGTTCGATGTGGTATGTAAATGCAGCCCCAGCAGTTTTAATACATCCTTCTGCTCAGGTCTCTGCCCTCACCTCTCCCGAGCAGGGCTGGGACCTGCCCTTGGGTGCAGTTCGGGGGCAGAGCTCATCTCAGTGCTGCTGCCGTCCTGTCCTCTTCCCTGTGCAGACCCACCTCCTCCTTCTGAACAGTAAGCTGGCAAGGTAATTTTTATAGCTGCTGGCTTACTCTGAGACCATTTTAGCTCCCTGAAGTGGCTCACTGCATCAGGTGTGTGCCAGTGTGGGCGCCCGTTTGAGGCAGGTTTGTGGAAGGGAAAGGGGCAGTAGGACTGTGGCAGCGTTTGCTTAAAGTAGTATAAAGTGTAACGGAAACCTCTTCTTAAGCTTTAGCTGTTGCAGAGATCTTGATTCTTTGTATAAAGCACGGGGCAAGTTGTCCTGGGAGGGCTCTGCTTGCAGAGCTGCTCCTTGGCTGGAAATTGTGTGAAGTTTCTGGAGGCAACAGGGAATTCTGGAAGTGGCTTCTTTAAACTCCTATTCTTTCCCCACCATCACGTCCTTGCAAGCGCACTAAATCCCAGTAAGGTATAATTGCATTACTCTTGAACCGTCTATGACAATCACGACCACTGTAATAACCTGAAGGGTTTACAGTTAACGTGCTGGGCTGTAAGCATGGTTTAAGGTTGGAGCTTCATGTGTCTGAGGATTAGATGTGCTGGGAGGGTGTTCTTGCTCTCTGCAATGGCTCTGCTTGGTGCTCTGTTTTCAGTGGCACCTGGTTCAGCTCAGCTGTGACATCCAATTTTGCCCCGTGTTTCCACTTGAAGGGCTTTGCCAATGGTGCCAGCTGATGTAGCCGTCTTCTCTTGCCATCGCTGGTTCTGCTCACAGTGGTATCTGTGGTGGCACGGTGAACCAGATGGGGATCTCAGCCCACCCTGCAAAAATGGATTTCTTTCCCTCCAGCCAAATCAGTTCTTCCCCATCTGGTTAATCGCTCAGCCGTGGGGAAAGCTGTGCCAGTGCAGAGGGGGTGTGATGTGAAGACGAGATTGAATTCCTAGAGGGGTGTGGGAGGATGAACATTGGTTTTTAAGCAGCTCTCCTGCTACTTATGAAACCACAGGCTGGGCAACCGCAACTCCTTGTGCGGTGATGTCTTTCTATATATTCCAGCACTTCAGATTCAGCGTCGCTTGCTCTCTTCCGCTATGTGGTCTGTGCTGCTTTGTCCTTGAAATTCCTGCTTTCTGCTGCATGTCCCGTGCATCGTGGGTCTGTGGCGTGGAGAACCCGTTTCCGTATCGGCTGGGTCATCCCAGCTGCCTGAAACCAGTGCTACACTGGCCTGTGGTTGGGTCCGTCTTCCAGAGGATATCCTCTTTCTTTAAGAGATGTTGCAGTTATTGCAGGCATCGTGGGAATCATGGTGTGCTCTCCAAGAGCAAACAATTAAGCACTCTGCTACAACATCCTCTGACTTGGTTTACTACCTGTTACCACATTTGAATTCCATGAAAAGAGCTTGCGCAGTCGTAGGGACAAGACGGGTTCCAGGGAATTAGAGCGTTCTCGTGGCGGGAGTGCAGCCCTGCTTTAACATGGTCCTGGCAGTTGTCTTTTTATCCCCTAACCCCACCCCATTCACACATGTGTTTGTAAGCTATAACCTGTTACTGTATTCTTCAGAAGTATTTAATTGAAGAAACATATTTACTACAATGTACAAATGATACCCAAGTCATTGCTACCAAACCCTGTATTTGATATCAACCTATGCTTTTTAGATAAATTTCAATAAAGTTTGTACTAAGTGGTTTTATAGACCATTGCTTTGGGCCAATTCGTGAGCTATCGTACTAACGTGTTTTCAGATGAATTGCCTTCATTATCCTACTAACACAATTGATGTATCTTCTCATGGTTACCTTGTCCTGCACTTTGTCTCTGCGAGAGGCATAACAGCATTAAATACATAGAAACAGCTTTTACCTAGAAACCTAATGGGCTTTCCAGAGCCCTGGGTGTGTTTCTCAGAAACCATAAAGGCTTTCAGTGTATTTTTCTTGACTTCTTACGTAGGAAGCATTCACGCTGAGCTAATCAGGAGGGAATAAAACAGTGAAATTCCTCATTGAGGGTAGTATGTTACCAGGGGGTGAAGGGCATTTCACAGCTTGCCCTGTGCCAGCATCTGGGTCATGGCACAAGCCAGTGCAAAGCTGGACCCGCAAAAGAAAAAGGGGGTGACTGGGAGAGGAGGATAGTTAGTGAGTTCACAGGACTAGTGATAAGTGTCAGGAGTAGGGCGAGGAGGAAGGAGTGGCCATTGTCCACCCTCCTGCAGCCAGCTCACTGGGGGTCTCTGGAGCTGCAGCCTGGCATGCCTTCTGCTGTGGGAGCTGGGAGCCTTCGTCTGTACCTTCAAGCTCTTTGATTTAAAACTGTCAGAAATGTTGTATGTATGCTAGCATGGATTGGTCTCTTCCTATTCTCTTTTTTTTTTTTTTAAAGCTTTCAGCTTTTTAAGTTTTCTTTCTCTCCAGCAGTGTAGGCACTTGGAGCGTGGGCATAAGTGGAAAGCTGAGTGCAGGTTAGGTGAATACTCCTGCTTTGCACCTTGCAAAGTTGTACTTCAGTGTATGCCAGCATGTAGGCTCGTCAGGGCAAAGCTGTGTTTTCAGTAGTGTAGCGAGTACTTAATCTATTGTATTGTGTCCGTGGTGTGAGAAAGCCTATGTGGTGTCTCAGGGTCAGCCTGCCATGTAGGTGCTGTTGACTGAAGCCAGGTGATGCTAAGCCCTGCCTTCTTTACGCCTTCTCAGGCTGGGCTTCTCGAGTGCCCGAGAGATTTTATTCTTCGATGGGAAACAAGCAGCCACGTCTGCGCTGTTTCTGCATGTTTAACTGTCAGTGTCGGTATAAAACGGTTGGTTGTTGGTATGTGTCGCAAACATCATTGGTTACCAAAATTAGTGCCTTGCCTCCTGCTTCTTAAAAATAATGGGATGTTGTGCTCGTCTGGCAGCTCGGGGACATCTGGTGCTGTCAGAGCAATCTGTCTGCTGACATGCTATGCAGACAATGCCCTGTCCAGAGTAAGATTTAAAAATATCGGCTAATAAGCTTTAAAACAACTTCAACAGTAGGTGCTTAGGAAAAGGGGTGGAAGGAGACTTTGGAAATATATTTCTCTTCCTGACTTTTTTAAAAATAAAAAGCTACAAACGTGGGTTTAGTCTAATCTTGAATTTTGAGGGCAACCCAAAGCAGGAAGAGCTAGAATCTATTAAGTCTGAAGTGGTATGAACTGGTTTTATGGACCTGTAAATACTTTTAAATCCATTTTTTACAGAAATTATGGTTCTGGTTATTCCCTTGTTGTGCTGTACAGCATCACAGTGTTAATCTAGTGATCTGTTGTAGCTCATTATTTTTATTTTTTTTGGACTACTGTTTTCAAAAGCAGAGCTATTTTAGTAGTTGCACTAAACTTTTCCCATAATCATATTTGCTGTTCCATTGGGATGTTGATATAAAACTGTAACGGGAAGGAACGGCTCAGTGACAGCTCTTAACAGATGTCTTCATGCAAATCTGCTTTTCCCTCCTACGTAAATGTTAAGGAGAAGTGTAGTAGATACCTAAACTGTTAAATATGAACCAACTGGATTTTCTGGCTTTGTAAGGCTTATATTCACTATTTTACCTGAGGTACTTCCAAAAGGTGAATTGGATGAACAGGTAGGTTGAATGAGTTGAGTTAGAACCTGGCTCCTGGTTTGACAAAGTGTTTGGAGTAGTGACTCACGGTGGAGCTGAGAAAACGGGCAGCTTTCTGGTGTGTCGAAGTCGAGGTGTTTCCTTCTGCTCCCCCAGGACCTTGGGCTGCGTCTCAAAGCCGGTCTGGGAGCACAGGACAGCCGGTCCTAGAGGGAGGCAGCAGAAATCGGGAAGGGGCTATTTGCTTAGCCTCCAGCTTCGTGGGTAGAGTGCCCATGTTACCTGCGAGGTCCTTTTTCATTGCTTGCGGACCAAATGTTGCCTATCTTGTCACTGCTCTGATAAAATATTGTGGCTTTTGAATGGGTTTTGGTGTGGTTTTGCTTGTTTGTTGTTTGTTTTTTTTATTTTCTAACCAAAACATACAGGTAATGTCTGTATATTGTCATAACAAGCAATTTTTTAAACTATGACCAGTTGAACCAAAACTGGTATTTCCGGAGACAGTATAACCTTAACTTGCACCGAATGGACGTGTTGTGTGTTTAATAGCCTCGATTTTAATTTATTTTTAAAATACGTTCCAACAGCATTAATAATTAAAAAAAAATTGTATTCATGTAGCTTTTTTCTTCTTCTAGAGATGACTGCTGTTACTGCAGGCAACGTTAACTTCAAATGGGACCCCAAAAGCTTGGAGATAAGAACACTGGCGGTTGAAAGACTACTTGAGCCTCTTGTTACACAGGTAAGAAAAAAAAAAGGGGGCCAACAAAACCTTTGTAAGGATGATTGTTTCGATATATTATTTCAATTAAGTAACTTTCGAAGCTTAAATTTCAGAAGTAAAAATGCTACAAAACTAAAGATGGAAAAGAGTGTACAAGTAACATCTTTGTTCAGTTTTATTGTAACAGTTATTGGGCATGACTCTAGAAAGACTGTGTTTCTTTAGCACCTGGTAAGACACAGTATTTCAATTAGAAGTGCAGAAATGCATGTTAGTAACTAATGTTCCATTGCTGCTGTGCTGTTTGACCTGTATTTTGGGTGGTATGCTGCTTATTTGTTGAGTCTTTAAAAAGCTGTGCTACATATCATTTAGAAACTGGTATTTGGGAATGACAAAAGTCCCTTGCAATGAAGCCATTAGTGCTTGCCAGCAGTAGGGTCTCATGTTTTTTTTTCTTAGAGATTACCTGTGTTTAGAGTTCCCTTTGGAAGGAGGTTCAGGTAAATGGTGAAATGTGTGGCGGGGGATGTTTGCAACCTGTCTAGCACTGCCTTGTCTTGTAAATAGATTACTGACCCCTCCTAACTGAGTTCTACCCATGAAGTATGCTTTTATGGCATTTGTTACTGTTTCAGTATCTCTTTTATAAGATAGGCATGATTTCTTTTAATTTCTGCCTACGCTTTATGCTGAATTTGTGAATAAAAGCTTATTTCTGCATGGTGTATATTGCCCAGTGAAATGCACTGAAGAATATGGGAAAGCTAGAGTAAGTCTTGTAAATATAAGCTATGCGTATTGGGCATTTTGAAGGTTCTTGGAAGAGACATTCCAGGAGGTCTGGAAGAGAAGGTGCACTGGAGGCAGTTAACTCATCTTCTTTAGCATTGTTTTCCTGAAATGTGAAATTTTTAAAATGACAGTATGAACTGGACACAACTGCTAAGCACAAACTGCAGCGATTAAGTTCTGTTTCCAGTATTAACATTCCTTTAATCGCCAAGCTGCTGTCTGTACCTGCCAGTTGTTCCCTGCAGATATTCAGATGGACAGTTGGATGACCTACTATATAGCTTTTTAGCCGGAGTTACTGATGGAGTCTTTCCTGAAGAGAAATTGTCCTAATTTGGCAAACTTAACTGAGTAAACTTGCTTATAGGACCTTCTTGTCCAAGTTCAGTGTCTGTAACTTATTCCTCAAGTAGCACAATAGGCTGTACTGGCAATCCCAAATTTTGTGAATGATGTGACTGGCAAAATACAGAGAGGAAAGCGGAGTAAGTTGCCTTGTTGCAACTTGTTCTTTATTTGTAGTACATGATAAACTGAGACTACCCAATACAAATGCTCCCTGTTAACCGACTGCGATATTCCCAACTGATGGCTTTGCCTCTCTGAATCAACCTACTGAGAAGATGGATTCAGCTCTGAGGATCTTTATGTCAGCAGTCCTTGGACTTTCCAGAGTAGTAATATTTTTAGTGTTGTAATTTATTGTCTCTCTGAAGTGGCTTTGTATGCATTTTCCTAGACTTAACAAAAAAGAGAAGGGGGGTGTGTGTGTGGGGGGAAGGCAAATCGAAAAGTGTGTGTGGATTTTGTGACATCTATCTGCATTTGATTGAAGGGACTGGATCCTGATCCTGAGCTAACCTGGTGTGATCCTGAGTACCTGGTGGTCATCTGGCCACTGGTGACCAGCTTCTAGCAGGGTTTCAGTCTAAAACATAAAACTTGGAAGTATTTCTTGATTGCAGGAAGATTGAGAGAGTTCAGTTTTGGTTGTTTTAGGGAAATAATGAGCTCTAGGAAGTCCTTTGCTCTGCATTTAGTCCATTGGCTGTAGTACTGTTTTGGACACACAAGATACTGTGTTGCTAGATTTCTGTAGATAATGGCTTCAACCTTGTTTGGGGTCTTTTATGCCTGGAGAGCTATCCCAATCTAATTATTCCCAACTTCGTTTCTTTTTATGTGATGCCAAATAGCTCTGGCCTGTTACTGAGATTGCAGTTGATCAAAAATACAAATAGATCTCAATTCTTAATCAAATTTTCAGGTCTGCTGCTGATAAGAGAAATCTCTAAGCAGTTTAGCTGAATTTATAATGCTCATCTAAGGAATCAAGAAGCATGGTAATGTTTAGAGATGTGAAAAACACTTGCGTTTGAGTTTAACTTTTGGAGCTGGCAATAGTGCAGGTATTAGCAATATGCTGTCTAGAAAAAAAAATACACGTGGCCTTGCTGTCAAATTGATAAACTTCTAATTTGTTTCATGTTTTTGTTTTTTCCTCTCCATCTATGCCTTTAGGTAACAACACTGGTTAACACTAGCAACAAGGGCCCCTCTAATAAAAAGCGAGGACGTTCTAAAAAGGCCCATGTTTTGGCTGCTTCAGTTGAACAAGCAACAGAGAATTTCCTGGAGAAAGGAGACAAAATTGCGAAAGAGAGCCAGTTCCTTAAAGAGGAGCTGGTAGCAGCTGTGGAGGATGTTCGTAAGCAAGGTAAGAGCTATGTATCTGATAGCTTGTAAAACTGTGTTTTTTCAGAGTAAATAGAACTGTTCCCGTTTTTCCTTTTGCTGTTATTTCCAATGACTCTGCGCCTCTCCGCTCGCGTAGATTCTCAGCTTGTCTTGCTGGCTTCCTTGAGGAATAATATGAACTGGGCAGATTTGGAAATCGGATGTCCCAGGTAGAGATTGAGAAGAGAGGCAGAATGGCTGATTCTTTGAAGAGTATTTAAAACTCAGCATAGGCTAAAAAGTAAACTTCCCACCCTGCCTGTAAATGTTGTGGAACTGCGTCTCAAATATGTCAATAACTTCTTCAATATTTGAATGTGTACAAACCAGCATTGTAGGAGGAAGAGCTGAGTGTTGACTTGACAGAGCTGGGTGTCTTGAATATGCAAAATGTAAACAGCAACAAACGGAATGTGAGGACCTTGATTAAATATTCCAGGCTTCCTCCCCCACATCTAGTGTTGATTTTTATCATTTTCTTTTTTACTTTCTTGGAGAAGACCTGCAAGAAAAGCCTATGGAGCTGGCTCACTCTAAAATATGCACTAGTAAATATTGTTGCTCATAAATCATTTATCATTCTTCTAGTCGTGAGCCTTTTCTATGCTTCAGTGAAACCCAGTCAGCTGGTATTAATGGTGGTTGCTGCTGCAGCATAAAAAGGAAAACTCATTAGCATTAATTGTTTGTAGCTGAAGTTGTGCAGTGATGAAATATTAGTTTGAAAATGGTTCGAAGTTCTGGATGAGCCTGGTTGACAGACCAAAGAAAGATCAACATAAGAAGGCTGCAATATAAGGGGCTAATTGAGTTGGCTTAATTTAACAACAACAAACAACAGCAAAAGAGGCACCTTTGTCTTGAAGTCTTTCGTTCTTGGTGCTTGCTTGATTGCTGCTCAGAATTGAGAGTCAGAGCTCATCTGTGAGTGCCTTCAAATGACTCTTAGTGATGTTAGTGAGCGAGGGAGCTGTACTCAGTCCTCAGGATTGAGAACTTCCATTAGCTGAATTTGTAGTTGCAGTAAGAAGCTGGTAGGAAGGAGAGACTGATACAGAAACCTTCAGGATGACCCTTTCACTTGTTTCTTGGCCTCTGCTTGATTTTGAGACTACACATGAACTTGGTGCCAAAACCTCCCTGCTCTGATCTCTGACGGAGGAGGTGGAGTTCATAGCTGAGAGGTGCTGGAGTGAAATAACTTCCCACCTTAATGTCATTTCACTACTTCTTCCCTTTTTACTGTTCGCAGCTTGCATGAAATCTGGTGCATAGAGAGGATAGCTGTATCTGTTTTCTGAAGCTGGGTGGATGATGATTAGACTTGAGTGATTTGCCTGAATACGACTGGTGCCCACCGCTGTTTGTGGGGATGCACTCGCAGCAGGGCTGGGCTGCTGGGGCAGCACGACCAGGGATAAAAGCCTGTGCCCCGTCACGGTGCCAGTGTTCAGTCAGGTTTAGCAGAGCAGCTCTTTCTAAGGAAATTAAAAACCAAACCTTTGAGGAAATTAGAAGCAAACGGTGGAAAATGAGATGCAACAGAGGGAAGGCTTATTGCTGCCAATGCCCGGGAGGATTGTGGTTCTCAGTAGTGCTAATAGCAGCAAGAAGATACAAACTTTCAAGGTACATGTTTACGTACAGTCTGTGCACTTCCGAAGTGTTTCCAGTATTGTGGTAGACCAGTTGAATTCATGAACTAGAGAAATGAGGGAAGTGTAATGCAAAGCCTGTGCATGGGCTTAGCAAAACTTCCAGGTGTCGGTGCCTTTATCTGCTTTTTGCAATGGGGCCAAAAGCGGAGAGGAGAATTTGGGTGTCTTGGTCAGCAGTAGGGTGATCGTGAACCGGCAGCATCTGTGTGTCTGACGACAGCAGTGGGATTATAGATGTATAGCACAATTTATCTTCAGCAGAAGACAGGAAAATAGAATTAATAATGCCTTTATTTAGAGTAGGGAGCAGTTTAGTTACCATAATAAAAAAAGATGAATGAATATAGACAGAGGTTATGAAGAAGATTAGGACAATAGATAACTTGTCTCATCAGAGAAAATTAAAATTTTTTTTTTTAGCCTAGCGAGAAGAAGATTGAGAGGGTACATGATTTTAGTGAGCATGCTTGTTCATAAAATCCCATTTGTTGGGGGTAAAAACAAAGAAGTGAAAAGAGCTATTTAGAATGAATGATAGTATGGTTACATACTAAATCAATACAAGTGGATCTTCAAAGTCTTCCTGACTCTTACAATGGAAGAATAAATTACAATTTGCTTTAAATATTAAATAAGTTCATGAAATATCCTTAAGTAAGATTCCTGGCCCTTTAAAGCTTTGGACTTTTGACTTCTTTTAAAGTAGTGAAACTTCTTAAAATAAAATTTTGAACAGAATAGTGGAGACAAAGAACCAAAGTGTTTTTCAGAATAGATCCTGCTGTGGTTATAGAAAAGACTTAGTACTGGGAAAACATCTGATGTGAATGTCTTTGGATTTCAGCATCCTTACAGCGTTTGTTACATTAATTTCTGCCACTGGAGTTTTGCTGAGTAATAGAAGGGGCAATATTGGTCTTGCCCAGTCTTACTCCCCCCACTGAGCTCTTTGTAGGGTTTTACCTTCCTAGGAAGCATTGAAGACCGATTGTACGTTGAAATGGTCAGCTCTTCTGGTGCTGTTGGGAGGTGTGTTGGAACTGAACCAGTTTCTTACCCAGGTGCTCGACGCTGAGACAGGTTGCAGACTCTGGGGTCAAGAAGGAAATTTCTTTTGGGTCAGGTTGACCAGGCTATTCCTGTTTTCCTGGAGTACCGATGACCGTAGTTCACCGCTTCTATATATCTGTATGCTAGTGTGAGGATCCAGGGCATTAGCTATGCTTCTACTGTTGTTTCTTCCTATGGTAATTTTGCATAAAAGACCAAAAATTAAAGCTTAAAATTGAAAAGCTTAAGCCTGTGCATAGGGTTTGAGGTAAGAGAATGGATGAATGGTCTTGTGAATCCTATGGACTCTGGTCATGTTCCATGGTTGCGAATGCAGGGGAGTGAACCTACTGATTGTGTGGTGTCTTTCCGCCCTGTGTTTCTTAGTGAAGCTTTCTCCAAAACTAAACAGTGAGGCAAATTATGAAAGGGTAAAATGTTTTTTCAACTGTACTTCACACAAGATGCATGGCTTAAGGATTTCCAAGGAACAGGAGGCGGCCAGTTGCAGAATAACTTGAAGTTAAACTCTGAATTCTTCTTGGAAACCTCAACTTTAAAGTTCTGTTGTGACCAGTTAGCTTAATTTCTTGGAAGAGTACAAAGAGTTCTCAGTTGTTTTCCTGCAAGAAAAATGTTTTAGGAGTGTACCACTTGTATTAGAAGTAATCCTCCAGCCAGGGACTCGAGATCTTTGAAAAGCCGTAACCTAAGAGAGCTCTGAGACGGCTCTTGGCAAACTGTAGGAGGAGTGTTGTAGGCAGTATGTGGATTTAACAGAAGACAAGATTAAAGAATTAACAGAAGCTTTTGTTGCCATAAGTATCAACTCCCACGTTGATATGGCAAAAGGGGGCCTTGTCCTTTATAGTAGAAAGCAAGGGCAGTCTGTTGTGACGCTCATGGTGGATGCTGAAGGTGGCATTAGTGGTAAGGTAGGACTTCAGTATCCAGAATAGTAGAGTCTTGAAACTCTGATTTCATGCTTGCGTTCATTTGGTGGGGAATAGGCAACCTCTAGGGAATTGTGATAGGGTCTTATGATCAGGTAGAGGTATGGCCTGAGGGCACTCCTTGTATTTCTAATACTGCTGGAAAAGCAGCCTGGAGATGGGCTTTGAACTGGAAGGTGCCAAAGGGTACAAGGTGATGTGTGGGCATGAATTTCTAGCTTGGGAAAAAGGCATCAGTGCCTGTGTGTGTCCTAGGTCTTCCTTGCTTTGCCTGTCTTCTCTGCCGCTTTCCCGTTCCGTCAGTGCTGGTATAAAGCCCTCTCTGTCATGGTCATCGTGTACCGCGCTGCTGAGGAAGATTAATAGTGCTGTCTGAAAGTGCTGTCAGACCCTGTGGGCATGGTGGGAATGAGACTAGAAAATGGTAATTTTCTTTTGATGGACTAAAATCTTACTATTTCTGAAATGGGCTTTGTCCCATTAGATTTAATTGAATTCTTAGTGCTTTATTGACAAGATCATAGTATGGCTACCGTTGCCTCTTCTTTTCTCAACTCTGTTTTATTATCTTTCCCTTGTAATATCTAGTGAAAATCTAAGGTTATATTGGAAAAACAGATTACTTAGATAAGAATTCGTACTGGCTGTATAATCTGAGTCTCATAGTCTGACTTTTCTGCAGTGTATTTCTTTTAACTCTTGAAATCCTGCTTTCAAACTTGCTGTGTTACCTCTGGTTCAAATTTGAAAATGAGAAGATTACGCTGGATCCAAATTGAACTGATAACGCGCACACATAATGTAGTAACTGCATACTTAGGCCAGGGCAGAGTTCCCTCTTACCCTTTGAATCTAGCTAAAATAACTACTCCATGTTGCTTTTCCTTTAGAAAAGAAGTCTGAAAGCTAGCTTTCTTTAATTTGCAGAAAAATATATATATGCAACAACTTTAAATATAATCTTCCTTTAATTCTGGGAAGCTGGTTATCTTTTGACACCCTGACAAGCTGTTTGAAACTCACTAAATCTTTCAAAGTCTCTCGTTAAAATAAAAAGGAATAGCATTTTATTTCAGGACTGGCTTGTAAGGTTGCAATTTAAGAGATGGATAGAGGATAATTTTGGTTTTTAACCTTGTTAGCAATTTCTGAGATTCAGGTGAAGTGAGTGAGTGTATTTTGAAAACAACATTCCTCTCTTTTGGGAGTTGGAAATGTGGGAATTTTACATATAAATAAATAAGGGAGGAAATATTTGTAGTGAATTTTGGTTCTGGCATATATCCTTAAATCCCGAGATTGTTAATAGATTTCATACTTGTGGTGGTGACATTAATTTCACTATTATTAGCCTCTTCCAGAAGGAATAAAGAAAGGGTCGTGTCAGCTATGTCGGGGTTTTAGAATCTCATGGCTGATTGCAGCTTTTCAGCATTGGAGATGCATCGTCTTTCACCCATCTGGAAATCTGAGGCTCTTGACACTTGTTAAAATAACGAATTGTGTTCCTCAAAAAGTTGGGTAAGGGATATGGTATTTATAGCTGGTCTGTACTTGGACAGAAGCTTTTTTTCATATGTCATGCTACTGAAGTAGCATATTTTTTATCTTAAAATGTTGTATGCCGCTCTTCGTTGTATTATTTAAGATGATGGAAGGGTGTTACATAGGAGGGAGCATTTGAACAAAATTGAGTATCTTGATGTAGTTGCTTGGACAGGCTGGCAGCTGTGTTTGGGCTGTATTTAGCTATGAAGGCGTAGAGTGCTTGGGTGCTAGAAACTCTTCCAGGGCAAGATATTAATTGCTTAATGGTAAGTATGTGGATGGTTAACCCCAGGCTCTCCAGTTGTAGGTATTTTTGAGTAGTTAAAATAGTAGTTTAAAAAAAGTCAGTAAAATTGAAACACTTCCCATACTGGGGGTACACTGCACTGATTGCCTAGCTGTGGGAGCAGGCAAGCTGTTGGCAGGATGATGCCACTGCGTCATCTTGAGATTTCGGTGCACATCTCGTCCAGCCCCATTTGGTAGTGGGCTCGATGGGAGTCACTGTCAGCTTTCACTTGTGAAGCCCCATTTGAGGTTCTTTTCTTCTTGTCTGAGACATGCTATTTTTGTTTCGGCATTTGGCCATATGGATGCTTTTTCATACAGGTTTGGGAAGCCTCTGACACAGCAGTTAGTTATAACACAGTTCACCTGCTTTCTGGTCATCTCCAGCTGCCTGCAAATCTTTGGCCTTGAATACCTAGTGTTTTCTAAACTAAACCCTAGCTGTTCACCAAATGTTTCTGAAATGCAAAGAGATCTAAGAATAATAGTGTGGATTCCAAAACTTGCTGCTGTGTAGGAACTGTGGTACTGGAAGCAAAATGCTGCCCCAGAAAGGAGGGGGGGAAGCCCAAAATTTACTCCTCTGACTATATGCAGACATTACTTTTATGCTTTGTGAATGCCTTCTGGAGCAATTTCTCTAGCTGTGTAAAGTGGCCTTTGCTTTTCATAGTTACCAATTGCATTGTTACCATCTGAAACCCAACTTCTTTCCTCCTGCACCAGATGCAGACCCACAGGCTATGAAACGTTGAAGCGTTTTGCTAAGCGGTGCCTTGCACTGAATGCAAACCAGGGCATATCTAGCCAGGCCATCGCTCAGAGTTGTTTACAGTCCCATGAGCTGTGGTGTTTCCTCGTGTGTTTACAGTACTTTCCTGCTGCTTTCTGCTTAACTCCTGCATGCACATACATCAAAGCTTTTGCTTAAGCTTTGAAAGCATTGTAGTTTGTGAAATAACTCCAGTCCTGCATGTAATGGTGAAGGCATGCTGAATTTGCCTTTCCAGAGGATTCTGGCATATTAAAACACCTGTACAATTGGAAATAAGGACCAAAGTTGTTGTTTCCCAGCCCTTCCTCCCTGCACAAGCCCCTCTACCCTGATACCATGTGGTAACCATACATAGAAGTAGCTACATGCAATCTTAGTTGCTGGCTGTATTTAAGTAAACGTGTTTTGTTTTCAAGACTTAGATTGGCTTGCCCAGGGATCCTTACAGCCCCTTAAGAAATGCTGTGTGGTGTTAAAGTCAGACCATCTTCTCCCCTTGTGCAGGTGACTTGATGAAGAGCGCTTCGGGGGAGTTTGCAGATGACCCCTGCTCCTCTGTGAAACGAGGGAACATGGTCCGAGCGGCACGCGCCCTCCTCTCTGCCGTTACTCGACTGCTGATTTTGGCTGACATGGCAGATGTCTACAAGCTGCTTGTTCAACTTAAAGTAGTAAGTGTAGTTCTTTGCTGTGATTCACTTTGCCATGCCTGGCATGCCAAGCGTGCTCTGTCAAGTGGCTTAGTTTCACGCATGTGTGCTGGCCCCGGTGCGTGCACTGTCAGCGGCTCGCTTCTGGAGCTGGGAGGTTTTTAGGGTTTTTCCTCTGAGTGAAACGTGTGCAATGGATGTTTGTCAGCTGTTTTTACACTCATTGTCAGTAGCTTTTGACATTGTGTTGCACTTTATTCTGAACTTTTAGTATTGAAATAAATGCACTATGGTCTGCGACTGCAGGTGATAACCAGCTTTTTTCATCTTAAAGAAATAATTTGGCTTTCTTATAACCGATACTCCCTGGTAGCTACTAGGGATGAGTAGCTTTGGTAGACTAAATAAAATGAATGTGGAATATTTGAGGAAGCCTTTTCTTCCCACGAGCAAGAGGGTGGGTGGTTTATACAGCATTTGAAATGAAATGAGATTCAATACCGGGCCTGCTTTTGTGGCAGGGCTTTGAGGACTCTCCTTGTGCCCTTCGACAGCCACTGCTGCAGCTCTGCCAGGGCCCTGGGCTCCTTCATACTCTTTCAAATGCATGTACTTGGCTGTCTCTGGTAGCTGATGACTATGAAGTAGTAGCTAAGCCTTGACTACTATTAGCCTTTGAAGTATCTCTCTCCAAAAAATAAAAAGGGGCAGAGGAAGATTGCTTTCTCTGTCTGCTATGAAGTACATTCTGAATTACTTCTTGAACTGTGGACTGTATTACTTGGAAAACTTTGTGAATATATATTCTTTCAGGTGGAAGAAGGTATCTTGAAACTAAGAAATGCTGGCACAGAGCAGGATTTGGGTATCCAGTACAAAGCCCTCAAACCAGAAGTGGATAAGCTTAACATAATGGCAGCCAAAAGACAACAGGTATAGTGATGGCAGCTTTTTCTTCTGTATATTATTTCTTCTTTTTTGTTTTCAAAATAAGAAAATAAGGCGGCCTTCCTGCCCTTGGACAGTACCCATTGCTACTAATACTTTTTTTTTACTTTATTTTTATTGCTGAGTACTTTTTGTTGCACTCCGCCCTGTTTAGGAAATTTGAGCTTGCTTGGTAAGCAGAAAGTCTGCTCAGCTGTAGGTTACTGCTTCTGACAGAATTTGTTCTAGTAGCATTTGTTTATGTTAATGCTTTCGTACCTTAATGAAATGCTGCTTCTCAAGACTTGCACTTCCCATTTTGAAGCAGTGCAGGTGTGGGTAAGGAAAGAGAATTGAGGTGTGACTCGGTGCCTGGTGCACTCGCCACTAGACCACACTGCCTTTGTGGTTCGCACAGACGGACTGAATGTGTCCATTTAAACAGGGAGCAAAAGTCACGGCTGGGCACAGAATTACAACTCTTTCCAAGAAGGTGAGTGGTGATGCTGGTTAGTCTTGCACCGAAATGCCCATTTGAGAAGGGGTTTAAAATCCTGTTTGTTATGTGTATGTTCTGTGTTTGGATAGCTTGTGCTTAACCTTAAACTGTGTGTAAAATTTGCTTTGTTCAACAGCACTGTTGTGACTCATTCTTGTGTAGGTAAGTTTTTTCGAAAGAAAGCAGAGGTGTGGGCATTTATCAGAAATAGCATAATTCTTGGGGTTTGTTTGTTTGTTCTGCAGATAATGTACAAACCGAAACTGCTATGCACCTCTGACACTGCTTGGTTTTTTTGCACAGATTCATCTTTGAAAATAAACTGGGTGCAGTCTAAAATGGATTGCCAGTTGGTTATGTATCTAAAATCTGATTGCAGTAAATGGGAGTAGGGTTGTGATTGCAATGCAATAAATGTTCTTAAACTGCTTTGTGATGGATTGTTCCACACTATGGGAAGTGGCTGTACTAAATCTGTAAGCCTGCTTGGAGTGCCCTCCCTGCTCAGTGTGCATCTTAGAGGTTGCATATTACCCATTCATTTTGAAAAGTCTGTCAGATTTTTTTTTTCCTTTTCTCAGTAAGGCAGCCCACTTCGTTTTCATCACCTCTTCGTAAGATTTGAGAGGTGACTTTAAAATGTTCATACTGCTAATAACTGTGTTCATTCTTCCTTTTATAAACTTACTGCTCGTTCATGCTGGACTCAGAAGCTTTATCTATTCATAGTGCTTCTATTCCAAAACAGAGGTGATGGGGTTTTAGAGAATTGCAGCAGTGAGTGTTTGGAAAAGACCTATGGACTCGCTCACTAATCTTAAATTAGCGGTAATTATAGTCATTGGATTAATTTCGTCTCATTGGAGATGAACAAGAAGTTGAATGAGATGATACACGTGTTCTTCTAAAATTAAGTACCCGAGTCTCTTGAGGAGAGTAAACTCCATCTTCTAGGTGTGATTAAAGAAAGCATTCTGGTTGTGAGTCTTAGAGTTTAAATTAAAGATGATCTTGTTTCTCATGTGCACCTACAAGACAGGATTGCAGGGGAAGCCTCTTGTTCGTTTGATAGTTACAAATTAGCTCGGTTCTTAAGTTATCTAAAAATGTAAGGTATTCTGTTTTGAGGATTTAGGTTTCTTTGTGATTCTGCAGATGTAGTGCAAACTGGAAGGAGTGGGGAGAAAAATGTGTGCTCGTAACTTCTGTGTCCACCTGATTTACAGGTGTTACCACCTTTCAAAATCCTGGTCCTCTACTGTGGTGAGGAGCAGTAATCCAACCTCAGATTTTGAACTGTGGAGTTGTGGCTTGCCCTACAGTACTTCTTTTTTTATTTTTGTCTTTATGAAGCTGTTGTGTTTTGAAATTAGTTGAGCCCTTAAGAATAGGGATACTCAATCAGAAGATAGTTAGATTTGAGCATACTAGGCAAAGAACCTGCCTTTTTTTTTTTAATGTGGTGCGACAGTGCATGGATGTTAAATGTGGAGAATGTTCTCCAACGCTTTTTTCTTTAATTTTCCTAACAGGAATTGAAAGATGTGGGTCACCGTGATCAAATGGCGGCGGCCAGAGGAATTCTGCAGAAGAACATTCCCATTCTTTATACGGCATCCCAGGCCTGCCTGCAGCACCCAGATGTAGCTGCTTACAAAGCTAACAGGGACTTGATCTACAAACAGCTTCAGCAGGCAGTCACAGGCATCTCAAACGCAGCTCAAGCAACTGCATCAGATGATGCTGCCCAGCAGCAGGGTGGAGGTGGAGAGCTGGCTTATGCTCTGAACAACTTTGATGTAAGTTTTGAACCTTTATGTGTTAAAAAAAAAAAAAGTGGTAACTCAACACTTGTGTTCATTCACCTGATGTACTAGCCACAGTTTGATTTTATTTATATTGCCTGAAAGATAATTTTCTACTGAAGTACAGCAAGTACCATGTGAGGTAGGCTTTTATTTTTTTAAAAAGTCTTTTTCCAAACTAGGATTGATGGAATATAGAAAGCTATATATGCAGTTCTTGGTGATTGAAGGCTGTCAAGTTAAACTAGCTCTGAAATAGCAGTTAGCCTACTGCTACATTAGATTTAAGCCCTTGGTTTATTTGAAATTGATTATTTCATAATATATTTATGTAATGTATTCTTGTAGGTGACAGAAATGACTTATTAAAAGTGAATAATGTATTTGGAATTGCCAAACTACCTATTGAGAGGAACATGAGGTGGGAAGTTTAATACTTTGGTTGGGAATTAAGTCATTTCACAGCGTTGTACTGATCTGTCATATTCTTTATCTTGCGTTCAGTAGGTTACTGAGGATAGCCATGCATTTTTACTGAGAACGCTTTCCTTTTGAAGCCAGTATTTTGTGTCTACCACTGATTCAGCCTCTGAATTTTAAATACCTTGGCACTAACTTACCTCTAAAACTTTATTTAATATTGCAAAGCCATCATTCAAAAGGTGTTTAATACTTCTGTTTTTGCCAGATGTTGCTCACCTTCTCCTTTTTGCTCTTACCACTCTTGCTCCTCCCCTACATTACTTTCTCTGCCATGTTTCTTTTACGAGGATAAAGTACTATTTGAGTTCTCCCTGTGCTCGGTGTGAAGCCTTTCTGTGTGATCTCTTGGGTAACAAGAGGATGTCATGGTTGTCTTGATCTTTGCGACTATGATTTCCGTTTTAAGTCTGCTTTTCTTAAATTCCATCAGTTGTATGTTCAGCTATGTAAGTCTTAAGAATGTGCCTCAGGCTAGCACCCAAGGGATTGCAGGTTTGAGCAGGTATCCGTGGGAGGGGAAGGCAGGTCCTGTAACATCACACAAATGTTGAGGACTGACTTGGGTATGTAGAATTGAAGTAATTCCGTTCAGATTCATGGATTGGCTAATCTAGCTCAAACCATTTAATATGATTTCTGATGTGTATATATATGGCCGTATTGTACTACATGAACTCTCTAACGTATAGCTGGAGACTTTTTTGAGTGTTGCGGTTCACATGGAGCTTTTGAGCTTTTAGTTCTGCTTTGTGAGGCTGATAGCAGCAGAGCTTGTTCAGCA